>NC_053389.1:179499805-179802835 GCF_905171765.1 Bufo bufo
ACAGATACAGGAGGCGAGTGCCGGTAGAATCACATAGCCGACACCTGGCCTCTATGACGGTGATGCGATCCCCAGCAGTTAAACCCTCAGGTGCGGCACCTAAGGGGTTAACTGTCGCGGATCTTAGAGGTCGGGTGCGGGCTATATGATTCTTCAGCCAGCATCCGCCTCCTGTATTTGAATAAATGAGTGAGTTAACTTCATCAGTTGCAGTGGCCACAGCCCCTCCACTCCTCTTCCCCCTGCATTCTCACTAGTGGCAGCGGCAGCAGCACAGGGGGAGGGGGGACTGCCTTCTTCTCCCCTATGCTGCTAATATTTCGATACCTGCGAGCAACATCCCTAGTACAGAAATAGCTGGCCCGCTCCCCTGCGAACCGCATATGTAGAGGAGAGCGCGCTCCTCTGCGAGCCGCAAATAAAGGTGCGAGGACCCGCATGCGGCTTGGGTTGGCCACCCCTGCACTTATACAAGCAAAAAAATGCTTTAGAACATATAACTGCAGCACACAAGGGCAAATAAGACGTATAAATATTTACTTGTAATAAACTCTGTTAATGGCTGTATCAAACAGCACTTGCACCCCAATAACAAGAACGGTCTGCTGGAATTACAGAGCTATATCATGGCTATTTGGATCCCCAGTCTTTGCAGCAAGGTGTAATAGGATTGTTCCTATTACCCAGGCTGTAACCTCCCCTAGTAAACCCTGTTCTGCTTCAATACTGTGAAATGATTTATCCCTATCCTTTCCCTGAACTTCTATACAGCAAAATAAAAGTTTTAAAGTATTTTCTACCACTGTCCCTAGCGCCTGCTGACATCTTTCCCTGCACTAAGTACACTGGAAAATGGCTGAATCCAAGGTGGCTGAGGCTATTTATAGTGCTGTGACATCACAGGGGCTCGCTGGCTGCTGATTGGCTGCATGCATGGCATTGTGGGTGATCCCTCATTCCCAGAGTTCCTTGCTCCATATCCTAACACATGCAGCAGCTATTTTAGGAAAAAATGCTATTCGTTACCACGAAGCATGAGGAAATTAGAATTTCGGTGCAAATCTAATTTTTCCTGAAATTTGGATTGAATTTCACTTCATCAACTTTGATTCGCTCATCTCTAATGTCAACCATCAGCATCCTGCGATCATGTTCCAGGAGGGCAGATGGGGTGCAGAGGGAGATTCCTCGGTTTGTCAACTTAGATGCTGATAAGCTGCAGCATTTAAGGGGTTAAATAGTCATGATCAGGCTAGCTCTGATCTTGGTCATTTCAGTGGGAGCCTGACTGTATAGAACTTAACTTTTAACCCCTTCCTCACACATGATGTACTATTACATCATGAAAGCCACCACGTTCCAGCAATTTGACGTAATAGTATGTCATGGTGATCGGGCGGGCACCGAAACGGTGCGCGCGCGATCACTGCAGGGGCCTGGTAGTCCCTGGTAGCTGGGCCCCTGCTGTATCTGCTGGCATCACTGGTAAAAGCCGATGACGGCGGATTAACCCCTTCTATGCCGCGGTCCGCGCTGACTGCGACATAGAACGGGTTTGTGTCGGGTGAGGCAGCGCATCGAGTCCCCGCTCTACTGTGGCGGGGACTCAATTTGTCCGATGCCGTGCAGAGGCTCCCCAATGCCTTGCATGGCATCGGGACCTGTCTTCTACGGGTGCCGAGGAGATCCAGCCTCAGGCTGGGTCTCCTAGGCCACCTGTTAGCGTACTACTCACTGTAGAACACGAACAGGCAATGCTTTACAATACAGATGTATTGTAATGCATTGCAGAGGGGATCAGACCCCCAAAAGTGAACATCAGAAATAAAGTAAAGAAAAAAAAGTAAAAAAAATGTGTTTTTAATAAAATTATTAGTTTTTAAGTAAAAAATGAAAAAAACGCCCCTTTCCTCTTATTTCATAATAAAACACAAAAAAACACACATACTAGGTATCGCCACGTCCGTAATGACTCTATAAATAGATCACATAATCTACCCTGTCTCATAAACACCATAAAAATAAAAAAAAAGTGTAAAAAAAAAAAACATTTTTGTCACCTTACATCACAAAAAGTGCAACACCAAGCGATCAAAAAGGCATATGGTATCAATAAAACTGTCACCTCATCCCACAAAAAATGAGCCCCTACCTAAGACAATCACCCAAGAAATAAAAAAAATTATAGCTCTCAGAACATGGAGACACTAAAACATAATTTTTTTGTTTCAAAACTGCTATTATTGTGATAAAGTGAAATACATAAAAATATATATACATATTAGGTATCGCCACGTCCGTAACAACCAGCTCTATAAAAAGATCACATGACATAACCCCTCAGGTGAACACTGTACAAAATAAAAACTGTAAAAAAAAGCCATTTTTGTCACCTTACATCACAAAAATTGCAACAGCAAGCGATCAAAAAGGCGTATGCCCCCCAAAATAGTACCAATCAAACCATCACCTCATCCCACAATAATGATACCCTACCTAAGTGAATCGGTCAAAAAATAAAAAACCCATCACTCTCAGACAATGGAGACACTAAAATATGATTATTTTTTGCTTCAAAACTGCTATTGTTGTGCTAAAGTAAAATAAATAAAAAGTATAGATATTAGGTATCGTCACGTCCGTAACAACCAGCTCTATAAAAATATCACATGACCTAACCCCTCAGATGAACACCGTAAATAAAATAAAAAATAAAAACAGTGTAAAAAAAAGTGCTATTTTTGTCTCCTTACATCATAAAAATTGCAACACCAAGCGGTCAAAAAGTTGTATCTCCCCCAAAATAGTATCAATAAAACCGTCACCTCATCCGGGCAAAAAATTAGACAATCGGTCAAAAAATAAAAAAGCTATGGCTCTCAGACTATGGATACACTAAAATATAATTATTTCGGTTTCAAAAATGCTATTATTGTGTAAACCTTAAATAAATAAGAAAAAGTAGACATATTAGATATCGCCACGTCCGTAAATATCTGCTCTATAAAAAAAGTCACATCCCTAATCCAGGCATCCTCAAACTGCGGCCCTTCAGCTGTAGTCCCGAACAGCCTACAGGTATCAGCCTACAGCAGGGCATTGTTGGATTTGTAGTTTTACAACAGCTGGAGGGCCACAGTTTGAGGATGCCTGACCTAATCCCTCAGGTAAACACTGTAAAAATAAATAAATAAAAACTGCGCCAAAACAACAAATTTTTTAGTCACCTTGCCCCATAAAGTGTAATAATGAATGATCAAAAAATCATATGTACCCAAAAATGGTACTAATAAAAACATCAACTCTTCCTGCAAAAAATTAGCCCCTGCACAAGACGATCGGCAGAAAAATAAAAAATAATAGGGCGTTCAGAAATGGAGATACAAAAACCTATTTTTTTTTTTCAAAATTGCTTTATTATGAAAAACTGAAACAAACATCATAGAAAGTAGACATATTTGATATCATTGCGTCCTTAACAAACTGCTCTATAAAAATAGCGCATGATCTAACCATAAAAACGGTGCCAAAACATCAATTTTTTGGTTACCTTGCCTCACAAAAAAATTTAATATAGAGCAATTAAAAATCATATGTAGATAAATTATAGTGAGCAATCAATATCTGTTGCTATACATCAGGTCTAGTATGTTACAACTCATTTATTAAATAGTCATTAAATCATAATATTATGCATACAATAAAAATAGAAATGGACAGTATATAAAATATAAGGTATCTCAGTCTAATGTAAAATGTCACAGTTTTGTTTGTATTGATGATTTCAGCTATATATCGCTAAAACAATTAAATATTATCATGTGTCCTTATGAATGCTGAAACTTTGTTCCTAGCGTTACAGAGTCTCAATTGTATGTTGCGTTAATGAGGAGGATAGTTCACTGTCTTGTGCGGTATATCCAAGAGTATATATGTTCAATGATACTCACTATTTGAAGTCCGGCTTGTACGTGTCTGCCCGTGGTGGCGTCCCACCGTAGGTCAGTGCACTCACCCGGTTTCCTTATGACAATATGGGATATCTCCCGATGCTCGGTGTCCGCAGTGTCGTTACGGTAGTTAAGAAACCTGCTCCCAAATAGCTGCTGTGCGCCCCACGTGTAGCTGGCATCCTGCGCTTTTGCCGGCACTCCACGTGATCAGGGCGCCGAAGAAATCTTTACCTATTAGTTGGTTCCAGGCTCCTATGGTGAATCAGGGATAATATCGATCACCGTCTGTGCGGTTATGTCCGTAACTGTGCGTGCTGATCAGCTGATGTTTCCGATATGATGAGGTGTCTTTTCCACTATAAGGGTCCCATCCGCTATACGCGTTTCAAGGTCTCTGACCTCTTCCTCAGTAGCTACGTGGAGTGCCGGCAAAAGCGCAGGATGCCAGCTACACGTGGGGCGCACAGCAGCTATTTGGGAGCAGGTTTCTTAACTACCGTAACGATACTGCGGACACCGAGCATCGGGAGATATCCCATATTGTCATAAGGAAACCGGGTGAGTGCACTGACCTACGGTGGGACGCCACTATGGGCAGACACGTACAAGCCGGACTTCAAATAGTGAGTATCATTGAACATATATACTCCCGGATATACCGCACAAGACAGTGAACTATCCTCCTCATTAACGCAACATACAATTGAGACTCTGTAACGCTAGGAACAAAGTTTCAGCGTTCATAAGGACACATGATAATATTTAATTGTTTTAGCGATATATAGCTGAAATCATCAATACAAACAAAACTGTGACATTTTACATTAGACCGAGATACCTTATATTTTATATACTGTCCATTTCTATTTTTATTGTATGCATAATTTTATGATTTAATGACTATTTAATAAATGAGTTGTAACATACTAGACCTGATGTATAGCAACAGATATTGAGTGCTCACTATAATTTATCTATTTATTGTTCAATTGTTTGTGTGGTTAGGGTGAACCACATCTTAGTTAGAGCACCTACCCTGGTAATCAGAAGGGTGAGCCACTATAAACCTATACTATTTAAAAATCATATGTACCCCAAAATAGTACCAATAAAACTGGCACCTTATCCCGTAGCTTCCAAAATTTGGTAACTTTTTTGAGTTTCTACTGTATGGGGGCTTCAAATGGGATATGGCATCTAAAAACCACTTCAGCTAAATCTGCCTTCCAAAATCCATATGGCGTTCCTTTCCTACTGCACCCTGCCGTTTGGCCATACAGCAGTTTACGACCACATGTGGGGTGTTTCTGTAAACCGCATAATCAGGGTAATAAATATTGAGTTTTGTTTGGCTGTTAACCCTTGCTTTGCTACTGGAAAAAATGGATTAAAATGTAAAATCTGCCAAAAAAGTGAAATTCTGAAATTTCATCTCCATTTTCCATTAATTCTTGTGGAACACCTAAAGGGTTAACAAAGTTTGTAAAATCTGTTTTGAATACCTGGAGGGGTGTATTTTCTAAAATGGTGTAATTTTTTGGGTGGTTTCTATTATGTAAGCCCCACAAAGTGACTTCAGACCTGAACTGGTCCTTTAAAAGTGGGTTTTGGAAATTTTCTGAAAAATTGTCATTTTCAAAATGATCCAAACATAAAGTAGACATATGGGAAATGTAAAGTAATAACTATTATATGAGGTATCACTATCTATTATAAAAGTAGAGAAATTGAAGTTTGAAAATTTGGGAATTTTTTAATTTTTTTAGTAAATTTGGGATTTTTTCACAAATAAAGGTGAAATATATTGACTCAAATTTATGACTATCATGAAGTACAATGTGTCACGAGAAAACAATCTCAGAATGGCTTGGATAAATAAGTGTTCCAAAGCTATTACCACATAAAGTGATTTTCAAAAAATGGCCTGGGCAGAAGAGCGAAAACTGGCGAGGGGTAGAAGTGGTTTAGGCCCCTGTAAATGTATAGCGCTGAGTGTTAAGTGTCTTCCCTGTGGTGTAAATGTAAATGGGCTAATTCTTGGAGTTCCTTTTTCCATATAAGATCTCAGAATAAAGGTTGAAATTTATGAAAATGTTTGAGTGGAAACTATACAGGAGTGCTGTGGATGATATACAGTAGCTGGGGCATCAGGATCATTTTAAAAGCGTCACTGAACTAAAAAAAACACTTTAGATATTTTATAACTACAGTTGAAGTCTGAGTGCTGAGACCCCCACACATTACTAGACCTAGGCGAAAGAAGCACTCTCATACTGTAGTGCAACCTCACCTCAGGCTGAGAGTGTGCTATATGAGCCCTTCTCTCTCTCCTCATTTTAAAGATTGGTGGGGGTCTCAGTACCCAAACCCCCAAGATCAATACTTTTTATATGTCATATAAAAAAAATAGTTCAGCTACACTTTGCACATGAGGTATAACACTGATAAATGTAAGGTTATGCACATTGGAAGCAATAATACAAGTCACCTGTACATACTGAATAGTAAAACACTGGGTGTCTGACATGGAAAAGGACATAGGAATTTTAATGAACAGCTAACTTAACTGTAGAAACCAATATCAGGCAGCTGCTGCCAAGTTCAATAAAATTATGAGGTGCATCAATAGGGGCATAGGTGCACATGATGAAAACATAGTCCTTCCACTTTATAAATCGCTAGTCAGACCACACATGTAGTACTGTATATAGTTCTTGGCTCCTGTGAACAATACAGACAATAGCAGAGCTGGGGAGGGTTCAGAGGAGGGCAACTAAAGTAATAACTGGAATGGGTGGACTACAGTATCAAGAATGAGTTTCAAAATTAGGGTTTTTTAGTTAAGAAAAAAACAACTGAATTAAATATATCAGGGGTCTGTACAAAGATCTCACCCATGATTTATTTATACCCAGGACTGTGACTGTGATGAGGGGACATCCTCTGCGTCTGGAGGAAAGAACATTTCTACACAAACATAGAAGAGGATTCTTTACGGTAAGAGCAGTGAGACTATGGAACTCTCTGCCTGAGAAGGTGGTGATGGTGAATTCACTAAAAGAGTTCAAGACGGGCCTGGATGTATTTCTGATGTGTAATAATATTACAGGTTATCGTTATTAGATTTCTGGAGAGGGCTCGTTGATCCAGGGAGATAGTCTCATTGCCTGATTGGAGTCGGCAGAGAATGTTTTACCCTATAAAATGAGGAAAATTGGCTTCTACCTCAGTTTTTTTTCTTTGTTTTTTTTTCTGCCTTCCTCTGGATCAACTTGCAGGATAACAGGCTGAACTGGATGGACAGATGTCTTTTTCAGCCTTATAAACTATGTTATTATGTTACGTTAGCAAAGTTTCTTCACCCAATGACAGATTGAGACAATTTGGTGCATAGATCTTTCTGTCAGAAACTGTCATACAGGAAAGTGATGTTTAGCTGAATAAAAGTGTTCAAATTGGCCAAGACCTGTATCCCCAAATAGATAAATAAATTAACAGAATCATTATGTAGTCTGTGAGACAATGGTGATGATTGGATAAGCTTGTCCATGGCCATTAGAATGGATTTGTGCAAGTTTATTCGTAAACCAGAATATTTCCCAAATGCGCTAATAGAGATAGTGTTGATTATTCCCACCTCGACTGCCACTGTATATGTACGGAGGAAGTCATGACCTTAAACATTGCACCCGCTCAGAATCTGAGTGGATGCCTTAGCAGACACCCTGAGGGAAAGTTCATGATCAGCAATAACCCCGATCACAGACTTTTAACCCTTCAGATGCCATGGTCAATTGCGACCACGTAATCTGAAAAGTTTTTTCCTGGGAGAACTGTCCTCCTGGGGCATATACAACTCTCCTATGCCATTCAGTATGGCAGCCTATCACAGAGCTCCATAGAAACAAATATCCTATAGTCTGCAATGGTAATTCATTGCAGTCCATGGAAGAAGTGATAATGATTGCATGTTCAAGCTTTTAAAAATATAAAAAAAATTAAATTTAAATTATTCCCCTTTTCCTATATTAAAAATAAAATAAACAATAAAAAATGTAGATAATAGACACCGCCACTTTCCAAAATGCCTGAACTATTAAAATATAAATGTATTTATCCCATATAGTGAATGCCGTAATGGGAATAAAAAAAAACCTTAAAATGGTCAATTCACCATTTTTTATCATTTCACCTCCCCAAAAAAGTTTAATGAAAAGTGATCAAAAAGGCATGCACCCCCAAATGCTGTCAATAAAAACTATAGATCACCGCACAAAAAATAAGTGCTATTTCTGTAAATGTAAATGTAAATATAAAAGAGATTATGGGGGTCAGAATATGGCGATGCAAAGAAAAAAAATAGTTTTTTTTCCCAAAGTTTTTTTTTTTAAGTATTAAAACACAAGCAAGGCTATACAAATGTGGTAACATGTCAGTTTTACTGCATAGAAAACTCTATAAAAATAAATCCCATAAAACGGTGGTGGAGTTTTTCTTTCCAATTGCACCCCATTTGAATTTTTTTCCAGCTTCCTACTATATCATATGGAACATTAAATGATGATTAAATGATGGCATTAGAAAGTACAACTTGTCACAAAAAAGACATCTATTTGAATGGAAAAATTAAAAAGTTACAGCTCTGGGATTTCATGGGGTAAAAAAAAGAAAAAAAGAAAAGAAAAACGGAAAATCGCTCAGTCAGAAAGGGGTTAATGTCTCTGTGTCTCCTAAGAAGTATAGCAGATTATTCGTATATGATGCCACTTTCTCTGTTCTGAGGGCATAGGTAAAACCAACAACACTTGATAAAAATCTTAGGAACTCTGTCAGGGGCTCTACTGCAGGTACAAACAGAAGAAGTTACAGTGGCATTCCTGGCATGTCTCCCTGTCCAGCTTAAAATGATCAGATAAAAATCTGCTTGATCAAATCGTAGAGCCAGGATTTAAATAAAGAAGCTGCAACCAAGACATGTATGTGCTCCTAAACCTCATCTTATCCATGACTACCTATAAGTAACTCCATTTAACAGAGTTGAGCAATGCTACTGCCAATTGAATCTGTCTGGAATTGCAAATTCAGAAATATTCTTCAGAGATTGATCACCGTCAATTTGGCAGGAATAAAGCCAGACTTATCTTCATATATTTTATTGTGTATTTACCCTCAATAACCTTTGGTAATATTTTATATCAGTTATCAGGAGAGAGATGGGTCTTTATTATTCCTATTACAATGTGTATTTGCCAGGCTTGGGAAAGACAACCACAACTTCTTCCTTCATGGGGTTCAGCCAACTGCAGTGATTCCTAAAAAATACATTAATAGTTGGGATAGAAATACAGGTATATCTTTATGCTCTTTGTAAACTTTTACACCGGAGCTTATTATTTTGGAATTTACTGCTTCTTTAAGCTTCTCAATAGTAAGCGGTGCATCTAGAGTAGATTTCTGCAAATCTGTGAGAGGAGACAGGGTTACAGAACACACTTCAAATGTTCATCAGTAGTTTTTGTGACTATAGAGGAGTACAAATTCTTGTAAAATACCAGCTGGGTCGGAGATGATGTCTTCATATGACACAAAACAAAAGATGAGCCCCTTTGTGCTCGTGCCAGAAAACTGATGTAATTTACAACAGAAATCTACATCAGCTCCGAGCTGAGTACATTCTTGGCACTCACCAGACTTGCTCTATGTTTGGCATAATACATTTCTTGTATGACCTCTTAGTAATGCATCTTGAGGATTCTTACCCATCAGTTACTAACTCCAGCCTGCCTAGCCACCATTCCTGTTCATACATTTTCCAATTCGACCCACTTTGAAAATAAGAAAGAGTGCAGTACTTACAGATAGTTGCGAAAATCAAGACAATCATGGTATTCATTGTCCAGTTTCTTGAACTATCCTTGATAGTTTTAATATTAAGACAAGTTTACAGCTGAATTTGTCCTAGAGGAAGTAACACACTAAAAAGGAAACTGAAATTACACTTTAATATCTATGAAGCAACCACATAACTGATTGGTAAATAAAGCTTTCTCATATACACAGTCTGCAGTCTTTGAGATAATTTCATCTTGTTCCCTTGAGAACAACTCCAATGTTTCACAGCATTGATTTTACAAGAGTGTGGCTTTTAGAGAAAACATAAATTCAAAGGGATATAAATACCAAGTGTAATATATTGGTACTCTAATAAAGTACCAAGTTTTAATTATAGCAGGACTCTGGGGCATACACATAGAGGATCATTTATCAAACTGGTGTAGTAGAATAGGCTTAGTTGCCCATGGCAACCAATCAGATTCCTCCTTTCAATTTCCAAAGGAGCTGTCCAAAATGAAAGGTGGAATCTGTTTGGTTGCTATGGGCAACTAAGTCAGTTCTACTTTACACCAGTTTGATAAATAACCCCCATAATCTATACATAAAATTTGTCAATATAGCCACTTTATTGATCATCATAACATAAAAATCTTAAAAAAATAGAAGGAATTAAAAAACAAGTCACAAGTGGAAATGCAGCAAGCCCAGGGCACAAATTGCAGCAATAGAAACATGAAATAGTGAATCAAATAGTGTGATGGCATAGCCCTCCAATACTTCAGGATTGTGTGACCTAAATGGTTACTGCACTTTCAAACTTTGTATAAATCGATACTACATGCCAATATAAGAAACTTTGTAATATATGCCACCAAAGAAGAATGCCTCTTTCTCCACTTATCAGGCACCCCTTCTAAATTGTTCACTTGCCCTGAATTATGAGGGATCACACATAACATTTTTTTCTGAAAAGTCACATGAAAGTTTCTGTAGATTTTAAAGAGGTTTTCTTGGAAAAATTAACTATTAACTAAAGGCCCTGCCTGCATAGCCTACTGAATGATTCATACTAACCTGCCTTTTGTCGTTTCAATCCTGCATGCTGCTTCTGTTCCTCCATTTTTAAGTCCACAGCTTATTTTCTTCTGGCTGGGGCCTGAAGCCAGTCATTTGCGGCAGCAACCCACAAGGCCATGCCCATACCTAGCAAGAAGAAAACAAGCTAGTGATGTGAAAGATAGAGCTATGGGAGACAGCACACAGGACCAGAGTATTAAGGGACACGTAAGTATGAATTGTTCAGAAGGAGATGCAGGCTAGGACCTTCAGTTATTAGTTCATTATTTCCAGAAAACACCTTTAAGAGCAATGCAAATGTATCAATATACTGTATTCTTAGATTCCTATGTTCCTTGGCTGGAACGTGTAAACCCAGCCTAAATGTCACAAATTTGTGATGATAAAAACTCTGCTTTTTAAAAGTGACCCACCAATGAGTGAGAAGATCTTTACGTCTCATTATATACTGTAACTATGGCAAGCTGGATGAGCCCATGCTGACACCAGACTGGATAAATCCATAGATTGCATCCAGATTCTGAAGATTCTATTAAGAACTGCATAATCCATATTTATCAGCCCATTTGGCTACAACCAGCACTCAGTCATTTTAGATGATCCTTGGTCACCAAAACTGCTTTGCCTAAGAATAGTCCTTGTCTACTCTTTCTAAAGCATAATGGGTTAAATTTGAATGATAAAGTCAGTTTTTAAATGAACAATGGACTGGTCCTGAATTACCCAGAGAAAGAGATACGGTAAATATGAGGGACATCTTTTTTCCACTACTTTGTTTAAATTGTTGGCACTTTATTGGCCCAATGACTTCCTTGTCTGTACTTCCTTCAGCACTTTATTCACTGGATAGTGTATACAGAAACAAGTGAATGAAAGTGACCTGTGAGTTTTAGTAGCTATAGGAAAAGATGCAGCACCCAAGAAAGAACTAGAATCATAGACTGAAAGGAAGCTGGGGTCAAAGCAGGGAACAGTCAGAAATCAAAGAAGTACGGGGGAATAAACTTGCATAGTCTAAAAAAAATTGGTGGCCACAGAGTGAAGAAGAACTAGAAAAAGTATAAAAATCTAAGGTAGTCTGTAGAGATGAATAAATCTATTGTAAAAAATTAATTTCTCAAAAATTTGGATTCCATCCAAATCTATTGCAATTGAATTCAGAAGAATCTCTCAGGAGATATAGAAAAAGGCATCTGCCACCAAAAAGGGGTGGACCTTGTTTTAATTCAACAATAAAATCCAACCGTGCAGTGTGTTATTAAACAGACTGTTTGTTACTAGAGTTGAGCAGACACCTGGATGTTCGGGTTCGGCAGGTTCGGCCGAACTTGAAAAAAAAGTTCGGGTTCGGGACCCGAACTTGACCCCGAACCCCATTGAAGTCAATGGGGACCCGAACTTTTGGGCACTGAAATGGCTCTAAAATAGTCCTGGAAAGGGCTAGAGGGCTGCAAAAGGCATCAAAATGTGCTTAAGAGTATGGCAACTGTTCTGCAAACAAATGTGGATAGGGAAATAACTTAAAATAACATAAAATACAGAAAAATTTAAAATAACAATCTAGATCTAGGAGTAGGAGGTTGAGGAGGCGGTGGATGGGGGTATGTGGCGGTGTAGGTTGACGTGGCGGTGTAGGTGGAAGCGGCGGTGAAGGGTGAAGGAGGAATAGGTAGCCAACACTGATTTGTGTTATTTTTTATTTTTAAATTAGGGTATCCCCCAAAATATTGGAACATATAACAAAATAAAACTAAGAATAAGTGCACTTGAGTACAAGACTGGATGGTTGAGGCTGGTATAAATGTCTATTCTGCACAAGGTACGGACAAGTCCTGTAGGATCCATGCCTGGTTCATTTTAATAAACGTAAGCTTGTCCACATTGGCTGTGGCCTGTGATAATGCTCTCTGCCGTGCTAAACACACGTTCACACTATACACTGGCTGCAGGGCAGGTCAGCACCTCCAAGGCTGACAAAGCTTTTCCACATTTGGGCCATGCTAACCCTGCCTTCTCAGGTGCTGGTGGTGCCCCAGCTGCGTTGGTGACCTCTTCCTCCTCCTCCGCCTTCGCCTTGTGCTTCCACTGTGCCCCCGCTGTCAGGTGGGAATGCTATCATCAGCGTGTGCTTGTAGTCGCGCATCTTCCGATCAGTAACAGATGTTTTCACTAAATTTAGTTCCCTGTCAGCAATACAGAGCAGGGGTTCATTCACGGCAAAATGGGGTTCATATCACCCAGCAATAGAACAGAGGATTTTGAGAGATTTAGGCCCCTGTCACCCAGGCACAGCAGGGGTTCATTCACGGCAAAAGGGGGTTCATGTCACCCAGCAATACAACAGAGGATTTTGAGAGATTTAGGCCCCTGTCACCCAGGCACAGCAGGGGTTCATTCACGGCAAAAGGGGGTTTGTCACCCAGCAATACAACAGAGGATTTTGAGAGATTTAGGCCCCTGTCAGCAATGCAGAGCAGGGGTTCATTCACGGCAAAAGGGGGTTTGTCACCCAGCAATACAACAGAGGATTTTGAGAGATTTAGGCCCCTGTCAGCAATGCAGAGCAGGGGTTCATTCACGGCAAAAGGGGGTACATGTCACCCAGCAATAGAACAGAGGATTTGGAGAGATTTAGGCCCCTGTCAGCAATGCAGAGCAGGGGTTCATTCACGGCAAAAGGGGGTTCATGTCACCCAGCAATACAACAGAGGATTTTGAGAGATTTAGGCCCCTGTCACCCAGGCACAGCAGGGGTTTGTATACGCCAAAAATGGTAAAATGTCACCCGACAATTGAAAATAAGAATTTTTTCAATTTAGGGCTCTAAAATAGTCCTTGAAAAGGCTAGAGGGATGTAAAAGGCAGTAAAATGTGCTTAATAGCATGGCAACTACTCTGCAAACAAATGTGGATAGGGAAATAGCTTAAAATGAAATAAAATAACAAAAAAATACAAATTATTAACCTGCAACTCAGAGAAGGAGGTGGATATGGAGTCGGAGGTTGAGGAGGCGGTGAATGTGGTGTTGTAGGTGGAGGCAACAATGGAGGAGGAACAGGTAGCCAACAATGTTTTTTTTTTTTTTTTTATTGGGTAGGCAGCCCCCAAAATATTGGGCCAAATAAAAAAAAAAGAAAACAAAGAATCATTGCACTTGACTTGAGTACAAGAATGTATGTTTGATGGTGGTAGAAATGTCTATTCTGCACAAGGTGCAGACAAGTCTTGTGGGATCCAAGCCTGGTTCATTTTAATGAACGTGAGCTTGTCCACGTTGGCTGTGGATAGGCGGCTGCGTCTGTCTGTAATGACGCCTCCTGCCGTGCTAAATACACGTTCAGAGAGTACACTGGCAGCAGGGCAGGCTCTGGCCATGTGGACAATTTGGAGACCCAGAAGTTGAATGGGGCAGAACCATCAGTCAGTACGTGTAGTCGTGTGCACAGGTACTGTTCCACCATGTTGTTCAAATGCTGCCTCCTGCTAACACGCTCCATATCAGCAGTTGGGGCCGGTTGTTGCGGCAAGGTGACAAAGCTTTTCCACATGTTGGCCATGCTAACCCTGCCTACTGAGGTGCTGGTGCTGACACAGCTGCGTTGGCGACCTGTTCCTCCTCCCCTGCCTTCGCCTTGTGCTTCCACTTGTCCCCTGGCGTCAGTCGGGAATGCTCTCAGGAGCGCGTCTACCAGCGTGCGCCTGTAGTCGCGCATCTTCCGATCACGCTCCAGTGAGGGAATTAAGGACGGCACATTGTCTTTGTAACGGGGATCCAGCAGGGTGGCCACCCAGTAGTCAGCATACGTTAAAATGTGGGCAACTCTGCAGTTGTTGCGCAGGCACTGCAGCACGTAGTCGCTCATGTGTGCCAGGCTGCCCAGAGGTAAGGACAAGCTGTCCTCTGTGGGAGGCGTATCGTCTGCATCCTCCAAATCCCCCCAGCCACGCACCAGTGATGGGCCCGAGCTGCGTTGGATGCCACCCCGCTGTGAACATGCTTCATCCCCATCCTCCTCCTCATCCTCCTCGTCCTCCAGTAGTGGGCCCTGGCTGGCCAAATTTGTACCTGGCCTCTGCTATTGCAAAAATCCTCTTTCTGAGCCACTTCTAAATGACTGGCCTGAAAGTGTTAGAGATGACCCCTCTTCCTCCTCCTCGTCCTGGGCCACATCCTCTTCCATCATCGCCCTAAGTGTTTTCTCAAGGAGACATAGAAGTGGTATTGTAACGCTGACAACGGCGTCATCGCCACTGGCCATGTTGGTGGAGTACTCGAAACAGCGCAACAGGGCACACAGGTCTCGCATGGAGGCCCAGTCATTGGTGGTGAAGTGGTGCTGTTCCGCAGTGCGACTCACCCGTGCGTGCTGCAGCTGAAACTCCACTATGGCCTGCTGCTGCTCACACTCGCACAGTCTCTCCAGCATGTGCATGGTGGAGTTCCACCTGGTGGGCACGTCGCATATAAGGTAGTGGGCGGGAAGGCCGAAGTTACGCTGCAGCGCTGACAGGCGAGCAGCAGCAGGGTGAGAACGCCGAAAGCACGCACAGACGGCGTGCACTTTGTGCAGCAGCTCAGACATTTCGGGGTAGTTGTGAATGAGTTTCTGCACCACCAATTTCAGCACATGCGCCAGGCAAGGGATGTGCGTCAAACCGGCTAGTCCCAGAGCTGAAACAAGATTTCTCCCATTATCGCACACCACCAGGCCGGGCTTGAGGCCCACTGGCAGCAACAACTCATCGGTCTGTTGTTCTATACCCCGTCACAACTCCTACGCAGTGTGGGGTCTGTCCCCCAAACACATCAGTTTCAGAACGGCCTGCTGACATTTTATCCCTGGCTGTGCTGAAGTTGGTGGTGAAGGTCTGTCGCTGACCGGATGAGGAGGTGGAAGAAGAGGAGGAGGAAGCCAAGTATGAAGAGGAGGCAACAGGAGGCAAAGAATGATGCCCTGCGATCCTTGGTGGCGGAAGGACGTGCGTCAAACAGCTCTCCGCCTGGGGCCCAGCCGCCACTACATTTACCCAGTGTGCAGTTAGGGAGATATAGCGTCCCTGGCCGTTCTTACTGGTCCACGTATCTGTGGTTAGGTGAACCTTGCCACAGATGGCGTTGCGCGGTGCACACTTGATTTTATCCAATACTTGGTTGTGCAGGGAGGGCACGGCTCTCCTGGAGAAGTAGTGGCGGCTGGGAACGACATACTGTGGGACAGTAAGCGACATGAGCTGTTTGAAGCTGTCCG
The DNA here is from genome assembly GCF_905171765.1 of Bufo bufo. NCBI lineage: Eukaryota > Metazoa > Chordata > Amphibia > Anura > Bufonidae > Bufo > Bufo bufo. Next base: position 179,515,921 of record NC_053389.1, read on the forward strand.
TCTCCACCAGCCTGAATGACAGCATTTCAAAGGACAGCAGTTTAGAAATGCTGGCATTCAGGGCCAGGGATCGAGGGTGGCTAGGTGGGAATTTACACTTTCTCTCAAAGGTTTGTGAGATTGAGAGCTGAACGCTTCCGTGTGACATGGTGGAGATGCTTGGTGACGGAGGTGGTGTTGTTGGTGGCACATCCTCTGTTTGCTGGGCGGCAGGTGCCAACGTTCCTCCAGAGGCGGAGGAAGAGGCCAAGGCAGCAGCAGAAGAGGGAGCAGGAGGGGCCTGAGCCCTTTCTTGGTTTTGAAGGTGCTTACTCCACTGCAGCCCGTAAGCTGTATTTCTGTCCTAAATGTGACAGTGACTTATGCACGTGTAATCACATATGTGCAGTATATTAGAGGCTTTTTTCACCCTAACCAAAAAGCTGTATTTCTGTCCTAAATGTGACAGTCACTTATGCTTGTCTAATCCCAGATGTGCAGTATATGAGAGGGTTTTTTCACCCCAGTATGTCAAAGCGGTATTTATGGCCTAAATGTGACAGTCACTTATGCACGTGTAATCCCAGATGTGCAGTATATGAGAGGCTTTTTTCACCCCAGTAACCAAAAAGCTGTATTTATGGCCTAAATGTGACAGTCACTTATGCTTGTCTAATCCCAGATGTGCAGTATATTAGAGGGTTTTTTCACCCTAACCAAAAAGCAGTATTTCTGTCCTAAATGTGACAGTCACTTATGCTTGTCTAATCCCAGATGTGCAGTATATTAGAGGGTTTTTTCACCCTAACCAAAAAGCTGTATTTCTGTCTTAAATGTGACCGTCACTTATGCACGTGTAATCACAGATGTGCAGTATATCAGAGGGTTTTTTCACCCCAGTAAGGAAAAAGCTGTATTTCTGTCCTAAATGTGACAGTGACTTATGCACGTGTAATCACAGATGTGCAGTATGTAACCAAAAAGCTGTATTTCTGTCCTAAATGTGACAGTGACTTATGCACGTGTAATCACAGATGTGCAGCATATTAGAGGCTTTTTTCACCCTAACCAAAAAGCTGTATTTCTGTCCTAAATGTGACAGTCATTTATGCTTGTCTAATCCCAGATGTGCAGTATATTAGAGGGTTTTTTCACCCCAGTATGCCAAAGCTGTATTTCTGGACTTGCAGATAGGCTGTGCTGGTGCACTATCGTTGCATAAAATGGCTGCCGATCAGGTATTGATATTGATGAGAACGCCGAGAACGCCGAAAGCACGCACAGACGGCGTGCACTTTGTGCAGCAGCTCAGACATTTCGGGGTAGTTGTGAATGAGTTTCTGCACCACCAATTTCAGCACATGCGCCAGGCAAGGGATGTGCGTCAAACCGGCTAGTCCCAGAGCTGAAACAAGATTTCTCCCATTATCGCACACCACCAGGCCGGGCTTGAGGCCCACTGGCAGCAACAACTCATCGGTCTGTTGTTCTATACCCCGTCACAACTCCTACGCAGTGTGGGGTCTGTCCCCCAAACACATCAGTTTCAGAACGGCCTGCTGACATTTTATCCCTGGCTGTGCTGAAGTTGGTGGTGAAGGTCTGTCGCTGACCGGATGAGGAGGTGGAAGAAGAGGAGGAGGAAGCCAAGTATGAAGAGGAGGCAACAGGAGGCAAAGAATGATGCCCTGCGATCCTTGGTGGCGGAAGGACGTGCGTCAAACAGCTCTCCGCCTGGGGCCCAGCCGCCACTACATTTACCCAGTGTGCAGTTAGGGAGATATAGCGTCCCTGGCCGTTCTTACTGGTCCACGTATCTGTGGTTAGGTGAACCTTGCCACAGATGGCGTTGCGCGGTGCACACTTGATTTTATCCAATACTTGGTTGTGCAGGGAGGGCACGGCTCTCCTGGAGAAGTAGTGGCGGCTGGGAACGACATACTGTGGGACAGTAAGCGACATGAGCTGTTTGAAGCTGTCCGTCTCCACCAGCCTGAATGACAGCATTTCAAAGGACAGCAGTTTAGAAATGCTGGCATTCAGGGCCAGGGATCGAGGGTGGCTAGGTGGGAATTTACACTTTCTCTCAAAGGTTTGTGAGATTGAGAGCTGAACGCTTCCGTGTGACATGGTGGAGATGCTTGGTGACGGAGGTGGTGTTGTTGGTGGCACATCCTCTGTTTGCTGGGCGGCAGGTGCCAACGTTCCTCCAGAGGCGGAGGAAGAGGCCAAGGCAGCAGCAGAAGAGGGAGCAGGAGGGGCCTGAGCCCTTTCTTGGTTTTGAAGGTGCTTACTCCACTGCAGCCCGTAAGCTGTATTTCTGTCCTAAATGTGACAGTGACTTATGCACGTGTAATCACATATGTGCAGTATATTAGAGGCTTTTTTCACCCTAACCAAAAAGCTGTATTTCTGTCCTAAATGTGACAGTCACTTATGCTTGTCTAATCCCAGATGTGCAGTATATGAGAGGGTTTTTTTCACCCCAGTATGTCAAAGCGGTATTTATGGCCTAATGTGACAGTCACTTATGCACGTGTAATCCCAGATGTGCAGTATATGAGAGGCTTTTTTCACCCCAGTAACCAAAAAGCTGTATTTATGGCCTAAATGTGACAGTCACTTATGCTTGTCTAATCCCAGATGTGCAGTATATTAGAGGGTTTTTTCACCCTAACCAAAAAGCAGTATTTCTGTCCTAAATGTGACAGTCACTTATGCTTGTCTAATCCCAGATGTGCAGTATATTAGAGGGTTTTTTTCACCCTAACCAAAAAGCTGTATTTCTGTCTTAAATGTGACCGTCACTTATGCACGTGTAATCACAGATGTGCAGTATATCAGAGGGTTTTTTCACCCCAGTAAGGAAAAAGCTGTATTTCTGTCCTAAATGTGACAGTGACTTATGCACGTGTAATCACAGATGTGCAGTATGTAACCAAAAAGCTGTATTTCTGTCCTAAATGTGACAGTGACTTATGCACGTGTAATCACAGATGTGCAGCATATTAGAGGCTTTTTTCACCCTAACCAAAAAGCTGTATTTCTGTCCTAAATGTGACAGTCATTTATGCTTGTCTAATCCCAGATGTGCAGTATATTAGAGGGTTTTTTCACCCCAGTATGCCAAAGCTGTATTTCTGGACTTGCAGATAGGCTGTGCTGGTGCACTATCGTTGCATAAAATGGCTGCCGATCAGGTATTGATATTGATGAAATGAAGAAGAAAAAGTTTGTTTTCAGCAGTAGTTGGCTCAGGGCAGGCTTAAAAAAATTGTGCACTGCACCCACAAAACACTTTTTCTGTAGATCGCTGAGTACATAAACCAGTTCTTGATAAGATCGCTCCCTGATCTCTCCCTCACAGCAGCTGCAGCCTCTCCCTACACTAATCCGAGCAGAGTGATGGGCGGCGCTAAGTGACTCCAGCTTAAATAGAGGCTGGGTCACATGCTGCAGTTGGCCAATCACAGCCATGCCAATAGTAGGCATGGCTGTGATGGCCTTTTGGGGCAAGTAGTATGACGCTTGTTGATTGGCTGCTTTGCAGCCTTTCAAAAAGCGCCATAAAAATCGCCGAACACCGAACCCGAACCTGAACTTTTACGTAAATGTTCGGGTCCGGGTGCCGAAAAACCTAAAGTTCGGTACAAACCCGAACTTTACAGTTCGGATTCGCTCAACTCTATTTGTTACCACCAGCTGCCATGGCCATATATGTCACTGTTAGGCCTCATGCACATGAATGTATTTTCTTTCCGTGTCCGCTCCTTTTTTTTGCACACCGCACATGGAACCATTCATTTCAATGGGTCCGCCAAAAAAAACTGAAGTTACCCCTTGTGCAATCCGTTTCCGTATGTCCATATTTCCATTCCGCAAAAAAATAGAACATGTCCTATTATTGTCCGCATTACGGACAAGGATAGTACTGTTCTATTAGGGGACAGCTGATCCGTTTCGCAAAATACGGAATGCACACATTTTTTGCGGATCCGTTTTTTGCAAAATACATACGGTTGTGTGCATGAGGCTTTACTCTGACATTTCAAATGCTTTCTTGGGGTTTAATGTCATATACAACTTTCAGGACAGCCTGAGCACTTTCGATTTAGATAAAACTTTTTTGTAAAACTGTTCAAAACCAAGGGGGTGGGAAAAAAGCTAAAAAATAACTTTTATTACTACAGGTAAAAATATGTGAGCAAACAGAGCAGGGGACAAAACCATTAGTGAGGTATGCAGTACACCACCTACTTTATACTAGCTAGCCTTTAGCCCACTGGTTACTGGATTCACACAGAGACCCCTATTTATCTAGTGAGGAGCTGCTCTTTGGTTTTTGGCCATACAGCCTTTTGGTGTAACTACTTACCCTAGTCTGTATAGACACTGCTTATCCCCTAATGATTCCCAACCAGCAGGATGAAACATGCTATGTTGGGAAAGGTATAAGGGACAGAATTAGGGATAGTTTGAGGGTTAGGTTTATGAGGTGCTCTGTATTTCATAGGCAGGGTGGTATAGGGTAAGTACTACCACTTGTCATTCACCTTAGAGCATCACTCAAATTATATCGCCATCCGGGACCTAGTGTGAAGAACCCAACTAGATATTGGCACCCATATCTTACCAGAATGAGAAACACTGTTGTGGTGTAAGAGGTCCATTCATGCTGGACTATTTTATGGTGTATTTAGCCTCTAAAAAAGACTTAGATACAATATCAGTATTGAATAAATTGCATTCTAGTCCCTGTGGGCTACAAGTCCTTTGTCCACATATTTTTACCTGTAGTAATAAAAGTTACATCTTAGCTTTTTTCAAGTTGATGGATTTTCTTGACATCTGTAGTGTGGTAGCCCTGTTTTAATACACATTTATTTATACCCAAATCAAATCTTCTGACCAAAGCATTAGAAATGTACCTCTGGATCTTTAGTAGTCCATCAAAATGCAGAGTAAAATATTGGTAGTAGCAGGTGCAGACAAGATATAGTATAGAGCTATGTACAGTGTATCAATAACTCCATTTAGTAAGCAGATACCATGAGGTCAGTATCACAGTCAGAGGCAGTGAGTTCTCACACTTTTCCTAAGAGAACACGTTAACATTATCTTAATATTGATGAGAAAGACCTTCGGACAAGAGTCAGGAGGATTTAATGAGAACATAATACAATTTTGAACACAATTAGAGTTCTACTTTATGATATTTCCAGGCACCAATCTTATATGAGCATTGTGTTTGCAACTAGGGCAACCCAGGAACAACAGACATGGAAGTGAGAATAACGATAGTATTAGTAGATAGTTTTAGAGTTCCCGTATGAGTAACCAACTACCAGAGTGAGTAACAGTACCAAAAGAAACTGAATTAGCTTTTACTGTCATATGGGCTATCGGTGAAGGCAACATACAGAGATGGTGGCATTTGAAAGAAAGACTGGTGATGAGCTGTTGCTGACTACTTGAAATGTACTTAGAAGGAACCTGTGATGTTATTCATGCAGTCCTATGTGTGGGCAGCATGTTATAGAGAAGAAAGAACTGAGCAGATTGATATATGGGGAAAATTATTAGGATTGAAGATAACTTGCATTTTATTCATTTTAATCTCTGCTCATTCTGGGTTTAAGAGTCGAGTGGGTGGTGTTACTCAGCTATGTGAACACACCCACTGGACTCCTAAACCCAGAACGTTTTACTGAATCTTTTCCCCAAAAACTATATATATCAATCTGTTCAGCTCATCCTGCTCTATAACATGCTGCCACAATGAGGACTGTACATACAATTTGACGAGTCCCCTTTAAAGTTCCTAATATAGGATTTTATTTAATTGTATTGTTACACTTTCAGACTTTAACTTTCTGTTCAAAATATATGATTTTTATGAAACTTGTTCTCTGAAAGAGAGGCCGTTTTTTATAAATATGTATAGCCCAAGAAATGTATTACAATAGTTTCAAACTAAAAATGGAAACATCACACAAGTGCTATATGCTGTTACGACCAGTGGGTGGGACCCACTGGCCAAACCAGAGAGTGTGGATTCTCTGTGTCAACCAAAGGGTTGCAGCCACTAACCCTTAGGCCCCTTTCAGATGAGCAAGTGTCACGGATGGTGTACAGGAAACAAGACAATACCATATAAACAATGTCTCTCTGGATCCACAACTAAGGAACAAAGGGAGACCCCTGCAATAGACCTGCCGCTCTCCCTCACTGCTCAGCCTATGCGAACACCCCAAAGGTGGATGGCCGCATATCCACGTTCCTCGGCTATCTATTACCTGAAGACCCTACAATAGTGAAGGGACACGACCACCGGCTCCCTACACTGACACGGAGGGAGTCAGGGTCACCTGGATCCAGAAAAGACAAAATCATAAATACATAAACAGCACTTATCTTGCAAACGACTGGGAACTGGGAACTGGGAACTGGGAACAGCATGCACACACACTCCAGGAAGTTGTATCAGCCGCACACTACTGCATTATGGGGAGGAACTTAAAGGGTAGCAATCAGTCCAACTGCATGACAGCTGAGATAGACTAACGAGATGAGAAACTAAACCAAAACAAAGAAATTCAAGGAGGAGGATCTGAGAAGCTCCTGTGAGCGCTTCTCAGCTGTCTGGCTGTGACAGTACCCCTCCCTCTAGGAGTGGACTCCGGGCACTCAGAGCCCACCTTCTCAGGATGGGACCTATGGAAAGCCCTGATGAGACGAGAGTCCTTAATGTCCGTCACTGGGACCCACATCCTCTCCTCAGGACCATAACCCTCCCAATGAACGAGGTACTGGAGGGAACCGCGGACAAGACGAGAATCCACAATCCTAGAGACCTGAAATTCAAGATTTCCATCAACCATAATCGGAGGAGGAGGCAAAGGCGAGGGTACAATAGGTTGAACATAAGGTTTCAATAAGGACTTATGAAAAACATTATGGATCTTCCAAGTCTGAGGAAGATCAAGACGGTAGGCAACAGGATTGATGACAGACAGGATCTTGTAAGGCCCAATAAACCTAGGACCCAACTTCCAGGAGGGAACCTTCAATTTGATATTCTTGGTAGACAACCACACCAGATCACCAACATTCAGGTCCGGACCAGGCACACGTCTCTTATCCGCCACACGCTTATATCTCTCACTCATGCTCTTTAGATTATCCTGAATCTTTTGCCAAATAGATGACAAAGACGAGGAGAATCTGTCCTCATCAGGCAAACCAGAAGAGCCCTCTCCCGAGAAAGTCCCAAACTGCGGATGGAACCCATATGCACCAAAAAATGGTGACTTATCAGAGGACTCCTGACGACGGTTATTTAAAGCAAACTCAGCAAGGGACAAAAAAGAACACCAATCCTCCTGATTCTCCGCCACAAAACAGCGCAGATATGTCTCCAGATTCTGATTGACGCGCTCTGTCTGGCCATTCGACTGCGGATGGAAAGCAGAAGAGAATGACAACCAAACCCCCAAGCGAGAACAGAAAGCCTTCCAGAATCTGGAAACAAACTGCGTGCCCCTATCAGAGACTATGTCTGAAGGAATCCCATGCAATTTGACAATGTGGTCAATAAATGCCTGCGCCAGCGTCTTAGCATTGGGCAAACCAGGAAAAGGGATAAAATGCACCATTTTGCTAAAACGGTCCACCACCACCAGAATCACAGACTTCCCCGAGGAACGAGGCAAGTCCGTTATGAAGTCCATGGACAGATGTGTCCAGGACGGGAAGGAATGGGCAAAGGAAGGAGAGGACCTGATGGCCGTGAATGAGGGACCTTGGCACGAGCGCAAGTCTCGCAAGCTGCCACAAAACCCTCAACCGACTTACGAAGCGCAGGCCACCAGAATCTCCGAGCGATGAGATCCAGTGTGGCTCTTGCCCCCGGGTGCCCAGCAAGGACCGTGTCGTGGTGTTCTTTAAAAATCTTGTGTCTCAAAGCGAGAGGCACAAACAACCTCCCAGGAGGACAAAGATCAGGAGCTTCTGACTGGGCTGCCTGCACCTCTGCCTCCAATTCAGGAAAAAGAGCAGAGACCACCACACCTTCAGCCAAAATGGGACCCGGGTCTTCAAAATTCCCACCTCCCGGAAAACAACGTGACAGGGCATCTGCCTTCACATTCTTAACCACAGGGCGGAACGTAACAACAAAATTAAACTTTGAAAAGAACAAAGACCATCTGGCCTGTCTCGGGTTCAGACGCTTGGCTGACTCCAAGTAGGCCAGATTTTTATGGTCAGTAAACACGGTAATAGGGTGTCTGGCTCCCTCTAGCCAATGGCGCCATTCCTCAAAAGCCAACTTGATGGCCAACAATTCCCTATCTCCCACATCATAATTTCTCTCTGCGGAGGAGAGTTTCTTTGAGAAAAAGGCACACGGTTGCCATTTGGCAGGAGAGGAACCATGAGACAAGACCGCACCCACCCCTACCTCAGAAGCATCAACCTCAACTATGAAGGGTAACGAAATATCAGGTTGTACTAGGATGGGAGCGGAAGCAAAACTCTCCTTGATATTAGAAAAGGCCTTACGCGCCTCTACCGACCAGGAAGAAAAATCTACCCCCTTTCTGGTCATATCAGTGAGTGGTTTAACAACAGAGGAATAATTCAAAATAAATTTCCTGTAATAATTGGCAAAGCCCAAAAAACGCATCAGCGCCTTCTGATTCTCAGGAAGCTCCCACTCAAGCACAGCGCGGACCTTCTCGGGGTCCATGCGAAAACCAGAAGCGGAGACAAGAAACCCCAGAAATTGGATTTCTGGAACCTCAAACACACATTTTTCCAGTTTCGCGTATAATTTATTCTCCCGCAGGATGAGCAAGACCTGACGTAAGTGTTCCTTATGAGTCTTGAAATCAGGAGAAAAAATCAAAATGTCATCCAAATACACTAATACAAATTTTCCCATTAAATGATAAAAAATGCTGTGACGAAATGCTGAAAAACGGCTGGGGCATTCATCAAACCAAAAGGCATAACCAAATTCTCAAAATGGCCCTCAGGGGTATTGAAAGCCGTCTTCCATTCGTCTCCTTCTCTGACCCTAACCAGGTTGTATGCCCCTCTTAGGTCTAATTTGGAAAAGACTTTAGCCCCAACAACCTGGTTAAACAGGTCCGGGATCAGAGGAAGCGGATAAGGGTCACGAATAGTGATACTGTTCAGCTCCCTGAAATCCAGACAAGGTCTTAAAGAACCATCTTTTTTCTTAACAAAGAAGAAACCAGCGGCAACAGGTGACTTCGAGGGTCGGATGTGTCCTTTTCTCAGACTCTCAGAGATATAAGCTTGCATAGCGACCCTCTCAGGTTGGTAGAGATTGTATAAACGAGATTTAGGCAGCTTGGCGCCTGGGATGAGATTAATAGGGCAATCATACTCCCTGTGCGGAGGTAAACCCTGAACTCCACTCTCAGAGAAGACATCCAAAAATTCAGAGAGGAAAGGTGGTACAGTCTTAGTAGAAACCTCAGAAACAGATGTTATGAGGCAATTCTCTCTGCAAAAGTTACTCCAACCATTTATTTGCCTCGCTTGCCAATCAATGGTGGGGTTATGTTTAGTGAGCCAGGGTAGCCCCAACACTAGAGGAGTAGGCAAACCGCTAAGGACGAAACATGACACATCCTCAACATGAGCATCACTCACAATTAAACGGATATTGTGAACTATGCCCTTTAATGATTTCTGAGAAAGTGGAGCTGAATCAATAGCAAAAACAGGAATATCCTTTCCCAAAGTGCATACCTGGAAAGCATGAGTTATTGCAAATTGATTATCAATGAGGTTGACAGCTGCTCCACTATCCACAAAAATCTCACAAAAAATGCTTTTGCTCTCTAGCGCCACCCTAGCAGGCAGGACAAAACGGGAACTACAAGCAAACGGAAAACCTTCAATTTCCGCCTCAACCCTGCCAATAGTAACAGACGGAACATTTTTAAAAGATTTTTTCCTTTTTGTCTCTTTATTACTCCCAGAAAACTGCCTGAATCTCCTAGAGGGACAAACATTTGCCAGATAATTTATACCTCCACAACAAAAACAAACCCTCCCCTGCGGGCTGAATCTTCTATTGTCAGAGGCAATCAACCCCAGCTGCATGGACTCCTGCTCAGAAGGGGCTGACAGCGACTGAGACCCCTGCGCACAGAATGAGACCGCTGCACTGTCCCGGGACTGAGTATGACAGGAAGGAGAGATCTCTCCTTTCTCTCTAAGACGCCTGTCAATACGAACAGCCTGAGACATAGCAGAATCCAAGGAGGTAGGTCTTTCATGAAAGGCAAATGCATCTTTCAATCCCTCTGAAAGACCATAGCAAAATTGACTTCGGAGTGCAGCATCATTCCAACCCGTATCTGCTGCCCATCTCCGAAATTCTGAACAGTATATCTCTGCGGATTGTTTACCCTGGCATAACAGACGTAGTCTAGACTCAGCCAGAGCAATACGATCCGGATCATCATATATCTGACCCAGGGCTAAAAAGAATTCATCCACTGAACGAAGGGGCCGTGCCCCCTCCGGCAGCGAAAAGGCCCAGGACTGAGCGTTACCCCTGAGCAGCGATATAATGATCCCCACCCTCCGTTCTTCATCACCAGAAGAATGGGGAAGAAGGCGAAAATGGAGTTTGCAAGCCTCTCTAAAACGCACAAAATTCTCACTACCCCCGGAGAACGTATCCGGGAGCGAGATCTTAGGCTCAGCACAAACTCCATGAACGCAAGCTGAACCGGTCACTTGAAACTGAGAAAAAGTCTTACGGAGATCAGCTACCTCCAAAGAAAGACCTTGAAAGCGTTCAGCCAAAAGTGAAACCGGATCCATGCTTGAGACGGTTTTGGCGGCTAATAATGTCACGGATGGTGTACAGGAAACAAGACAATACCATATAAACAATGTCTCTCTGGATCCACAACTAAGGAACAAAGGGAGACCCCTGCAATAGACCTGTCGCTCTCCCTCACTGCTCAGCCTATGCGAACACCCCAAAGGTGGATGGCCGCATATCCACGTTCCTCGGCTATCTATTACCTGAAGACCCTACAATAGTGAAGGGACATGACCACCGGCTCCCTACACTGACACGGAGGGAGTCAGGGTCACCTGGATCCAGAAAAGACAAAATCATAAATACATAAACAGCACTTATCTTGCAAACGACTGGGAACTGGGAACTAGGAACTGGGAACTGGGAACAGCATGCACACACACTCCAGGAAGTTGTATCAGCCGCACACTACTGCATTATGGGGAGGAACTTAAAGGGTAGCAATCAGTCCAACTGCATGACAGCTGAGATAGACTAACGAGATGAGAAACTAAACCAAAACAAAGAAATTCAAGGAGAAGGATCTGAGAAGCTCCTGTGAGCGCTTCTCAACTGTCTGGCTGTGACAGCAAGTGTCTCGCTGCGGACTCGCAGCAAGGCACCCAGCCTGAACTCCGAGCACTGCCGGGGTCACATAGCATTATATTGATTTATGATGCTATGTAACCCTTACAGTTCTGGAATATATTGGATAACACTGACAGCATTATGTCAGTGTCATCTAATACATTCCAGAACTGTAAGGCCTCATGCACACGGGTGTTGTGCGGCCGTTCCGTGCATTGGGGACCACAATTGCGGTCCCCAATGCACGGGCAACATCTGTGCGGCGGCCGGGACGGATCAAGACCCATTCAACTTGCATGGGTCCATGATCTGTCCGCACCGCAAAAAAAATAGAACATGTTCTATTTTTTTGCGGTGCGGAGGCACGGACAGAAACACCACGGACGCACTCCGTAGTGCTTCCGTGGGGTTCCGTGCCTCAGTTCCGCACTGCAGCTCTGGATTGCGAACCCATTCAAGTCAATGGGGCCGCATCCGTGATGCGGGAAGCACACAGCCGGTGCTCGCATATTGCGGACCCCCCGTTTGCGGGCCGCAATACGGTAAACGGCCTGGCAACGGCAATGTGCATGAGACCTAAGGGTTAGTGATGGAAGAACATCGGCCGGGACGGTTCGCAAACGAAATCGCGCGAACGGGATCAAATGTTCGCGAACCACAAGCCCTATTCACTTTAATGGCAGGCGAACCTGAAAAACCTTCAGCTCATATTTGAAGTCACCAAATACTTAGTAGAAGTGCACAAATAATCCCACAACATGGACAGTGACATACTAGAGGGGGATCAATGACAAAAATGCAGACAAAAAATATGTATCTTAATCAGGGGACATTTTTATGCGTCTTAAAGGGAAATTCTCTAAAATATGCCCCGTCACAGGTGTTGAATTCCTCCGAGGCCCAAAACATTAGGCATTCACCGGGCAGAAAAGGCCTTTTATGTTGCTGTATTTACCTAAGACAGGGGGTGGGACCATTATTTGTTCTGGGTGGTGGCGGAAATTTGTGGGCTGTCAAGAGGAGATTCAATTAAATGTGGTCGTCACATGTGTTGAATTCCTCCGAGATCCATGCCTCATTCATTTTTAGAAATGTGAGGTAGTCCACACTGTTGTGAGCTAGGCGAGTGTCCTTATCGGTCACGATCCCCTCTGCTGCGCTGAACGTCCTTTCGGACAGGACACTGGACGAGGGGCAAGCCAAAAGTTCCATGGCAAATTGTGCCAGCTCTGGCCACAGGTTAAGCCTGCATACCCAGTAGTCCAGGGATTCCTCGCTTCTCAGAGCGTCCACATCGGCCGGTAATCTGATGTAGTCGGACACCTGTCGTTCTAGGCATTCCCTGAGGCTGGATCTGGAGGGCGGCTGTCGATGGGTTCGCTGCAAGAATGATCTCATATCCGAAGTGACCAACACATCTTCAAACCGCCCTCTTCTTGCATGCACTGTTGGATTGGTACCCGCAACTGTTTCTCTGTGAGTGGAAATTCCTCTGCAAGCACCCGCAAAAGCAGAATGCAGCATCTCTTGCAGCAAGGCTTGGAAGTGCTGCATTCTGACAGCCCTCTGTGATGCTGGTAACATGTCCGTCATTTTGTACCGGGGGTCTAAGTACATTGCCACCCAGTACTGGTCCTTGCCCTTTATGCTTTTTATACGGGGGTCCCTCTTCAAACACTGGAGCATGAAGGCCCCCATTTGCACTAAACTGGAAGCGGTGGAGTGGCCTGGCTCCTGCTCATCCTCCAGGAGAATGTCGTCCTCGGTCTCCTCCCCCCAGCCACAGACAACACCAGGGATCCCAGAAAAGTTTAAATAATGTTATTTTTGCTCCTCCTCTGCCCGGCACCATCCTCCTCTGACTCCTCTTCAGACTACTGTTGACTTTTATCAGATGGAGTAGCCCCCCCCCCTGGGAATTCATCCAGGATTGCGACATCCTCATCTTCCTGCTCCTCATCGGCTCGATCAATGACACGATGCAATGCCCGCTCCAGAAAGAAGACGTAAGGTACGATGTCACTGACGATGTCACTGTGACTGAACAGTTTGGTGATCTCATCAAATGGCCGCAGAAGTCTGCATGCGTCGCTCATAAGCAGCCACTGGCGCGGTGAAAAAAAAAACAAGCTCCCCAGAACCTATCCTGCTGCAAAGTTCGTACAGGTAGTCATTAACTGCACGTTTCTGCTGGAGCAGCCTATCAAGCATATACAAGGTGGAGTTCCAGCGCGTCAGCCAGTCACAAATCAGACATCTGACGGGCAGGTGGTGTCGCCGCTGAACGTCAGCAAGGTGAGCCATGGCCGTGTAAGATCTTCTAAAATGGCCAGAGATTTTCCTGGCCTGCAGCAAGACGTCCTGGACCCGGGGGTATTTGGCACGACTAAGTTTAGGACGTGTGCCATGCACGGCACGTGTGTCATTGTTCCCTGTTTCAGCACACTCAGCAGATTGGCACCGTTGTTGCACACCACTTTACCAACTGTCAAATTGAGCGGTGTTAGCCACTGAGTGAAGGACCAGTGTGGCTCTTGGCTTTCAGGCGCAACAGCCACAGCACAGCATGGCAACGTCTCACCTGGCACGTCGAATAGGTTCTGGGGAGCTTGGGAGTCAGCCGAGGAGGAGACGGAGGATGGAGTAGGAGAAAAAGAGGCAGGCCTGCATGCAATCCGTGGCAGTAACACCAAATACACATGGGTGCCACGGTTTGCATGCTTGACAGCCGTCAGAAGGTTCACCCAGTGGGCAGTAAAAGTTATGTACTTTTCCTGCCCGTGTTTGCTAGACCACGTGTCTGTGGTCAGATGTATCTTGGCACCGACACAGTTTTTTGGGGGGCAACTGGTATATCACACCAGTAGAAATTATTTGTTCCAATAGCGATTGTCACTCCGTGTAGCTGCGGTAACGCAGCAAAACCGCACACAACTGATGCACTACCCAAATGCACTGTATAGAAAGTATATTATTGGTATATCCCACCCCTGCCTCAATCACTTTTTTGGGGGGGCAACTGGTATATCACACCAGTTGAAATTATTTGTTACAATAGAGTTTGTCACTCTGTGTAGCTAGGGTAACGCAGCAGAACCACAAACAAATGCTACACTACCCAAATGCACTATATAGCAGGGGCGTCGTTAGGTCAAAACATTTGGTGCAGGAGACCCGGATGTTTTGTCTAGTGCCTCGAATGCAGGGCCGGTGGGGGCCCCCAGTGCCGCCTCCTAGCTAATTTATTCACTTCACTTGCCTCTGTGTAATCTCGCACAGGCGCACTGGCAGAGGCATTGTCGAGCGAAGTGTGCATGCGCCGTCTTCCAGCGCACCTTGTTCGATGATGCCTCTGCCAGTGCGCTTATGCGAGATTAAGGCGCTTCTCTGGAATTACACAGAGGCAAGTAAAGTAAATAAATTAGCTAGGAGGTGGCGCTGGGCGGGGAGGGGATCTGTGGATGACACTTAGGGGAATCTGTGGATGACATTTATGGGGATCTGTGGTGCATGAACCTTATGGGGCATCTGTGGATGACGCTTATGGGGGATCTGTGGATGACATTTATGGTGGCTCTGTGGATGACACTTATGGGGATCTGTGGATGACACTTATGGGGATCTGTGGATGGCACTGTTATGGATGATCTGTGGGGTTGCCCAGACGGCTAAGCCCTTCACTGTAGTTATTAACCCCATTCAGCATTCCCCCTTTCACTAAGGGGGGACTGCTGAAAGGGGTTAATAACTACTGTGAAGGCCCCCCACCGGTGGTGATGAGGGCGTAACTTCATAGGGTGGGGGCGTGGCTTCTTGTGGGCTCGTGCCGCGGATCTCTTCAGACTCTAGCAATGCCCCTGCTATATAGAAAGTATATTATTGGTATATCACACCCCTGCTTCCATCAGTTTTTTTTGGGGGGCAACTGGTATATCACACCAGTTGAAATTATTTGTTCCAATAGCGTTTGCCCCTCTGTATAGCTGCAGTTTTGCAGCAGAACTGCAAACAAATGCTGCACTACCCAAATGCACTATATAGAAATTATATTATTAGTATATACAGTAAAACCCTTGCCTCAATCACTTTTTGGGAGGGGGGCAACTGTTATATCACACCAATTGAAATTATTTGTTCCAAGAGCGTTTGCCCCTCTGTATAGCTGCAGTATCGCAGCAGAAATGCACACAACTGCTGCACAATACAAATGCACTATAATGTACTTTCTATGTTAGAAAGTATATTATAAGTATATCACACCCCTCAGTACGTCACACCTATCAAGAGCACACCTATACCAGTCCTTAAAAGGACTTTTGTGGCCCTATTAGCTAGCCTTTGCTGTCCCTAACAGTCTGTCCCTGTTCCACTCAGCAACCTCTCCCTACACTGGCAAAAGACTGAATATAAAATGGCGGCCAGATTGGGTTTATTTATAAGGTAGGTGGTATGTCCATGTGCTAAAAACGTCTCAATTGGCTGTCCTGTACCATATGATGGATGTTTCATGGGTCAAAGTTCTTCACAATGTAAAAGAATATGGCACCGGCGGACCCATTCGGCGAACCGCGAACGAGCAAAGTTTGCCGCGAAACGACCGCCGAGCGAACCGCAACGCCATCTATACTAAAGGTTACATAGCTTCATAAATCAATATAATGCTATGTGACCCCGGCAGTGCTGGGAGTTCAGGACGGGTGCCTCGCTGCGAATCTGCAGCGAGACACTCGGTCGTCTGCAAGGGCCTTAGGGTGTTACTCAGCACTCTTACAGGGGACAAGACTGAACGCAGCAAGAGAGAAAGTGAACCACTACCTACAGGATTAGCTAATTTGGTTGACAGTTGACTCACTGAGTCAGACAACAGGTAACTGTCCTATAACTCAAGTTGCAGTAATAACCGCAGTTAGTGGGAACTGAGTCTAATAGCAGACACGGCGGTGAGAAGAATAGCAACGGAGCGAGGCGCAGACATAGTGGAGTGCGTCTTGATTTGGGGGGAAGACCGCAGGCTAGGAGAGGGTTAACGGTTGGAAGTGTGTTGGGGGGTTAGGTTCAGGTGAACGGGGAGGAGTAACAATTTCCCGGGCTGTATATAGGTTGTGGGTGGAGCTTGTGAGGCAGTTGCCAGTGTAAGCTAGAGTGTTTAGGGTCAAGATGTCGTCTCTGGAGGAGTTATTGGAAGCGGTCCGGGCTGCGGTTCAGGTACATGGAGCGGAGCGCTTGCAGCAGACCATACAGGCTGCTTTGATCCCCCCTTCTACGGCGGCCTTGCCGGCGCGTCCACACAGGACCAGGAGGTCGGTTCCCCAGAGCGCCTGAGTCCAGAGGCTACACCTCGGGTACGTCGTCGCCTTAGAAGCCCCCCTATGGCCCCTCCGCTGCAGTCTGCGGTGCCTGTGCCCGGTTTGGCACCCAGACGCAGCGGGAGGAGTGTGTCGGCGCGAAGCAGGTCAGCGGGTGAGGGACGGGATGTCCCCGGCCCGGTCTCCCAGGCGGTGAGAGGAAGAGAGCGCAGACAGGCGGGTGTCTCGTCACAGGTGCGGCGTTGTGAGGAGCGAACCCTGGCGGCCTTACCGTCGGAGAGGAGGAGCAGTGCGGTCGGGCAGCCTGGGCCTTCCATCAGTCAGAGAGGAGAGGTCTTCTGCGCCGCGGCCGGTGGCTTCCGGTCGGCGGCATGCAAGCGCTGGGTCCAGTGAGCAGGAAGGAACTGATAGGAGCGAGTGTGCGTCGCGCCCCCTGGCGGTGGGTCGGCGACATTGCGGCATAGCAGGGACTGTGGCTGTTGCCTCATCTCCTGGCATCTTGTCGCTGGATGCGGCTCACAGCCCTCCTGCTGTGGGGCCCGAAATTTTGATGGGTGACAGAGGAGAAAATATGCGGCCTGGTGATGAGGCCTGTGCTGCAGTCGATTTAGCGGATGACGGTCACCTGCAGTTGCAGGGTGACGGGGGGGATGTCACGATTGGAAGAAGGAGAAGTCGGCCCAAACGAAGAATTGGCGGCAGGCGCTTTGGACTTTCCTCTGGATGATGACGCCGTGCCATGCAGGATGGACGCGCTACTGAGGACACCTGGGAGGAGTTCTGCGGCTGCCGGAGGTGCTATCCGGGGACGGCCAGGTGAGAGATCTATGGGTCAGACTATTGTTGGGGGAGGTGGGGTTGCTGTGTCTCATAATGCGGGGGGTTCTGATGTTTTGGTGCGGGATGTGTTGTCAGGTATGATGTCATTGTTGTCACGGCTGGGTACGGGACCTGCTGCGTCCCCGGTGCCAGTCTGGGCTCCGGCGCAAGCGGGTTCGTTGGAACAGGGGCCGGTGCGGGGTTTAATGGGGACAGTGGAAGACGGTGTGGCGGTTGGTACCCAGGGATCTGGGGCGGTTGCGGGTGTTAGGGGTGACATGGGTGATGGCGTTCGGTTGGCGGATGCAGCGAAAGGGGAGATCTATGTGTGTTTTGAGGGGCCGCTGGGGGCTCACTTGAAGCAGGAGATGAAGGATAAGATATGGAAGGATGAATACGTTGAAATTTTTTCATTGCTTCCATTGGAAAAATTTAATTTAGATAGGGGAAAGCCGGACGAGAGTAAGAAAGAGGAGGAAGAGAGGAGGCGGTACAGGCTTATCCCGCGTACTTTTCAAAATTGGCTTCAAGCCTTTGCAATTCTGGCTAGCGTAGTTGGGGAAAAGGCGCCTGAGCACTGCTCCGCGCTCTTTTGCTTTATGGATGCTATTGGTGAGGCGCATCGGACGTATGGGGGTGTTGCGTGGCTTAGGTATGACGAGCAGTTCCGGCAGCGGAAGGCGGTCAGGCCTAGCATTCGTTGGGACCATAAAGACATTGGTCTGTGGATGCGGTTGATGGCGGCACCTAGGATGGGCCCTCAGCCCTTTCGTGGAACGGCCAGGGGCACCTCGGCCTCTGAGTCGCATGGGGGTAATAGAAGGGGCTGTTGCTGGCAGTACAACGAAGGGCATTGCAGGTTCTTGTCTGATTGCCGGTACAAGCATGAGTGCTCCGGTTGTGGCGGCTCCCATAGTTTGTCGCGGTGTTTCAAGCGCGGCAAAGGTAAGGGACCCGAGGTTGTGCAGAAGAGGGGTGACGCCGGTGAGGGTGGAAGAGATGGAGCCCTATTTAAAGAAGTATCCAGATAAGGAGGTAGCGCAGCTGTTGTTGGCAGGGTTTACGAAGGGTTTTGTTATTCCGTGCGGATTGGTTGGGCCACAACGGGCACCCCGGAATTTGTCATCGGCTCTTCGCCATCCGGCAGTTGTGAGAAATAAGATTGATGGTGAGGTTTCTGCCGGAAGGGTGGTGGGTCCTTTTTCTGTGTGTCCGTTGCCGGATTTGTGGGTTTCCCCTTTGGGCTTATTCATCACTTGTCCTATCCGTTAGGTGGGTCAGTGAATGATGGTATAGCGGACGAGTTGTGCTCGGTTTCGTACACGTCTTTTGACGAGGCGGTACGGTGGGTCCGGCGTTTTGGGCAAGGCGCCCTGCTTGCGAAAACGGACATTGAGGCCGCTTTTCGTTTGTTGCCTATTCATCCCGATAGCGTGCATTTACTTGGTTTTCAGTGGGATGGCAGTTATTATGTTGATTGTTGCTTGCCGATGGGTTGTGCGATTTCGTGTTCATTGTTTGAATCGTTTAGTTCTTTTCTGGAATGGGTGGTGAAACAGGAGGCAGGATGGAGTTCGGTTTTGCACTACCTGGATGATTTTTTGTTTTTGGGTCCGGCTGGGTCCAGAGTGTGTGCTGTTTTGTTACATACCATGGAAAGGGTGGCTGCGCGCTTCGGTATCCCGCTAGCTGCGGAAAAGACGGAAGGCCCTTCCACGGTTATAAAGTTTTTGGGTATCGAGATTGATAGTGTGGCTATGGAATGTCGTTTGCCTGACAACAAGGTGTCGGATTTGTTGGATGAGGTTGTGTTCTTACGGAAGGCGAAGAAGGTTCAGCTTAAGCGGGTTCAATCGGTTCTGGGTAAATTGAACTTTGCGTGTCGCATATTGCCGATGGGGCGGGTTTTTTGTCGTCGTTTGGCGCTTGCGACTGCGGGGGTTACTGCCCCGTTTTACTACTTGCGTTTACCAGCAGCAGTGAAGGATGATTTGGCGGTGTGGGAGACGTTTTTGTCAGAGTACAATGGGCGGTCTATGTGGATGGAGCAGTGATTAGTAATGTGGATTTGGAATTGTTCTCTGATGCATCAGGTTCGTGTGGATATGGTGTTTTCTGTAGGGGACAATGGAGTGCGGGGGCGTGGCCGGTTGAATGGAGGCAGGCGGGTTTTCTTACCAACTTGGCTTTGTTGGAGCTTTTTCCGATTGTTTTGGCTACTGAGTTGTGGGGGAACTGGCTCAGGAATCGGCGAGTTCGTTTCTACTGTGACAATATGGGTGTGGTGCAGGCGATCAATAGCCAAACGGCGAACTCGCCTCCGGTGTTGAATTTGCTGAGGCATCTTGTATTGCGGGGTTTGCAGTTGAATGCATGTTTTGTTGCGGTTCATGTCCCTGGAGTTGATAACTCACTCGCCGATTCCCTTTCTCGTTTTCAGTAGGACCGTTTCCGCAGCTTGGCGCCGGGTGCCGAGTTACAGGGGTTGCCTTGCCCCCAGTGGCTCTGGAGCGTGGCCTTGGGGTATCGGCAGGCTTGAATAGGCAGTCTCTTAGTAGAGGTACGTGGTCGGCCTATTCATCAGTGTGGGCGTTGTGGGAGGAGTTGATCGAGCAGGTAGGTGGTGGCAGTAGTTCATTAGAGGATTTTCAGACGTTATTGTTTTTTTGGGTGGGTCAGTCTTATGCTGCGGGTTTGTCATTCTCGGTTGCATCTAAGAGGGTAGCAGCTGTTGCCTTCTGGTTGCGCTTGCGGGGACTGGCCGACGTGTCTAAATGTTTTATGGTGCGGCAAGCTTTAAAGGGTTACCGTCGTAACGCGTTACGGAAGGATAGTCGTAGGCCGGTTTCGTTTGATGTGTTGCAGATGCTATGGAAGGTGGCTGAGTCTGTTTGTGTGTTGGCATATGAAGTGTGTTTGTTTAGGGCGGCTTTTGCGTTAGCTTTTTTCGGGGCTTTTCGTATATCGCAATTGGTTGCAGCTAGTCGCATGGGTGATGGTGGTTTGTTGTGGGAGGATGTTTGGATTGTAGAGGGGGCTTTGAGATGTACGCTCCGTAAGTCTAAGACTGATCAGGATGGTAAGGGTGTGGTTTTGTGGCTTAGGCCGCTATTGGGGTCAGTTTTTTGTCCAGTGCATTGTGTGAAGGAATTTTTGGAGTTGCGTCCTGGCGGTCCGGGTGCGTTGCTGGTTCATAGGGATGGTTCGCGGTTGTCGCGTTTCCAATTTGTGGCTGTCTTCAGAAAATGTTTGGCTGCCGCGGGTCTTCCTGCAAAGGACTTTGCATCTCACTCATT
Organism: Bufo bufo; assembly: GCF_905171765.1. Taxonomy (NCBI): domain Eukaryota; kingdom Metazoa; phylum Chordata; class Amphibia; order Anura; family Bufonidae; genus Bufo; species Bufo bufo. The sequence goes on from NC_053389.1 coordinate 179,536,761, forward strand.
CAGGATTGGGGCCGCGACTGAGGCTTCTAGGTGGGGCCTAGGGGAGGAGGTTATAAAGCGAATCGGGCGCTGGGAGTCCGATTGTTTTCGATCATATGTCAGGCCTCATCTGTTATAGTGTTGCAAGAGGAGTTGGGTTTGTGTCTGTTCTTTATTAAATTGGAGTTTTGCAGTGCTGTTTTTGACTCTGTTTGTTTTTTGCAGGGGCGGCGCCTTGCTTGGCATGGATTTTCGGGCATTCGTACGTCTACTGGGGGGCCTTGCGAGCGGATGTGCGGCGGAACGGTCGTCAATTGGGTTTTCCGATGGAGGATTTGCTGGTCAGGTGGATTGGTTTGAGGGTGCTCCTCTGGGGGCGTGTTTTGCCCGAAATCCATACCAATGTACTGTTAGATCGCCCGCCTGATATCTTAGTTCTTCATGCGGGTGGTAATGATTTGGGGGTTCGGCGGTCCCGTGATGTGATACGGGATATTAAGTTAGACGTTTTGCGTTTGATGTCAGATTTTCCGGAGTTGCTGGTGGTGTGGTCAGAGGTGGTGGCGAGGAGTAGTTGGCGGTTTGCCAGGTCGGTTGAGCGGCTCAATAAAGCGCGGGCCAAGTTGAATAAGGAGGTGGGACGTTTTGTTCGCAGACAGGGTGGTCTGGTGGTTCGACATCGGGAATTGGAGGTTGCATCGCCTCAATTCCTGAGATCCGATGGCGTGCATCTTAATGATGTGGGGATTGATATGTGGGCGTTAGGTATTCAGGAGGGTCTGGAAACGGCCCTGAGGGTGTGGCGGGACGCCCACAGGTGAGGTGTCACCGGTGGTCTTCTGGTGGCTGATTGATATGGGATCCTGGGGGAGCAATACAATGGTTTTAAGAGATGCAGGACATGTTGGAGCCTGTATCTCATGTGGATGGTGATTGCCGAGGATGGGGCTCCTGTTTGGGCTAAAAGGCCTACAGGAGGAGATACATGGATACTTCAAGGATTTGGTGCCTTTGGGTCGGTGAGTGCGGCCAAGGGTAACCTTGAAGTACAAGGAGAGATGTTTAAGGAAGATACCGCTTGTTGGGTTGCCCTCCAGGATCCTTGTTACGGTACAGTGGCTCATAAGGTTGAAGGATGTGTTAAAATGCTTGTTAGTATTATTGTTATTATTATTATTGTGTGTGTATAATGAAGTTGGCCGTAATGGTCATTTTACCAAAGCAAGAAGGTTTCTGTGTGGTTATTGGAAGGAAAAGGGGTTTGGTAAGGCTAGCCGGAGGAGAATTCTTCCATCCTAGTAAGTCAGAATAGCAACGGAGCGAGGCGCAGACATAGTGGAGTGCGTCTTGACTTGGGGGGAAGACCGCAGGCTAGGAAAGGGTTAACGGTTGGAAGTGTGTTGGGGGGTTAGGTTCAGGTGAACGGGGAGGAGTAACAATTTCCCGGGCTGTATATAGGTTGTGGGTTGAGCTTGTGAGGCAGTTGCCAGTGTAAGCTAGAGTGTTTCCCGCCCTCCCGCCCCCTGGTTTGGGTAGAGAAGGGTATAATTAATGAAGGTGTGATGGTGGCTGATTGATATGGGATCCTGGGGGAGCAATACAATGGTTTTAAGAGATGCAGGACATGTTGGAGCCTGTATCTCATGTGGATGGTGATTGCCGAGGATGGGGCTCCTGTTTGGGCTAAAAGGCCTACAGGAGGAGATACATGGATACTTCAAGGATTTGGTGCCCTTGGGTCGGTGAGTGCGGCCAAGGGTAACCTTGAAGTACAAGGAGAGATGTTTAAGGAAGATACTGCTTGTTGGGTTGCCCTCCAGGATCCTTGTTACGGTACAGTGGCTCATAAGGTTGAAGGATGTGTTAAAATGCTTGTTAGTATTATTGTTATTATTATTATTGTGTGTGTATAATAAAGTTGGCCGTAATGGTCATTTTACCAAAGCAAGAAGGTTTCTGTGTGGTTATTGGAAGGAAAAGGGGTTTGGTAAGGCTAGCCGGAGGAGAATTCTTCCATCCTAGTAAGTCAGAATAGCAACGGAGCGAGGCGCAGACATAGTGGAGTGCGTCTTGACTTGGGGGGAAGACTGCAGACTAGGAAAGGGTTAACGGTTGGAAGTGTGTTGGGGGGTTAGGTTCAGGTGAACGGGGAGGAGTAACAATTTCCCGGGCTGTATATAGGTTGTGGGTTGAGCTTGTGAGGCAGTTGCCAGTGTAAGCTAGAGTGTTTCCCGCCCTCCCGCCCCCTGGTTTGGGTAGAGAAGGGTATAATTAATGAAGGTGTGATGGTGGCTGATTGATATGGGATCCTGGGGGAGCAATACAATGGTTTTAAGAGATGCAGGACATGTTGGAGGCTGTATCTCATGTGGATGGTGATTGCCGAGGATGGGGCTCCTGTTTGGGCTAAAAGGCCTACAGGAGGAGATACATGGATACTTCAAGGATTTGGTGCCCTTGGGTCGGTGAGTGCGGCCAAGGGTAACCTTGAAGTACAAGGAGAGATGTTTAAGGAAGATACTGCTTGTTGGGTTGCCCTCCAGGATCCTTGTTACGGTACAGTGGCTCATAAGGTTGAAGGATGTGTTAAAATGCTTGTTAGTATTATTGTTATTATTATTATTGTGTGTGTATAATAAAGTTGGCCGTAATGGTCATTTTACCAAAGCAAGAAGGTTTCTGTGTGGTTATTGGAAGGAAAAGGGGTTTGGTAAGGCTAGCCGGAGGAGAATTCTTCCATCCTAGTAAGTCAGTGGTATTGCAGAGAAGACAGGAGTAAGGGAGCAGGTAATGATGATGATTGTCAGAGGCAGAAACTGAAGCGTGGTCAGAGACAAGTCAGGAGTCAGAAGCCAGTATCAGATAATAGCGTGGTGCAGAGGATCAGACAGGCTCAGGGTCAGACAGGTCCAGAACTCAATGCAGGCAGCAGGCAAACAGAATGGTCAAACAGGCTGGGTCAAACACAGGATATAAGATCAGAATACCTTTGATTTACTGAAAGTAACTAAAAGCTCAGACAACTTCCTGGAAGAGACCGCTGCTATTTAACCTTGTAACCCCGCCCCGGGTCCATGCTGGGAGGCAGGAAGCACGTGCCCCGGGAAGCATAAATGACCGGAAGCAGTGGGCGCGCAGACCTTGATATGAAATTCAGTGGCAGCTTTACTTGAATAAACTTTCATCCAAATGCTTTTCAAGCTTTGTCTTGGTTCCAGCAGGCTTTGGCATAAACTGACAGGCAAACTCAATAACTCTGCTTTCTCTCTATCTCTGCTGTGCTGACAGGCTTGCTTAAATACTTTGCTTTCTTTCTCTAGGCTGCACTACACTCTGCTTGTGTCTGGTTTCTGTACTTTAGGTCTGTTCTGATATCCTTGGATGGAGTGCCTTGGGCTGCTATTCTCCTCCTGACACAGTAAATAACTTCAGCCGAAGAACATTTCCTCTTGCTGATATCTCTTATGGTGACCGAAGAACGATTTTCTCAGGTCCCTATGACATCCGCTTCCATGGTTAGCAGAGCTTAGGCTGCTCTGGCTGACATAGGAACATCAGGCTGTGAGTGTGCCACACCTTACTCCTCTCCTGTCCAGACTAGAACTCCAACTCACACTAGAACTAACTATAACTGCTGCCCCTCCCTACTGGTAGGAAGCAGGACTGGCTCACTTCTGCCCAGGGGGGGGGGGGGGGGGGAATGGAATGGTGAGTTCCATTCTCTCTAGGTATAGCTCTACCATTTACACTGCCACTTGCTGGTGAACCGGGCATAATACAAGTAATAACAGTTGCATAACAATCATATCATTGCACAATGTAAAGGACCTGGAAATAAATACACAGGATGGCATGTTAGCCCATTAGAGACAGTAGCAGGGTGTAGAAATGGTAACACCACTCCGGGGTGTTACAACGGCAGAAGGTCCAAGCCTAACATACGTGCACAGACAGCACTATCTTTACTTTCCTTTACATGGGGCAGTGGTTCACTTTGATTCCCTAAGCTTTCTATCTAAATACCCTGGCCAATGTGACTGCAACAGCCAGGGCATATTCATTGGTAGCTTCAACTCAAGTCAGTAAGTACACTGCGTGCAGAATTATTAGGCAAATGAGTATTTTGACCACATCATCCTCTTTATGCATGTTGTCTTACTCCAAGCTGTATAGGCTCGAAAGCCTACTACCAATTAAGCATATTAGGTGATGTGCATGTCTGTAATGAGAAGGGGTGTGGTCTAATGACATCAACACGCTATATTAGGTGTGCATAATTATTAGGCAACTTCCTTTCCTTTGGCAAAATGGGTCAAAAGAAGGACTTGACAGGCTCAGAAAAGTCAAAAATAGTGAGATATCTTGCAGAGGGATGCAGCACTCTTAAAATTGCAAAGCTTCTGAAGCGTGATCATCGAACAATCAAGCGTTTCATTCAAAATAGTCAACAGGGTCGCAAGAAGCGTGTGGAAAAACCAAGGCGCAAAATAACTGCCCATGAACTGAGAAAAGTCAAGCGTGCAGCTGCCAAGATGCCACTTGCCACCAGTTTGGCCATATTTCAGAGCTGCAACATCACTGGAGTGCCCAAAAGCACAAGGTGTGCAATACTCAGAGACATGGCCAAGGTAAGAAAGGCTGAAAGACGACCACCACTGAACAAGACACACAAGCTGAAACGTCAAGACTGGGCCAAGAAATATCTCAAGACTGATTTTTCTAAGGTTTTATGGACTGATGAAATGAGAGTGAGTCTTGATGGGCCAGATGGATGGGCCCGTGGCTGGATTGGTAAAGGGCAGAGAGCTCCAGTCCGACTCAGACGCCAGCAAGGTGGAGGTGGAGTACTGGTTTGGGCTGGTATCATCAAAGATGAGCTTGTGGGGCCTTTTCGGGTTGAGGATGGAGTCAAGCTCAACTCCCAGTCCTACTGCCAGTTTCTGGAAAACACCTTCTTCAAGCAGTGGTACAGGAAGAAGTCTGCATCCTTCAAGAAAAACATGATTTTCATGCAGGACAATGCTCCATCACACGCGTTCAAGTACTCCACAGCGTGGCTGGCAAGAAAGGGTATAAAAGAAGAAAATCTAATGACATGGCCTCCTTGTTCACCTGATCTGAACCCCATTGAGAACCTGTGGTCCATCATCAAATGTGAGATTTACAAGGAGGGAAAACAGTACACCTCTCTGAACAGTGTCTGGGAGGCTGTGGTTGCTGCTGCACGCAATGTTGATGGTGAACAGATCAAAACACTGACAGACTCCATGGATGGCAGGCTTTTGAGTGTCCTTGCAAAGAAAGGTGGCTATATTGGTCACTGATTTGTTTTTGTTTTTTTTTTGAATGTCAGAAATGTATATTTGTGAATGTTGAGATGTTATATTGGTTTCACTGGTAAAAATAAATAATTGAAATGGGTATATATTTGTTTTTTGTTAAGTTGCCTAATAATTATGCACAGTAATAGTCACCTGCACACACATATATCCCCCTAAAAGAGCTAAAACTAAAAACAAACTAAAAACTACTTCCAAAAATATTCAGCTTTGATATTAATGAGTTTTTTGGGTTCATTGAGAACATGGTTGTTGTTCAATAATAAAATTAATCCTCAAAAATACAACTTGCCTAATAATTCTGCACTCCCTGTAGAGTGTCTGCCTGCAGAGGAGGCATACGGGAAGTGGAGAAGGTGATAGTGTTGGCAATGAAGGTGTTTGTAGTTCTTCCAGTGGCTAACCCTGCTTCAGACTTGCAGTGCATGGAGGGGCACAACCCTTCTTCCCCTCAGGTCACATCTTAGACTTAGTAAAATAGTTTGTAAGGCTGAAAAAAGACATCTGTCCATCCAGTTCAACCTGTTATCATGCAAGTTGATTCAGAGGAAGGCAAAAAAAAAGCCTGTGAGGTAGAAGCCAATAACTCCCTGGATCAATGACATCTCGAGAAATCTAACAACTATAATCTGTAATATTATTTGTCACGGACGTTCCTGTGACAGGTGGCAGGAGATCGGTGACGTGGTTTGATCTGACAGGTTTTCTGTGTTGTTTCTTGGTATGGCCACACCCCTTGCATCCAGGTGCTGCTTAGGCCTCTTTCACACTTGCGTTGTCCGGATCCGGCGTGTACTCTACTTGCCGGAATTACACGCCGGATCCGGAAAAACGCAACGCAAGTGTACTGAAAGCATTTGAAGACGGAGCCATCTTCAAAATGCTTTCAGTGTTACTATGGCAGCCAGGACGCTATTAAAGTCTGTTAAATCTCAGGGTTGTGTCTCTGATAAGCTGATCTGCAGCATGGGGGCACCACAGGGAACGGTGCTGGCACCGTTCCTCTTCACCCTCTACACTGCAGACTTCTCCATCAACTCCCCAGGCTGCCACCTACAGAAGTTCTCTGATGACTCTGCCATTGTCGGCCTCATCACAAGTGAGGATGACTCAGAGTACAGACAGGGGACACAGGATTTTGTGGACTGGTGTCAGAGGAACCAGCTCCAGATCAACGCGGGAAAAACCAAGGAGCTGGTGGTGGATTTCCGCAGACACAGGCCCTCTGCTTTGCTTCCGGTGAACATACAGGGAACGGACATTGAGGTGGTGGACCATTATAAGTACCTGGGTGTTCACCTGAACAACAAACTGGACTGAGCTATAACAAAAGGGTCAGAGCAGACTATCTGTTGAGGAGACTGAGGTCCTTTGGAGTGCAGGGGACGCTCCTAAAGACCTTCTTTGACTCAGTGGTGGCATCAGCCATATTCTATGGTGTGGTTTGTTGGGGGAGCAGCTTATCTGTGGCTGAGAGACACAGATTAGATAAGCTCATTAAGAAGGCCAGCTCTGTCCTAGGTTGTCCCCTTGATCCAGTGCAGGAGGTGGGTGACAAAAGAACTCTAGCAAAATTAACATCACTGTTAGACAATGTCTCCCACCCTATGCACAAAGCTGTTGTGGAGGTGGAGAGCTCCTTCAGTGACAGACTGCTGCATCCTAGGTGCACGAAGGAACGCTATCGGAGGTCCTTCCTCCCAGCAGCGGTTAGGATTTATAACCACCACTGCTCCCAGAAACTCAGTAATGAATTTTTTAAGTAAATTCTGTGTTATGTTTTTCTTGTATTGTACTCTTTAATTTCTAATTACTCATATTTTTGCTCCTGTTGTGAATGTGTTTGCTGCTGTTATGCCAAAATTTCCCCACTGAGGGACAATAAAGGGATTTTCTTCTTCTTCTTTTTCCTAAGTCCTTTTCCATGTCAGTGTTACCCAGTGTTTTACCATTTAGTATGTACTGGTGACTTGCATTATTCCTTCCCATGTGCATAACCTTACATTTGTCAGTGTCAGTGTCTCAGACATATCGCTAGGATATGCCCCCATTGTCTGATAGGTGCGCACCTACAAGGAGAACGGAGCGGGGAGAGCTGTGGCCAGAGGCGTAGCTAGAACTGACTGGGCCCCACAGCAAATTTTTGTACGGGCCCTCCACACACACTTACACTTATTCACAAACCCCCTCCTCCTGTGCAAACACCTCTCATATGGCTATTTTGTGACTTTTTATTTACTGTATTTATTTATTTGCCTGTAATTTTTTGCACAACTTTATTGTTTTTTACATTTACAGTTGCTAACGTTTATATTCAACTCAACCCCTTTAAAACCTGCGCTGCAATTGTAATAGACATGTCTGATTTAACTCTACATATCCACAAGTATTTTAGCCTCTGTACCTTTCATACTGCAGCCATGGACGCAGTCATACACACACTCTCCACATACATGGACGCAGTCTCCACATACATGGACACAGTCATACACACACTCTCCACATACATGGACGCAGTCTCCACATACATGGACACAGTCATACACACACTCTCCACATACATGGACGCAGTCTCCACATACATGGACGCAGTCATACACACACTCTCCACATACATGGACGCAGTCATACACACACTCTCCACATACATGGACGCAGTCTCCACATACATGGACGCAGTCATACACACACTCTCCACATACATGGACGCAGTCATACACACACTCTCCACATACATGGACGCAGTCATACACACACTCTCCACATACATGGACGCAGTCATACACACACTCTCCACATATATGGACGCACTCTCCACATACATGGACGCAGTCATACACACACTCTCCACATACATGGATGCACTCTCCACATACATGGATGCAATCATACACGCACTCACCATATACATAGATGCGCTCATATACACTGGACGCACTCATACATGCGCTCACCATATACATAGACGCACTCATACACACACTCTCCACAAACATGGACGCACACATATACAATACACATATATAGACAGCCAGCTTTCCTACTGTGCCTCTCCCCCATACTCTAATGCCTCTGCACTTGTGTTATGCAGGATAGCAGGAAAGCTAGATGACATCTCATGATATAATTCACCCAGCTTTCCTACTGTACTGCAGGTCACATGTGCACAGTCTGGGAAAGCTGAATATAACCGCAGTTCCACTGCCACTCACATCACTGGTGCAGTTGTGGCAATGCAACTGATGTTCAGCATGCTGAGCAGGAAAGGTTCAGGCTGCAGGAATCGCGGGTAGGAAAGGGGCGGGGCTATTCTAGCTCCACCCACATCGGACCGTCCTGATGCTGGTCACTGTCCATCATCAGAACTGAGGAGGGGAGAGGTGGAACAATGTCACTGATCTCAGGTCAGAGGTGCAAGTGCAGGACTCTCGACCCGGTGCAGGAGAAGTCAGCTGCTCTGACAGGGGCCCGGGGTGATGAAGTACAGTGACTGCTCCCGGGCCCCTTCTGAGCTAGGGCCCCGAAGCAGCTGCTTCCCGTGCTTCCCTGATAGCTACGCCACTGGCTGTGGCTGAAGGACCCCGGGGTTCATCTACCACCAAGCGGCCCCTGCTCCCATTCATTTCTATGGGGCAGACGGAAATAGTCGAGCCAGCTGGCGGACCCATTGAAATGAATGGAAAGCAGCTGCGCATGCGCAGTGTGCCTTCCGTTCATTTCCCCGCTTCGTTCTCCTTGTAGGTGCGGGTCCCAGAGGTGGTACCCGCATCTATCAGACAATGGGGGCATATCCTAGCGATATGCCCCCATTGTCTGAGATTGCAAAACCCCTTTAAACCTCATCTGCCACTTCTCTGCCCAAGATTCCAATCTAGCCATCTGTAGCAGTATACTGTCCTCTTCCGTGTTAGGCTACTTTCACACTAGCGTTCCGAGCAGATCCGTCTGGGGTCTGCCCAGACGGATCCACTCATATAATGCAGACTTGGGATCCGTTCAGAACGGATCCGTCTGCATTATATTGTAGAAAAATTTCGAAGTGTGAAAGTAGCTTCAGACGGATCCGTCCAGACTTTACATTGAAAGTCAATGGGGGATGGATCCGTTTGAAGATTGAGCCATATTGTGTCATCTTCGAACGGATCCGTCCTCATTGACTTACATTGTAAGTCTGGACGGATCCGCTTGCCTCCGCATGGCCAGGCGGACACCCGAACGCTGCAAGCAGCGTTCAGGTGTCCGCTTGCTAAGCGGAGCGGAGGCTGAACACTGCCAGACTGATGCATTCTGAGCGGATCCGCGTCCACTCAGAATGCATTAGGGCAGTACGGATGCGTTCGGGGCCGCTTGTGAGCCCCTTCAAACGGAGCTCACAAGCAGACACCCAAACGCTAGTGTGAAAGTAGACTAAGGCTACTTTCCCACTTGCGTTAGGAGCGGATCCGTCTGGTGTCTGTACAGACGGATCCGCTCCTATAATGCAAACGCTTGCATCCGTTCAGAACGGATCTGTCTGCATAACTGTTTTTTTCAGATCTGATTTTTCACTTTGTGAAAACTTAGATCCGACAGTATATTCTAACACAGAGGCGTTCCCAGGGTGATGGGGACGCTTCAAGTTAGAATATACTAAAAGAACTGTGTACATGACTGCCCCCTGCAGCCTGGCAGGTGCTGCCAGGCAGCAGGGGGCAGACCCCCCTCTCCCTCCCTCCCCTGTAATTAACTCATTGGTGGCCAGTGCGCGCCCCCCTCCCTCCCCTGTATTTAACTCATTGGTGGCAAGTGCGGCCGCCCCCCCCTCCCTCCCTCCCCTATATTTAACTCATTGGTGGCCAGTGCGGCCGGCCCCCACCTCCCCCCTGTTTTTAACTCATTGGTGGCCAGTGCGGCCTCCCCCCCTCCCCCCCTGTTTTAACTCATTGGTGGCCAGTGCGGCCGGCCCCCCCTTGCCCCCCCCTGTTTTTAACTCATTGGTGGCCAGTGCGGCCGGCCCCCCCTCCACCCCCTGTTTTTAACTCATTGGTGGCCAGTGCGGCCGGCCCTCCCTCCCCCCCTAATTAAAATGACCGACCAGGGTAGGACCAAATGGTAAGTCCTGACAGGTCCAGATTACTTCACAGGTACCCCTGCTGCTTCGGGAATCGTTAGAAGCCCTAGGCTGCTCCTTCCCGCTTGTTTTATGTTCCGGATTGTTCTCATCCGGAGGTGTCTCATTTCCAGGAGCGCATGAGATTAAAGACCCTCCTCCTGTGACATTGCCAGAAGACACGGAGACGACGCATACCTCCCCTTCTGAGCCTTTTTGCCTAGAGCCTTATATATAGCTTCCTCATAGACATCATAGTGATCGTGATTTCTTCAGGCTATGATGCAGGGAAGGGAATACAGGATAAAGCCACCCTTTCATTTGCGGGCATTCCATTACATAATGGTGGGATTACGGAGTAAAGACACCCCCATGTGATGTGGCGAGCTAGCGGCATGACGTAGGTGCGTGCCGCGCTCCTCCTCCTGCCGCCCTCTCTCTCTCTCTCTCCTGCCTCGAGCCGCGATGTGCGCTCTGGAGAACGCCGAGTTTAGCCCTGCCATGTGGAGCTGAGCCTAGCCACCAGCTGCTCTGGAGGAGTGTCTGTCTCGGTGCGGGTTTTCTCTCTGTGACCGGCGCAGATCTGGCCTGTGGTGCAGGCACCCCTGCTGAGACACCGGAGCGGGGTTTTTGCTGCTTTTGCTGCTTTTTCTGCTGGGCCAGAAACGACATGGACACTCACCTCTAGTCCGCGATAGGAGAAGTGGATCCCTCCGTTTGATACCGGCAGATCCAGGGCTCTTCCTCTCTTCATTCTCCGGAGGCACCGGTAGAGGGCGCATGGATACGGTATGATGTATGATGACGTGATACCTTGATGACCTGCTGTGGTGCCTGTATTCTGGATGAATTTGTGCCGAAGCTGTGGAGCCTGCTGTGGAGGTTGGGGGCTGTAGTTAGTCCAGAACTCCGGATTCTGGCTCCACCAGCAGAAAATTAATATGTGGAGGTTGGTGGCTGATGATAATGAGCCTTGAGGCACTGTTCCGTTCTCTGTGGACCCCCAAACTCTGCGACTGCTAGATGCCCTGATATATAGCTTTCCCCGGACTTACCCCCTGCAAAGCACTCGGTGCTAGGGGGGCTGCTATTTAGGACTGCGGACACTGTATTGCTGTGTGAAAAAACTATTATTTGGGGGGTGCCCCCTATGGATGTGTCCTCTTGGCCCTTCTTTGCCAATAAGTTCCCTGCATATGACTGCGGCCGTGCCCGGCTTCGCCTCTGCGATATAATCATTGGCAAGCTGGATCCTCCTTATATTGGAGGGGGGTATATGTATGTAGCGGGTTGCGGCCTCCAGCTGGAGAACTATCAGGTCCTAGGGGGGGTCGCCTGTCTGGAGCCCTGATAAGCTAGTGGGAGCCCTGATATTTGTATTGATGAATTCTTGATTTGCAGGACGGTGTCTCTATCAAAGCGTCTGGATTTCTCAGGACGGAGAAGTTTCTGTTATACATGTTTTCTTTCTGAACAAACTCCTGTCTCAATAAGCTATTTATTGTAATGGAGGGGGGAACATATGTATATGTATGAAGTTGACTAGTTGATATTCGGGTGGCACCCATTATTTATGCACCCTCCCTTTTTGTACTTTTTTTTTTGTTTTTGTTTTTCTTATCTCATATGTATTCTCCTGATTGTTGGGTTCTCTATGTTTAAAAGCAGGGACTAGGGGAGGAGAGAGAAAGGGGAAGGAAAGAGTGAGAATAAGGGCCTTATACTTTAGGGGGTCATTGGCGCATATAGACTAGCAGGGAAATTGCTATTGGACAACGGTCTACTAGCGTCTAATACTAGCAGTGTAGACGAATTTCTATAAAAATGCCACCAAAGTATCGCAAGTCGGGTGGTGTCGCCTCGCCAAAAAGTGGTTCGGGGGGGAGCCCACAGACCAGATTAGAGAAATTTTTGAAGTCTCCACCTCCAAAAACTAGAGGAGGGGTACAGAGAGTTGCCACACAGGTCGAGTCAGCTTCAGATAATACGGACCGTTTAGAACATAGCTCATTAAAGATAAGTCTGCCCCAGAGTGAGGGTCTTGAGACTATAACCAAAAAGCTCGAAGATATATTGGGAGTAGTAAATCTAACCAGCAACTCAGTGGCAGAGTTGACTTCCTCCATGGCAGTAGTACAGGGAGATGTAACGATAATACGAGACGAAATGACAAAGCTGAGATCAAAAGTGAAGGAACTGGAGACGGTAGTCAACTCTGTCCCTCTAGAGAATGCGGCATTAAAAAAGAGACTAGAAGAAGTAGATGAAAATCATGTTTGGTTAAAAAAGAAAGTGGTAGAGATGGAGGATCGGTCCCGTAGATATAATCTGCGCCTGGTGGGGTTCCCGGAGGGGGTAGAACAGGATAACCCTGTAAATTTCATCCAAAAATGGTTCCTTGAAAATTTTGGGCCAGGCTATGAATCATCTACCCTCTGTGTGGAAAGGGCCCACAGAATACCATTTAAAAAACCCCCTCCGGGGGCCCCACCTAGGGCTATTTTGGCAAAGTTCCTCTGTTCAAAGGATCGGGATTGGGTTCTCAGACGTAAAAGAGAAGTGGCAGATATCTACTCTGACGGTAACCCTATATTAATATTCCCGGACTTCTCACGAGAGACCCAACTCAGAAGGAGATCTTTTGTGGATGTGAAAAAGAGATTAATTGCAGCCAAGATCAGTTATTCTATGTTATATCCGGCCAAGCTAAGGGTGGTTTATAGGGACTCCGTTAGGTTTTTCTTCGCACAGGCAGAGGCTGTGCAATGGCTGGACTCGATAGGTTTATGAAATAAGATGGAAAGGCGTCGAGGATGGGATTGATGAGGGGGGAGGGTGGGGGGGAGGTTTGGAGGAAGGAAAGAGGTTGATGGGGATTGCGGAATGCACTATCAACCAAGTAGGAGGGCTTTTTTGGGGTGGGAGTAAGGGAGGGATTGGCTGCCGTCGTTTGCTTCGTAGTTGTGCGTGCCTCTCTGTTAAAGATGGGGGAGTCGGAATTACCTCTATTCATAGGATATGCCGTGTAATATTTTGTTCTGGAATGTGAGGGGCCTGGGAGACAGAGTGAAGAGGACGGTTGTGTTTGATCTTGTGGTCCGTCATCTTCCTGCGATTGTGGTATTATTGGAGACCCACGCAACTTTAGATAGGATCTATACACTGAAAAGGAAATGGGCTTCTTTTGAGTACCACGCTTGCTACTCCTCTTATGCAAGAGGCGTCAGTGTATATATCCATCGGGGGATGCAGTTTCAACCATTAGATAGTTTGATCGATAAAGAAGGGAGATATGTATTCCTTTACGGGTATTGGAAAGGGCAGGAGGTGATATTGGCCTTTATTTATATCCCCCCACCATTTAAATCAATGGTCCTTTCACAGTTAGCTAAATATATATCCACAAAAAATCAATGTGCGTTATTATTGGCAGGTGACTTCAATGCAGTCCCTGACCCGGAGCTGGATCGGTTCTCTTCGCTTTCTGGACGCGGGCGTACTGGGTCCCCTCTAACTGCTGTGTGCCAGGAGCTGGCGCTGGTTGATATCTGGCGCCTCCTCTATGGCAACAAAAAAACCTTTTCATGTTTTAGTCAGGCACACAGGTCAATGTCCCGTATTGATCTGGCTTTTGCAAGCCGGGATTTGTGCAGCCGCGTCCTGAGAATGAAATATGAACCCCATGGAATTTCAGATCATTCCCCAGTACTGATCGCGTTCGTTGAGGCTCCAACTGTAGGAAGGATCTTCAAACTGAATTCTCACTGGTTTGAGGTGATAGGGGAGCAATCCCGCTTAGACCAGGATATACAGGAATTTTGGGACATTAATGTAGGCTCAACTTATATTCATTTTGTGTGGGACGCTCTGAAGGCCCATATAAGAGGCTTATATTTTAATAAAATTAATAGGTTTAGAAAAGAATCGCGTCGCAGGGAAGAAGATCTGACAGACTTAATAAGGAGACTACGCGCTGCATTAATTGAATCCCATAAGGAGCAATACATTAGTCAGTTAAAGGAGGCTAATTCACAGCTTAAGACACTTTTGTATAATAAAGCCCAACATAAGCTCCTATTTCAAGGCCATAATCGCTTTTGTGAATCCGGTAAAACGGGCAGGTTTTTGGCTCGCTTGGTGGCCAACCAGAGAGAGGTTACTAGTATAATAGAAATTAGGAATTCTCAGGGGGTTGGGTTAAGATCCGCAGAGGAGATTAGGGAAGAATTTGTTAAATATTATTCCACCCTCTATAAATCTGAGTCTATGTTTAGCCGTATTGACATGGACCAATATCTTCAACAATTGGAGCTCCCCAAGCTATCTTTACAAGATAGAGAGAAGTTGGATTCCCCCATTTCTCTGGAGGAACTTCAAGCGACTCTTCCATCCTTAAAATATAATTCATCTCCAGGCCCAGATGGATTGCCGTTTGAATTGTATAGGTACCATGCCAAATCACTTCTGCCGATCCTACTTCTAGTTTTGAATGAATCCTGTGCATGTGGCTCTCTACCTCCATCATTTAGAGAGGCAGTTATTACCGTGGTTTTAAAAAAGGAGAAGGATCCATGTGATATGGGGTCATATAGACCTATATCGATCTTAAATACAGACTATAAGATCTTTGCAAAAATTTTGGCTAATCGCCTGAAGAGGGTTATAGCCTCTCTGGTACATTCCAATCAGACGGGGTTTATCCCGGGCCGCCAAATCCAGATGAGTCTTTATAGGGTCTACCTGAATTTG
This sequence comes from Bufo bufo, assembly GCF_905171765.1. NCBI lineage: Eukaryota > Metazoa > Chordata > Amphibia > Anura > Bufonidae > Bufo > Bufo bufo. The sequence goes on from NC_053389.1 coordinate 179,551,917, forward strand.
TCTCTTGGGGGTAATATAGACCACTCCATCCTGTCTCTGGACGCCGCAAAAGCGTTTGACAGGATGGAGTGGCCCTTTCTGTGGGCCACTATGTCCCACTTTGGCCTCGGGAATATATTTTTGGAAATGACCCAAATGCTATACGAACAGCCGGTCGCACGCATCAATATCAATGGTGTGAGTTCTCCACCAGTTATGATGCGGAGGGGGATGAGGCAGGGTTGCCCCCTGTCTCCGCTCCTCTTCGCCCTTTTTATCGAACCATTGGCTTGTCGGATTCGATCAGATAATTGTATAGAAGGCTTTGGGGTGGAGGGAGTGAATGACAAAATAAGCCTATATGCTGATGATGTGATTCTGTTCTTGGACCAGGGTTGGAAAATTCTCCCATATGTGATGGAGGTAATAGAGCACTATGGTAAATTATCAGGCTATATGATCAACTGGTCAAAGTCATCGCTTCTCCCACTGAACCGGAAAGCTGTAGATGAGGGGAAGCGAGTACGGGTATTGACCCCCAATGACACCTTGGATTATTTGGGGGTTAAAATAGGGCTCCCTATAAATAGATTTTACGAGCTTAATTTGGCCCCGGTTCTGAATAAAGTTAAGGCTAAAATAAGCGCTTGGCGGAAATTGATACTGGCACAGACAGATCGAATAGCATTGATTAAAATGATTATATTACCTATAGTTTTATTCCCGATGTGTGTTTCCCCCATTTGGATCGATGACATTTTCTTTCATAGACTGGAGTCCCTGATTAACGATTTAATTTGGGGAAGGAAGAGGGTGCGGATAAAGCAGAGATACTTATGGTTGTCAGAGGCAGATGGTGGGCTGTCACTTCCTTTTTTTCAAGGTTATTTTTTATGTTCACAGATTCAGCGTTGTTGTTATTGGAAAGGGAATTTACTGTCACCCTATTTGATTAAAGTAATAGATAAACCAATAGAGAATATCTTTTCATGTTTGGAGACGGGATACATGGCAACAAGGAAGTCCTTACTGATCCCTTACTCACTACAGAGGGTGTGGAACAAGCTGAAGGAGATTCTCAAAGTCTCGGATCCGTTTGTCTTCACCCCCCTGTGGGAGAATGGGGGCCTAGAGGAATTCTTTAAAATTACTGACTTTGGTTACTGGGCACGTAAGGGTATTAATAGGGTCTCTCACCTTTTTTATTTGGGCCATTTTAAGTCATTTTCAGAATTTGGTTCTATAGATAGTTCACCACTAGACTTATTTATGTATACACGATTAAAACACATATTTGAAGCCGCTAGGAATAGGGGCCGTATTCATCCACGAGAGAATATATTTTTTGACTACTGTGACGCCCAGAAGTACGAGAAAGTGAAGCTATCTAGATTATATGCTAAACTCCGAACAGCATTGGCAACTGTAACACCTTTTAAAAGCCCAAGTAAGTGGGAGCAAGAGCTAAATTGTTCTCCACTGCAATGGTCCACTATTTATAGGAATGTGAGAAAGGCGACCGTTTCTAGTGCTCATAGATTAATCCAATTCAAGATCCTTCATCGACTGTACTATACCCCTAAAATTCAAGGAAAATTTCCCCAAAATAGGGGCCGGGAGTGTTGCTGCCCTAAATGTGGTTATGTTAATGCGGACTATGTCCATCTGATTTGGAGCTGCAGCAAAATAAAAAAAAATATTGGGATGAGGTTTTCTGTACCTTACAAAAGGAGTCTTTAACGAACCATAATCCGGGGATTATGACAGTGATTTTGGGATATGACTCACCTGAAATTGAAGTCTCACGCCAGGTTAGACAGCTCTGGATGAGGGGATTGATGGTGGCTAGGGCTATATTGGTTAAGTATTGGGGCTCTGTCTCCCCACCCTCGATTAGGGAATGGGTTTCATCCCTTCAACAAATTAGAATTTTTGAGGATATTGAAAGAAAGCGGAGAGGTACACGCATAACTACGTAGCGATATGTATGACATTCAAATTTTAATACGGCATGGTCGACAGCCAATGGGGAGGGTGGGGTGGGATATATATTCAGATTTTCTATTATCTTAGATGCGAACTTAAGTTGACGTACATAATTCGTTCATAATGATGTTTTGTAATTGATACATTATTTTATGCTATTGTGTTTAATACTGATTTGTGTACTAATATCTTGATTTAAGATAAAAAAAATAAAAAAAAGACACCCCCATGCTTTCTTTGATGTTTAAAGGATCCAGAACATACAAAGTCAGTCAGTAAAGGTTTTGCTTTGTGCAGTTATAGGTTACCTGGTTATACCAAGATAAGGAAACTGTGTGTTGGACAGCTTATGCTAGCAGGCAGGAACCTCGAGGAAACCGTTATATGTTTTGTCTTTGTATGTCATTATATGTAATTCATGCAGCACTTTGTATTAATTGGGTACCCAGAGCTATTCCTCACTGCCTAATATACGCCGAGGACGGCTTCACTTAAAGTAAGCGGGTATGTAACATCCCAGAGTATGTCACTAAAACTCTGTCACCCAGCTTCATGATGTTAAAGTGTAGATGTGTTGTCATCTTGTGTAATCTGGCCTTGCATTTATATTGTATGCCATTTCTATGTCTGTATTGAATGTATTTGCTGTATTTCCAAATGTACACCAGCAGGTGGCAGCAATATGTAGACAGAATAAAGCCAGTTAGTACACCTAGACTGGAATATACCATTCCAGGCTAGCTTCCCCCTATCTGAGGAGGAGTGGAATGTTCCCACATCCTACTTCAAAGGGAGGACAGAAAGTTCTAGGCAGTGTACCAGCCACCCCCTGTTGGGGAAGGCTGTGTGAATAGGAGCTCCCAGAAAACAGGGATCCCAACCAAGGATTCAGGCCTTTGCTGAGGCCCAAAGCAACCTTCCCAGCCTGAGTTCCTTACCTCAGCTGGATGACAAAAAAAGCAGCCAACTTCAGAACTACTAGATCTCCAGGAAGAAACCACCATTCCCTGCGAGCAGTCCTGTAAGTACAGATTCCAAATACAAGGAGAAGATAAGTACCTCCATAGCTAGTCAGGCCCAAACAAAGAAGAAGATAGACAGAGCAGAAGACAGATACCTGCCAGATTCTTAAAGGTGTATGTACTAGATGCAGATTCCTGCCACATATTGCCAATACCTGCTGGGACCCTAGACTATTGCTGTAACATTGTATGGATCTAGAGCTGCATAAGATAACCTCAAGTAAAGACAAGTTGGACCCTATTCTCTGTGTGGAATTCCATCATTCCTCCATTACTCCTATTTACAACACTCAATTTGTTGCATGTGAGCCAGGATACAGGAGTCCGGCCGTACTAAGGTAGGAGACACCGTTGACACAATACAGAGACAATATCCCCCTCTGGCATTCCTAACCTGGTACGTGTGCTCATACCATCTTAAAGGGCCCTTCTACAGTACCTGCGCAAGCTGCAACTGGCGTCACGAACTCTTATACACCTAAATCTGACCCACTGCATAGCAGCCCCAATGACCCAGTGTCCTGCTCATTGCAACCCCCCATCATTGGTGGCAGCGAAGAGTTCCGATCGGAGTCCCAGTTTAATCGCTGGGACTCCGATCGGTAACCATGGCAACCAGGACGCTACTGCATTCCTGGCTGCCATGGTTACTTAGCAATTTTAGAGGCATTATACTTACCTGCGATGTCTGTGACCTGCCGGGCGCTCCTCCTACTGGTAAGTGAAAGGTCTGTGCTATAAGCAATGCGCCGCACAGACCTTTGACTTACCAGTAGGAGGAGCGCCCGGCCGGTCACAGACATCGCAGGTAAGTATAATGCTTCTAAAATTGCTAAGTAACCATGGCAGCCAGGACTGCAGTAGCGTCTTGGCTGCCATGGTAACCGATCGGAGCCCCAGCGATTAAACTGGGACTCCGATCGGAACTCTCCACTGCCACCAATGATGGGGGGTCCGTCATTTTAATTAGGGGGGGAGGGGAAAGGGGGGCCGGCCGCACTGGCCACCAATGAGTTAAAAACAGGGGGGAGGGAGGGGGGTCCGGCCGCACTGGCCACCAATGAGTTAAATATAGGGGAGGGAGGGGGGGCCGTCTGCACTGGCCACCAATGAGTTAAAAACAGGGGGGAGGGGGGGGCCGGCCGCACTGGCCACCAATGAGTTAAATATAGGGGAGGAAGGGGGGGGGGCAGTCAATGGGGAGGGCAGTCATGTACACAGTTATTTTAGTATATTCTAACTTGAAGCGTCCCCACCACCATGGGAACACCTCTGTGTTAGAATATACTGTCGGATCTGAGTTTCACGATCTAACTCAAATCCGATGGTATATTCTAACATAGAGGCGTTCCCATGGTGATGGGGACGCTTCAAGTTAAAATATATCATCGGATTGGAGAAAACTCCGATCTGATGGTATATTAATAGGGACTCCTGACTTTACATTAAAAGTCAATGGGGGACGGATCCGTTTGCAATTGCACCATATTGTGTCAACGTCAAACGGATCCGTCCCCATTGACTTGCATTGTAAGTCTGGACGGATCCGTTTGGCTCCGTCCGGCCAGGCGGACACGAAAACGCTGCAATCTGCGTTCGGGTGTCCGTCTGCTGAGCGGAACGGAGGCCAAACGGTGCCAAACTGATGCATTCTGAGCGGATCCGCATCCACTCAGAATGCATTGGGGCTGTACGGATCCGTTCGGGGCCGCTTGTGAGAGCCTTCAAACGGAACTCACAAGCGGAACCCCGAACGCAAGTGTGAAAGTAGGCTTAATTACACAGTTTAGTGTCATCTGCAAAAATGGACTCAAAAGGACTCCTGTATAATGGAAACCAGGATGGATCCGTTATGCTCCCATAGACTTCTATTATGAAGGAATTATGTTATTTTCCAATATAACCATGTTATAACGGAAAATAATAAAGTGAAGTTTGGGTTCCTATTGACTTCGAGTTTGGGTCAAGTTCGGGTGCCGAACCAAAACTTTGACCTGAAGTTCGGCTGAACCCGGCGAACCCGAACTTCCACGGGCTTGCTCGGCACTATTTATGACGCCTTTACTCCAGAATTCTGGCTTCAAAAAGTCACAAAATAGGGCTTTTGCGACTTTTTTGATATATAGGTGGGAAAGTGGGTGTGGTCAGCTATGTTAAAGAGTTTCATTACAGATTTATCATTGAGACTTTTTTTTAAAAAGTCACAAAAAAATTGCTATCTCACTCCAGTAGGGGGATTGAGTAGGAAAACTGGAGTAGCTTTTCTGGACAAAAGTGTTAAGCCTCATTTATACGTCAGTGTTTTAGTCAGTGATTTCCATCCGTGATGATGAGCCAAAACCAGGATTGGAGCCTCCACAGACATAAGTTATTATGGAGCTGCACCTGTTCTGTGTTTAGAGTCTCACCTGGTTTTGGCTCAAAATCACTGATGGAAATCACTCACCAAAACACTGTGGGCCAGATTTATCATTAGCTCAAGTCAGAATAATGGAGTGAAAAAGTCGCAAATTTTTGCGCAATCACTAAAACTGCGCAAAAATTTGCGACTTTTTTCTGCTCTGCACTATGCTCGCCAGTTTTCTGAAAGTGGGCGTATCTCTAGACAGATTTACTATTACGACTTTTTTAAAGGTCGCAAAAAAGTCGCAAAAAAATGCTCTAGTGAGGACCATACTTATCTTATGAGACTTTTTAATAGAACATGCGACTTTTTCATTAAGATGTGCGACTTTTGTAAAGCTGCTTACTGACGGATAAACTTCTACCGTCAAACCACATTTATTACAGTCTTAAAGGGCCGATCATAAATCTGACTTAGCTAAAACTGACTTTAGCCATATGTGAAAGTGGAGTGAGCTGTCAGAGTCATGATAAATCTGGCCCTGTGTGAATAAGTCATTAGGTTTAAGGATAAGACAAATTTACCAAACAACATTAGACATTTGATAAATGTGGCAAAACTGACTTTAAATATTCCCCTTATGATAAATTCCTCCCATTCTTTCTTTTGGCCTTCTTGCCAACAACTCACTAGCCAGGGGAAAGTGGAGCTAGCCCACCACCTGGCAACTGTTACTAAGGAATGCCAGTTAACTATTTCCTATCCATATACAGCCTTTTGGAGTTCAACTGGTGAAATGGAATTAGTAATGTCTAAGAAGGACTATGACATACAGTACCTCGTAGTGGGAATAACTGTGACATGGCTGGATGATAGCTATGACTGTGAGGTTAATTTACAGGATTATAGTCTGTTAAGAAATGATCATAAAAAAACAATAAGGGGGAAGGGGGAGGGGGGTCCTGCCTAAATCCCACACTCCAGGAGGATGTAAGTGAGGGTAGTGAACATGTGGAGTCACTATGGGTAAAAATACATGATGAGAAAACCAATAATAAAATACTGATAGGGTTTTGTTATAAGCCAACTAATATTAGAGTCCACAGAAAATCCACTACTAAGGGAAATAGCAAAATGTAGAATGCCACCCCCTTCAATTAATGACTGTTAACGGGGCGTATAGTAATTGCAGCTGGTGGTGCTTTCTGTCACTAAGGTTTTTTTTCACACATAGGTTTTTCTGTAGTTTTATTTATTGGTCACACTTAGAGCATGCTGTGTTTGAAAAAAAAATATGCAACTGACCCAAATATGAACCAAAAGTAAAGAAATGTGCCTTGAATATGCCATGTTTCTAGTGCATTCTATCTTTCCTTACTGATTAGCTGATCGTGATCCCTTGTTCATCTAATGGGGTCCACTATTTACTTCATGTCCATTTACTAGCAGGGACATTGATTGCTCTTTATCTTAGACCATTAGTCTCCTTCTGGGCACCATACTTCTCCTGATGAGTCCCCAAATACGGGTTGAAACATGGCGTGTTGGGAGTGGTGTGATGGACTAGTTTAGGGACTTGGCCGTTACAGTGTCCGGTTACTGACGGGGTCGCCCCTATTGGGGTGGGTGCTCTATATTTGCTAGGCAGGGATGAGATAGGCCCCTTCCCTGGTTCATCTGCTAGGGTGTCATAGGGTTAGTAATTCCATATTCATCTGCCTTAGGGTCCATTCACACGTCCGTATGAATGGTCCAAATCTGCATAATGCGGAACGGGTGCGGACCCATTCATTTTCAATGAAGCCGGAACGGATGCGCACAGCACACTATTTCCGGATCCGCTATTCAGTTCCCGAAAAAAATGGAACATGTCCTATTCTTGTCCGCAACTGTGGACAAGAAAAGGTATTTTCTATTTTAGTGCCAGCGATGTGCGGTGTGCGAAATGTGGAACGCAAATTGCCAGTGTCCGTGTTTCTCAGATCCACAATTTGCGGACCGCAAAACACCTACCGACATGTGAATGGACTTTTATAGTATCACCCGCCACAGTCTGCTGCCAAGGACCCTGTCTACAATTCCTACAGGAGCTACTATACCAGATCTGGGTTCTCCAGTCTCCACCGCACACAAGTAATACTGAGACGATAGGACTGGTAAGACCTATCCGTGTTATTGTATTCTGGTTTGTGAGTCCAAGCGACCTTTTTGTTTGTTCTGTGGAGGGTACTAGGTAACAGTACTCTTCCCCCTCCCCTCCTCCTTTTCTTTATTGTTGTTATGGGTCTATTTGCACGTTTGCACCAGCAATTTTAATCTGACCATATTAAAAGTTACTCTATAAGGGTAATAGGTCCCACCCGTCGTAGCTACTTGGATACTTATTTTTTTCTGGTGTAGGGGTAACACACCATCATGCACTTTGAAGCTGTTCCTTTTTGATTCATCTCTATTGTGGATCCCTTTGTATTTTGGGCGGGAATAAATAGTTAGTGTTTGCAATCGCTGAGCAGATAACCTGGGATGGCAACGCTATGCTGATTGGTGTTGACATCACTTGAGCAGAATTTGGACAAGGGTGGCAACAAGGGAATGATTTGTCTCTGAGTTTGACCAATAAGATTCTGAGGTCTGGGGAAGTTTTCTCCCCCGGCAACAGAATCTTATTGGCTATGAGTAGAGCAATGTGGGGTATAAATGTGCAGGATCTGTCTTACCTCATCATCCGAATTTAAGATTCTTCATCACCCTCCCCTACTTTTTATTCTCCTTGCCAAGGTCTTTTATGTTAACCTGGTGGGAATCGCCTTTATATAAGCTCAAGCTTATGTTTATTGTGATTATTATTATCGCTTTCATCATCATATTACGCTAAGTATACATTTTTGGGTTTATTGGTTATAAGTTATGAAGTTATTGGTTGTTAAATTTTAACAGTACAGGTTAACAAATAAAGGCAGTGGCCAATTTATTTCCACCAAAATTTTTGACTTGTCGGGTTCTGGAATCGGCGCTACTCTGAAAACAGTTATCCAGACCTCTGCCAGTCAGATATTGATGGCCTGTTAATATTACAATCCACATGGACAATCCCTTTAAAGTGGTTAATGTCACTTTTTCAGTATGTTAGGTTTTTTATGTCTACATAGATCCAACATTCAGTACTGATTATTTATCTCAGTCTTTTGCTTCCTCTAGGGGACACTCACTGCATGAGGATTTATAAAGATCCCATTAAAGTCAATTAGAGCTCATGTGTGAACCTTCACCCCCCCACCCCCACCCCCAGCCCTTAGTGGCTGCTGATGGCAGATAATATATTGGTATTCAGAAAACAAGGATATTCAGGTAACAAGAAATTATCCCTATCCGCTGGAAAGGTGAAAACTGTAAAATTAGTGGGAGTCTGACCTCAAGGAGGAGCCATGCCCCCCATTTGAATTAGGCAATTGTAGTTTACTGTATTATTGTTGACTGTGATTAGATCTAAACACTAACGGATATTTATTTAGTCATATATAAGTACAGCTATTGCCCACGATAATAAACAAAGTCATTTTGATCAGTTTAGGTGCCTGGTACATGTCATTAGTCCATACAACAAGTTTCTCACAGCTGCCAATTTTGATATCTTCTGAACGTGGACATTTTGGTATAGGGATTATTTTATTGTATTTTTATTAGACATGCAGCCAGCCAGTAGCGCAGGGGCAACACGTGAGGTGGACGGTGGACCGATGAGAGGCCAAGTAATAACACACAGTTCATCAGTTTACTCACGGTTAGCAGAAAGCCTCCCTGTTGAGGTGGACAGCACGAAATCCTCTGGGGCACGCTCTGTGGTAGGGAAGCATCAGCCAAGATGGTGGTTGAGGTGCCCTTGATGTTAGGGGTGCTTAGGGTGCTTGTTGCGGCTGAGTCCCTTGATGGTTTTTGTCGTGACGCCAGTACCGTTAATGGTGGTACAACCAATGGTGGTAATAATTAGGTAGACAGTGGTAAGATGCAACTCACAACTTTTACTGTTGATAACTTTGGTTGCAGCAGTACAAGATACACTCTCTGGTTGGTATTAGAGTTAATTCTGCAAGTCCACTGTTTCCAGGCTTTCTTAGGCTTGATTTGAGCTGTGGTTGGGGAGTACCTTATTCCTGTTGATGTGCTCAGTCCTATACCTTGTCCTTTCCCTCCAAGCTGAATATTGGGACAGGTAGCTACCCTGTTTCCCAGAAGTATGGTGTGGCTGCCGGAAGCTATAAGTCCTCCACCATGTGCAAAGGTGTCTGTAACCCTCAATAAGTTATCACCGATGAATCGTTAGGAAGCTTGTTTCTATTCCAGGGAGGCAAACTCTCTCCTACTGGTCAGGGATGCAAGTGTATAGTCCGGCCACAGAAGGAAAACGCTCTTCTGCGCCTCACACCTTGGTACTACCTCATAGCGAAGTTGTCTCCACTCTGCATTCTCTCCCACTAATCTAATCTGATCTGATCTACTCAGATCTGCTCTAGACTCTGATCCATTCTCAACCCTGAACTCCACTGACTAACTAGGCCTGACCTAGGTATATATAAGACCTAAGTTTTATCCCCATCTAGTGGTGGGATGTATAAATTACACCTAATCTGCCTGGTAACAGGGATTTTGCAGGTAAATTAGTACAAAGTCATATAATACAGCATAATACAGTTTTTAGAGCAAAAAGTGTTTTTAAGCAGTGCCCACACACGTGTAGTGGGACGCTGCATACACCTTTTTCTTTTTATGGTTTTATATGTTTTTATTTATGTATTAAATATATTGGGGGAGATTTGTAATGCCAGTCTTGATATAGTTTAATATGGTGTGAGATGTGCCAAAATTACGGTGCACCTCCACAGACCAGCGCGACAAAGGGGGAAATTTATCAAACTGGTGTAAAGTTGAACTGGCTTAGTTGCCCATAGAAACCAATCAGATTTCACATTTCATTTCACCTTTGGAAAATGAAAGGTGGAATCTGATTGGCTGCTATGGGCAGCTAAGCCAGTTCTACTTTATACCAATTTGATAAATGTCCCCCAAAATCTATAGTCTACATCAGCTAGGAGCTGGCATAGGATTCAGACATTACCTAAACAAGAAAACTACTGCAAATAATGGTAAATGTTTTAGTCAGTTTAGGTGTGGGGTGGGTGTGGGGGTGGGGGTGAAGGTTCACACATGAGCTCTAATTGACTTTAATGGGATCTTTATAAATCCTCATGCAGTGAGTGTCCCCTAGAGGAAGCAGAATATTATCATTCACTGTGTAAAGACTGAGATAAATAATCAGTTCAAAAAGCTGCAAACTTTTGCTCAAAAGCGTGCACAAGCATTTGCCACCTTTTGACATCACAATTCGGACACATGGGTCTTGATAAATCTTGTCCATTGCGCTTATATACGGTAATTCAACATTTATTGCATTACACTGTTAATGCTGCACCCCGAAAAGAAGAAATAATCGTTGTAGCAATTTTTCAGAAATGCAGTCAGAGAAACCACAGGTCTTGTGATGTCCATTTCCTTCTGCTTAAGAAAGGCGGAAGACCTTTGGTCTGATGTTACCAGCAGATGTCCTTTTATCCTAGTTATAGTTAATGTTAGAACATCCCCAATGAAAGATGAAAGCAAGATTTGCTGTAGTCATTATAACATATTCAAATATTGAGCCAGCTATTTATGGTTTTGTTCACCTTGGTTCACAGCCTCCATATTTACGGGATCCATGGCAGATATTAGGGATCCATATTGATCCATTTCTTTTAGATCCATAAAGTACCAAGAAAAAGAGATCTAATCACAAATAGCCTTTTATACCTAGACCTGTAACCATTACAAGAGGACATCCTCTGCAGTTTCATCATCCACATGGATGGGTTTCTTTACTGTAAGAGCAGAGAGATTATGGAGCTCTTTGTCATAGGAGACTGTGATGGTTGACGTATTGTACAGGTTCAAGAAGGGTCTTCTTTAATGTAATAGTATCACAAATTATGGGTACTAGATTTCTGGAGATCGAAAGTGGCTCTAGGGATGTATTCTGGTTATCATTTTTGGAGGTGGGAAGGCTTTTTTTGCCAAATATTGAGCAACTAGCATGTCTCACGGGGGTTTTGTCATCCTCTGGATCTACACAGTAAAATTATAGGTTGGACTTGATGGACCTTTTCTTTTTTCAGTCTTATCACCTATGTATCTGTCATGACTAGGTCAGGGTTTGCTTAAGTATCAAATATTTCACAACACAGAATATAGTGTATGTGGAATATACAAATCGTACAAATCTATATGGTTATACTTTGGATGTAATAATAAATTACCTTAATTCCAAAAGAATAACCTGAGTGCCGCAATTTCATACTACTGATTACTGACTACAAGGTCCTTGCTGGCACCAGTTTTATATAGTGTGCGGTGCTTCATTCTTTATACTATGGTTATACTTTTGGCACTTACGGTAAATGTCGATGTACACCAATCTGTGTAATGTGTATGAGACATAATAATGAGAAGATGCATTGCAATTTTTGTTGACTCACTGTATTAAGAAAAAAATGTAATACAGATCACAATGGCTGCCATACATCCCTGCATCCTTGTCATCACCAGAAGGATTAACAAACTTCATTTGTTGCTATATGGCAGAGATCAGCAACCTTCGGCACTCCAGGTGTGGTGAAACTACGACTCCCAGCATGAACACTTGCTTGGCTGTTCTTACAACTAGCATAGAAGTGAATGGAGCATGCTGGGAGCGCCGAAGGGTGCTGAGTCCTGCTACATGGGATAAAGATGATATGGTTTTAACTTCTGAGTGCTGGACAATCGATTTTTATTTGTTTTGTTTTTTTTACATTTTTTAATACTTTCCACATTTAAAAAAAACTTCATAGGATTATAATCTTTTACAATAATGAAGGAATCCTATATCCTACATAAAAGGTCCCGAAATGAAAGGCACAAGACAGGTGATTGTGCTGCCAGGACTTCAATGATCAGTTGATTTTGAAAGGCCTTCTGCTCATGACTGTCTCCATTTTGCAGTCTGCAAATCGCGGATCCTCAAAATGCGGATGTGGTTCGTGTGAATCCTGCAATTTTCGGGTAAGAATACGACAGGTTCTGAAATTTCGACCCGACCACATGGATGCAGACAGAACATGGATGACATTTGTGTGTTATAAAAATGAATGGGTCCGTGTGGAGCAGCAAAAAATGCGAAGACGGACCAAAAATACGGTTGAGTGCATGACGCCTAATCTTAATTCCCATACAGGAGAAATGTGGTATTCCACAGAGAGTATATAAAAATTGGCCACAAATTAGCTGGGACCTCTTTCCATTCACTGACAAAAAGTAGAGATCAGAGTGGCGTAACTAGAAATGACTGGGCCCCACAGCAAATTTTTGAACCGGCCCCACAGCAAATATTCCCCCCCCCCCAGCAACTACTTTTCAACCCCCTCCTTCTGTGCAACCCCCATTCCTGAGGCTAGTGTCAAGATCACTCTCTCAGACGAGGCCCGGCAGCCATTCCGTCCGTTTCCTACAGTGTCTCTGTATATAATGTCATTTTATAATACTGTTGAGTGGGCCCTGACAATCAAATCTTTTAGTCCTCCTCCTGGGCGGGCCCCTTCTGAGTTCGGACCCCAAAGCAGCCGCTTCCCCTGCTTCCACTATAGCTGCAGTCACTTCCCCTGCTTCCACTATGGCTGCAGTCGCTTCCACTATAGCTGCAGTCGGTTTCCCTGCTTCCACTATAGCTGCAGTCGCTTCCCCTGCTTCCACTATAGCTGCAGTCGCTTTCCCTGCTTCCACTATAGCTACAGTCGCTTTCCCTGCTTCCACTATAGCTGCAGTCGCTTCCCCTGCTTCCACTATAGCTGCAGTCGCTTCCTCTGCTTCCACTATAGCTGCAGTCGCTTCCCCTGTTTCCACTATAGCTGCAGTTTCATCTCCTGCTTCCACTATAGCTGCAGTCGCTTCCCCTGCTTCCACTATAGCTGCAGTCGCTTCCACTATAGCTGCAGTCGCTTCCCCTGCTTCCACTATAGCTGCAGTCGCTTCCCCTGCTTCCTCTATAGCTGCAGTCGCTTCCACTATAGCTGCAGTCGCTTCCCCTGCTTCCACTATAGCTGCAGTCGCTTCCCCTGCTTCCACTATAGCTGCAGTCGCTTCCCCTGCTTCCACTATAGCTGCAGTCGCATCTCCTGCTTCCACTATAGCTGCAGTCGCTTCCCCTGCTTCCACTATAGCTGCAGTCGCTTTCCCTGCTTCCACTATAGCTGCAGTCGCTTTCCCTGCTTCCACTATAGCTGCAGTCGCTTCCCCTGCTTCCACTATAGCAGCAGTCGCTTCCCCTGTTTCCACTATAGCTGCAGTCGCTTTCCCTGCTTCCACTATAGCTGCAGTCGCTTTCCCTGCTTCCACTATAGCTGCAGTCGCTTCCCCTGCTTCCACTATAGCTGCAGTCGCTTCCCCTGCTTCCACTATAGCTGCAGTCGCTTCCCCTGCTTCCACTATAGCTGCAGTCGCTTTCCCTGCTTCCACTATAGCTGCAGTCACTTCCCCTGCTTCCACTATAGCTCTGCAGTCGCATCCCCTGCTTCCACTATAGCTGCAGTCACTTCCCCTGCTTCCACTATAGCTGCGCCCTTGATCTGAACATTGCGATTATATTCATAATATAGCTGCATAATATAGCTGCAGTCACTTCCCCTGCTTCCACTATAGCTGCAGTCGCTTCCCCTGCTTCCACTATAGCTGCAGTCGCTTCCCCTGCTTCCACTATAGCTGCAGTCGCTTCCCCTGCTTCCACTATAGCTGCATATTCATAATATAGCTGCATAATATAGCTGCAGTCACTTCCCCTGCTTCCACTATAGCTCTGCAGTCGCATCCCCTGCTTCCACTATAGCTGCAGTCGCTTCCCCTGCTTCCACTATAGCTGCAGTCGCTTCCCCTGCTTCCACTATAGCTGCAGTCGCTTCCCCTGCTTCCACTATAGCTGCAGTCGCTTCCCCTGCTTCCACTATAGCTGCAGTCGCTTTCCCTGCTTCCACTATAGCTGCAGTCACTTCCCCTGCTTCCACTATAGCTCTGCAGTCGCATCCCCTGCTTCCACTATAGCTGCAGTCGCTTCCCCTGCTTCCACTATAGCTGCAGTCGCTTCCCCTGCTTCCACTATAGCTGCGCCCTTGATCTGAACATTGCGATTATATTCATAACTTGAATCTCCTGGACCCCGGTGAAAAATCTATAACACCCTCCCCCACACCTACCATGTGCAATTTATAATACTGGTGTTATCTTAGGAAGCCTTCACACACGGCAGAACATTTCTACGTGAGGATCAAGATCCAGATTTCTTTGTGAATTTTGTGCGGATTACATCCTGCATTGAAATTAATGGAGACGTTCTAGTTGTGAAAAGTTGAAAAGCAAAGTTTATTTCATATGTGGCACATTTTCCAGTAATATATGAATCAGCTTTATATAAAGTGTATGGGTGTGGTGCATACTGTATTCACACATACGTTTTTGGTGTTGCAGTCACAGAAATCACCAACTGTACCCTGACACATCTAGACAGCTGTCCTTGACACATGGTGATCTCACTCTTCCTCTTTCTGAGAAAAGGATGCTGTCCGGCACCTCTGACCGGCAGAGACACTTGACTTCTTCCTTATCATTTAGGCTACTTTCACACTCGTGTTTGGTGCGGATCCATCATGGATCTGCACAGACGGATCCGTTCAGATAATACAACCGTCTGCATCCGTTCAGAACGGATCCGTATTGTATTGCTGCCAGGACTTCAATGATCAGTTGATTTTGAAAGGCCTTCTGCTCATGACTGTCTCCATTTTGCAGTCTGCAAATCGCGGATCCTCAAAATGCGGATGTGGTTCGTGTGAATCCTGCAATTTTCGGGTAAGAATACGACAGGTTCTGAAATTTCGACCCGGCCACATGGATGCAGACAGAACATGGATGACATTTGTGTGTTATAAAAATGAATGGGTCCGTGTGGAGCAGCAAAAAATGCGAAGACGGACCAAAAATACGGTTGAGTGCATGACGCCTAATCTTAATTCCCATACAGGAGAAATGTGGTATTCCACAGAGAGTATATAAAAAATGGCCACAAATTAGCTGGGACCTCTTTCCATTCACTGACAAAAAGTAGAGATCAGAGTGGCGTAACTAGAAATGACTGGGCCCCACAGCAAATTTTTGAACCGGCCCCACAGCAAATATTCCCCCCCCCCCCCAGCAACTACTTTTCAACCCCCTCCTTCTGTGCAACCCCCATTCCTGAGGCTAGTGTCAAGATCACTCTCTCAGACGAGGCCCGGCAGCCATTCCGTCCGTTTCCTACAGTGTCTCTGTATATAATGTCATTTTATAATACTGTTGAGTGGGCCCTGACAATCAAATCTTTTAGTCCTCCTCCTGGGCGGGCCCCTTCTGAGTTCGGACCCCAAAGCAGCCGCTTCCCCTGCTTCCACTATAGCTGCAGTCACTTCCCCTGCTTCCACTATGGCTGCAGTCGCTTCCACTATAGCTTTAGTCGGTTTCCCTGCTTCCACTATAGCTGCAGTCGCTTCCCCTGCTTCCACTATAGCTGCAGTCGCTTTCCCTGCTTCCACTATAGCTACAGTCGCTTTCCCTGCTTCCACTATAGCTGCAGTCGCTTCCCCTGCTTCCACTATGGCTGCAGTCGCTTCCACTATAGCTGCAGTCGCTTCCCCTGCTTCCATTATAGCTGCAGTCGCTTCCCCTGCTTCCACTATAGCTGCAGTCGCTTACCCTGCTTCCACTATAGCTGCAGTCGCTTTCCCTGCTTCCACTATAGCTGCAGTCGCTTCCCCTGCTTCCACTATAGCTGCAGTTTCATCTCCTGCTTCCACTATAGCTGCAGTCGCTTCCCCTGCTTCCACTATAGCTGCAGTCGCTTCCCCTGCTTCCACTATAGCTGCAGTCGCTTTCACTATAGCTTCAGTCGCTTCCCCTGCTTCCACTATAGCTGCAGTCACTTCCCCTGCTTCCACTATGGCTGCAGTCGCTTCCACTATAGCTTTAGTCGGTTTCCCTGCTTCCACTATAGCTGCAGTCGCTTCCCCTGCTTCCACTATAGCTGCAGTCGCTTCCCCTGCTTCCACTATAGCTGCAGTCGCTTCCCCTGCTTCCACTATAGCTGCAGTCGCTTTCCCTGCTTCCACTATAGCTGCAGTCGCTTTCCCTGCTTCCACTATAGCTGCAGTCGCTTCCCCTGCTTCCACTATAGCAGCAGTCGCTTCCCCTGTTTCCACTATAGCTGCAGTCGCTTTCCCTGCTTCCACTATAGCTGCAGTCACTTCCCCTGCTTCCACTATAGCTGCAGTCGCTTTCCCTGCTTCTAGGGTGACCACGTGTCCCGGTTTGCCCGGGATCGTCCCGTAATTTACGTTTTTGTCCCGTGTCCCGGGAGCCTTCAAACCGGGACAATAGAGAGTCCCGGAATCAACTGCCTGCCAGTCAGTGGCGTCGCCAGGAGGGGCCACGGCCCCCCCTACATCATGCTGTGCCCCCCCATGTGCCCCCCCAACTAAAATGCCCCCCCAAGTGAGCCGCCGCCGCCGGGCACAGGGAGATGAGCGCTTCCATTGCGCTCATCTCCTTAGTAATCTGCCTGTGCCAGCGGAGGTGCAGGGGAGGGAGAGGCGTGTCCCTTCCCCTTCCTCTGATAGGCTGCAGGCACTAGGCCGGCAGCCTATCAGAGGCCGGCGAAGGCGGGGCGATGACGTCATCGCACCGCCCGAGCCTTACAGCGCGGGACACAGGAAGAGTCTGCATCGCATCGCTGACACTGAGGTAAGTATAAGTGTTTTTTTTTGTTGTTTTTTTTTTTTACAATAGTGTTACTGGCATTGGGGGGGCTTATTACAATGGGGGGGCTTATTACAATGGGGGGGCTTATTACAATGGGGGGCTTAATACTGGCACATGATGGGGGGGCTTAATACTGGCACATGATGATGGGGGGGCTTAATACTGGCACATGATGATGGGGGGGCTTAATACTGGCACATGATGATGGGGGGACTTAATACTGGCACATGATGGGGGGCTTAATACTGGCAAGTGATGGGGGGGCTTAATACTGGCACGTAATGGGGGGCTTATTACAAGCACGTAATGGGGGGCTTATTGCTGGCACGTAATGGGGGGGCTTATTACTGACACGTAATGGGGGGCTTATTACTGGCACGTAATGGGGGGCTTATTACTGGCACGTAATGGGGGGGCTTATTACTGGCACGTAATGGGGGGGCCTATTACTGGCACGTGATGGGGGGCTTATTACTGGCACGTGATGGGGGGCTTATTACTGGCACGTGATGGGGGGCTTATTACTGGCACGTGATGGGGGGCTTATTACTGGCACGTGATGGGGGGCTTATTACTGGCACGTGATGGGGGGCTTATTACTGGCACGTGATGGGGCTCTTGTTACTGGCACGTGATGGGGCTCTTGTTACTGGCACGTGATGGGGGGCTTATTACTGGCACGTGATGGGGGGCTTATTACTGGCACGTGATGGGGGGCTTATTACTGGCACGTGATGGGGGGCTTATTACTGGCACGTGATGGGGCTCTTGTTACTGGCACATTGGGGGGCTCTTGTTACTGGCAGTGGCACGTTATTGAGGGCACTTATTACTGGCACATTATTGGTGGGCACTATAGGGGCATCTACTGAGGCCACAAAGAAGGGGTGTTTTATATGGGGGGCTCTGTACAGTAGCATTTTATACTGGGACACATTATGGTGGGTACTATGGAGAAGGGGAGACAGGAGTACTATGGAGTCATCTACGGGGGGCACTAAGAAGGGGTATTTTATACTTGCAAATTATGGGGGACACTGAGGGCATCTACTGGGGCACGATATATGGGGCATTTTATACTGGTACATTATGGGGGGCACTAGCAGGAAGGGGGGAGAGGAGCACTATGGAGCCATTTACTGGGGCACTATATAGGGGTATTTTATACTGGCACATTATGGGGGACATTAGCTCAACTGGGGGCATTACAAGGGGGTATGTTTTGCACATTATAAAGAGAATTCTTTCTACTGGGGGGCATTATGGTGGGTTTTATTACTCCCCCATGGTATGACCCCCTAGTAGCAGCACCAGCCTCTCCCTGCTCTGCTATCCCTCTGCCCCTTCTCCAAATCCTTATTATGAAATCTTTCTCATTAGGATAAAACACAACATCAGCTCCGCCGAGCCCCCGGCCAAAGTGTTGAAGTGGCGTCCGAGATCCCCAAGGGCCAAGCCAAGTAACTGTAAGTGTTCATGTGAAATATGCTTTTTTTTATATATGTACACTCCTGTGAGAGGCGGGGAGGGAGATCTGTGGATGACACTGTTATAGGGAGGGAGATCTGTGGATGACACTGTTATAGGGAGGGAGATCTGTGGATGACACTGTTATAGGGAGGGAGATCTGTGGATGACACTGTTATGGAGGGGGAAATGGGGATGACACTGTCATGGGGTGGATCTGGGGATGACACATATAGCATAAGATGCTATATACGGTATGTGGCATCCACAGATCCCCCCCATAGCAGTGTCATCCACAGATCCCCCTCTCTATAAAAGGGGATTAAGAGATGTCTAACACATTAAAAATATGACCTGTTTTAGGTAGCCAGTGATTGTGTGCAGGGCACAATCACAAACTACTGAACAATGCACAGGCAGTTATGTTTAAAGCAATCTCAAGCATAACTTCGATGCAATGAACTTGCCAGCGTAAGTACAAAGTACGCCGCTGTCACTAAGTGACTTAATTTTTTTAAAAAAGTATCAAAAATCATATTTTTTGGGGAGTGGACATGGGTGCGGGGGGGCCGGGGCGGGTGTCCCTGAATGGCAGTTTGGAAATGTGGTCACCCTACCTGCTTCCACTATAGCTGCAGTCGCTTTCCCTGCTTCCACTATAGCAGCAGTCGCTTCCCCTGTTTCCACTATAGCTGCAGTCGCTTTCCCTGCTTCCACTATAGCTGCAGTCGCTTCCCCTGCTTCCACTATAGCAGCAGTCGCTTCCCCTGTTTCCACTATAGCTGCAGTCGCTTTCCCTGCTTCCACTATAGCTGCAGTCACTTCCCCTGCTTCCACTATAGCTGCAGTCGCTTTCCCTGCTTCCACTATAGCAGCAGTCGCTTCCCCTGTTTCCACTATAGCTGCAGTCGCTTTCCCTGCTTCCACTATAGCTGCAGTCGCTTTCCCTGCTTCCACTATAGCTGCAGTCGCTTCCCCTGCTTCCACTATAGCTGCAGTCGCTTCCCCTGCTTCCACTATAGCTGCAGTCGCTTCCCCTGCTTCCACTATAGCTGCAGTCGCTTCCCCTGCTTCCACTATAGCTGCAGTCGCTTTCCCTGCTTCCACTATAGCTGCAGTCACTTTCCCTGCTTCCACTATAGCTGCAGTCGCTTTCCCTGCTTCCACTATAGCTGCAGTCGCTTCCCCTGCTTCCACTATAGCTGCAGTCGCTTCCCCTGCTTCCACTATAGCTGCAGTCGCTTCCCCTGCTTCCACTATAGCTGCAGTCGCTTTCCCTGCTTCCACTATAGCTGCAGTCACTTTCCCTGCTTCCACTATAGCTCTGCAGTCGCATCCCCTGCTTCCACTATAGCTGCAGTCGCTTCCCCTGCTTCCACTATAGCTGCGCCCTTGATCTGAACATTGCGATTATATTCATAATATAGCTGCATAATATAGCTGCAGTCACTTCCCCTGCTTCCACTATAGCTCTGCAGTCGCATCAACTGCTTCCACTATAGCTGCAGTCGCTTCCCCTGCTTCCACTATAGCTGCAGTCGCTTCCCCTGCTTCCACTATAGCTGCAGTCGCTTCCCCTGCTTCCACTATAGCTCTGCAGTCGCTTCCCCTGCTTCCACTATAGCTCTGCAGTCGCATCCCCTGCTTCCACTATAGCTGCAGTCGCTTCCCCTGCTTCCACTATAGCTGCAGTCGCTTCCCCTGCTTCCACTATAGCTGCAGTCGCTTCCCCTGCTTCCACTATAGCTGCAGTCGCATCCCCTGCTTCCACTATAGCTGCAGTCGCTTCCCCTGCTTCCACTATAGCTGCAGTCACTTCCCCTGCTTCCACTATAGCTGCAGTCGCTTCCCCTGCTTCCACTATAGCTGCAGTCGCTTCCCCTGCTTCCACTATAGCTGCGCCCTTGATCTGAACATTGCGATTATAGTCATAACTTGAATCTCCTGGACCCCGGTGAAAAATCTATAACACCCTCCCCCACACCTACCATGTGCAATTTATAATACTGGTGTTATCTTAGGAAGCCTTCACACACGGCAGAACATTTCTACGTGAGGATCAAGATCCAGATTTCTTTGTGAATTTTGTGCGGATTACATCCTGCATTGAAATGAATGGAGACGTTCTAGTTGTGAAAAGTTGAAAAGCAAAGTTTATTTCATATGTGGCACATTTTCCAGTAATGTATGAATCAGCTTTATATAAAGTGTATGGGTGTGGTGCATACTGTATTCACACATACGTTTTTGGTGTTGCAGTCACAGAAATCACCAACTGTACCCTGACACATCTAGACAGCTGTCCTTGACACATGGTGATCTCACTCTTCCTCTTTCTGAGAAAAGGATGCTGTCCGGCACCTCTGACCGGCAGAGACACTTGACTTCTTCCTTATCATTTAGGCTACTTTCACACTCGTGTTTGGTGCGGATCCATCATGGATCTGCACAGACGGATCCGTTCAGATAATACAACCGTCTGCATCCGTTCAGAACGGATCCGTTTGTATTATCTTTAACATAGCCAAGACGGATCCGTCTTGAACACCATTGAAAGTCAATGGAGGACGGATCCGTTTTCTATTGTGCCAGATTGTGTCAGTGAAAACAGATCCGTCCCCATTGACTTACATTGTGTTCCAGGACGGATCCGTGCGGCTCAGTTTCGTCAGACGGACATCAAAATGCTGCAAGCAGTGTTTTGGTGTCTGCCTCCAAAGCGGAATGGAGACAGAACGGAAGCAAACTGATGCATTCTGAGCGGATCCTTTTCCATTCAGAATGCATTAGGGCAAAACTGATCCGTTTTGGACAACGTGTGAGAGCCCTGAACAAATCTCACAAACTGAAACCAACACGCCAGTGTGAAGGTAGCCCTAGCTATAATAGCCTGCCTACATTCAAGGCTCTGCTTGTGGCATTCATAGTGCGCCCTGCGCTAATAAATGGCAGGAAAAGTACAAGGCATATTGGTACATCAAAGACTTTTTCCAGGGTGCGGATGTCCACAGAGAGGGCTCTGAGTGCCACCTCTGGCACCCGTGCCATAGGTTCGCCACCACTGTCCTATACTCTAGCCAAGTCATGGAAATATATGTATAGTATGATATTTTGTAACGGTAAGAATACATTTCTTCTGGTTAGTACAGTATACTTTCTATTAGTACAGGAAATTATTTTCATCAATGGTCTGTAAATTCTGATAATCTGGAGTTGGGTTGGAAAGATAGTGATCTGGGCACCTAGGTATTAAAGGTCACGGTCCTCTTACCAAATGCTATAACCAGGTTTAGGTTAAAGAATTGTATTTGAGGAGCACTTACCACAAGCCCTCAACCACTGCCCTAATGCCCAGCGGTCAGTTTTCTCTACAAATGCATTAGAGGGGTTCTCCAGGACTACACAAAATGGCTACTTTCTCCCAAAAACAGCACCACACCTGTCCACAGAACGTGTGTGGTATTGCAGCTCAGATCCTTTGAAGTCAATGGGGTTGATGCTCTACTACCGAACACAACCTATGGACAGGTGTGGTGCTGTTTTTGGAAGAAAGCAGCCATCTTTTCGTAGTCCGGGAGAACCTCTTTAAGGTAGGATATTTGATAATCCAGCCCTAAGGCCTCTTTCACTCCGGATGCATTGCGGCAAACCCGCGCAAGTAGGTACCCAATTGCAGTCAGTTTTGACTGCGATTGCGTTCCGTTGTTCAGTTTTTATTGCGCGAGTGCAATGTGTTTTGCACGCGTGTGATAAAAAACTGAATGTGGTACCCAAACCCGAACTTCTTCACAGAAGTTCAGGTTTCGGTTCAAGGTTGTGTAGATTGTATTATTTTCCCTTATAACATGGTTATAAGGGAAAATAATAGCATTCTGAATACAGAATGCATAGTACAATAGGGCTGGAGGGGTTAAAAAAATATATATAATAATTTAACTCACCTTAATCCACTTGTTCGCGCAGCCGGTGTAACGTTACATTACCCTACTTTGTGAGATTTCCCTACCTCCTAACTTCCGGTCGCACCGGAAATGACGTGAGGAGGCGTGCCGGAGTTTTGACGATCTGCGCATGCGCAAAAGGACAGTTTAGGGAAAATCTCACAGCGGAGTTCAGCTGGACACCGGGACACTGCCCATGTTATAAGGGAAAATAATAAAGATCGGGTCCCCATCATGATCGTCTCCTAGCAACCGTGCGTGAAAATCACACCGCATCCGCACTTGCTTGTGGATGCTTGCGATTTTCACGCAGCCCCATTCACTTTTATGGGGCCTGCGTTGCGTGTAAAACGCACAATATAGAACATGCTGCGATTTTCACGTAACGCAAAAGTGATGTGTGAAAATCACCGCTCATGTGCACAGCCCCATAGAAATGAATGGGTCCGGATTCAGTGCGGGTGCAATGCCTTCACCTCACGCATTGCCCCCGCGCGGAAATCTCGCCCGTGTGAAAGAGGCCTAATCCGTTCCTGTTCTTGCTTAGTAAATACATTTACAATCACATAGAATAATTATTGTGTATCATCTCCTTCTACATGGATGTTTGCTGCTCCTCTTGCTCGTTCACTTTCTCTTTCACATCAGATACTGTTGTGGTTGGTGGAGTCGGGACCAAGCTTTTCTCCACTGAATCATTATTCTTCTCCTCCATAAGCTGCATAGAAAAAACAGAAAGCAAGAGTTAGAATGAGAATTGGACCAGGGAGTTCCTCTTTCATATGCCCATCTTTCACAATATTCCCAGGTTATGTAACTACCGTATGTCATATTATATAAATACATTGGGTGGAATTTCTGGTCAAACTTGCTTGAGTCTGCAGTGACATACCCTGTGCCAAATTTAGCAAATGTTTTACATTGTTATATTTGGCACATCTTTGAATCTAACACTTTTGTCTAGAAATGCTACGGCAGTTTTTTTACTTCTCTACTGGAGACATTTTGTGACTGGAACTTTTTTTTTAAAAAAGTCATAGTTAGGGTCCATTCAGACATCCGCATTTCCAGTCTGCGGCCCCGAACTTCCGGTCCGCGGCTCCGGAAAAAAATAGAACATGTTCTATTCTTGTCGGCAGCTGCGGACAATAGGCATTTCTATTGGGGTGCCGGCCCGATGTTTTGTGGATCTGCAATTTGCGGATCCGCAAAACACTGCGGACGTGTGAATGAACTCTAAAGGTAACGGCCATATGCCATTTGTGCCGTGGCTGGGCTGCGGCCGAGTACCATGTGACTTTACAGGCCACACCTGGATCTCATTAACTGATTGATAATTGAAACCAACCTGTTTAGTAATTATATTTCGGTCAAGCTAAAAAAAACTGGATTTAGTGGTTTCTTAGTTAAGTCTGGTTCAGGTTCCCTGCTGTGGTTTTGGAAGCCAAAACCAGGAGTGAATTCAAAAAAGAAAAGTTGTATCTGTCCTTTATACTTTCTCTCTTTTATGATCCACTCCTGATTTTGGTTAACCGTGTGGCTGTGCCCTAAAAGTTTCTTTAACTCATACCTGTTACCTTGTTATGTGACAGCACCTCCTATGAACCCCTGTATGTGTATAGAAATGTAGGGCTTTGCTGCCACCTAGTGACAAAACTGAATAGCTCTTTTGTATTATGTGAGGAGATTATGCAGTCAAATGACTCGATCAGCAGGTTACTAGATTAGTAGAGGGTTGTATAGCTCCTCATGATGGGGGAACTTAAGCTGTAAATGTTGGGGGTTTAGCACTATGGAACAAAAAAGATATGTGCTAGTGTATGATCCGCCAAGGAACCTGAGCTACAGGAACTGATAGAAAGGTGGCACTGTGGCAGATGAAGTGTGGCACAGTGGCAGGCTCTGTGGCTCCTGTAAATTCTGCTGATAGAGCTACAGGAGAATAGCAGAGGCCCTGAGGCAACAGCTTAGAGAAACACTATGGGGCAGCCAAGTAAAGAGAGCATGCGGCTGTACAAAACAATCTGGAGCTGCCATGTAATGCTGATGAGACTGAGCGACCACATGGTCAGGTTTCCTGATGCACCTTTAGTAGAAAATCAGGAGGGAATTAAGAAAAGGAGGAGAAGTCGTCTCTGTCCTTTATACTTTTATTCCTTTTATGATCCACTCCTGAATTTGGCTTCCAAAACTGCATTGGGAAACCTGCCCGTGTGGCCGTACCCTTACTGTATGTCCGTGTATAGAGCATCGATCCTATCACTGACCTCAGGCCTAATTACCTTCCTCCCAGGGGCGCAGCTATAGGGGAAGCAAGGGAAGCGCTACTTTGAGGCCCAGACCCACAAGGGGCCCCCTCAAGAGGAAGAGTAAAAGATTTTATTGCCCCCCAACAGTATTATACAATGACATTATATACAATGACACTGTAGGAAACAGTCAGAGCGGCTGCCAGGCCTTGTCTGAGAGAGTGATCTTGACTAGCCACAGGAGTGGGGGTTGCACGCGAGCTGGGGGTTGTGAAGAATTTGCTGAGGGAAGGCCCATTCAAAAACTTGCTGTGGGGCCCAGTCAGTTGTAGTTAGGCCACTGCTTCCACCCGTACTACGGACTAGGACTCCCCTGCTACATAGGTGGAACTGTTATGCGGATGGTTTAGTTATTAGGAAATGCAATTTTCCTAACTGCTAATTTATTGTAAGGGGGGGTTACTCCTCATGGTGCCATAGGCTTTGGTGCGCCAAAATTGTGCTGCCTAAATCTGGTCCCAGACTCCATGAAGGGTGAGGATGACAGCAGTCTGATAATGGAGATTGCTATCTTGAGGTTGTCTTGTCCTTGGCAGATGATCAAATTGTGCACAAAGAACCCCGAATTTCAAAGGTATTCCACTAATGATGAAACTTGAACTATGATTGTTGCTGAGGACACACCAGCATTGTAAATGTTAAGTTTATGCATGCTATTATAACAGCCCACATATATTACAAGCCATGTTAATATGCTATGTGTTATGTCATGTAATGTAATGTGAATTTAATTTGTGAGACACCTGTAGTGTACGGGAGCTGTAATGCCCGTCACTACAGAAGGGTCACTTGTTGTGCTGTCGTTTCCCCTTATTTATGGGGAGGTTGGTATGAGTCATCTTCATAATGTAATGCTATGTACTTCCCTGTTACTGTGAAATTTGCATGTGCAGGCCTGCTAGGGGTGTCATTCCAGCTCTAAGTCACTAGAGGGAGCTAGGGAGCCCTAGGTTATATAAGGCCCAGTCAGGGAAGGGAAAGTTAGTTTAGACCGTGTCTGAGAAAAGGCCAGGCCATGGGCCTGTGAGAGCAGAGCAGGCCTGGAGCCTGCAGACTAGGAAAGGGTATTGCAGTCCCTGTAACCGGGTTCCAGATCCAAGGAGAAGGTTCCCCTCCTGAGTCCATATTTGCAGAAGCAGGAACACCACGGTTAACCAGCCTGAGGACACTGAGAGCAGAGTCAAGTCTAGGAAAGCAAGAGGTACTAAAGACAGCAGAGGAGGTACTTGATATTTATAGACCCAAGGATATACGCCAGAGCTAGGGCATCGGGCCTTGGAGAATAGTTTCCATGTTGCAGGATCAGTCAGGAATAGAGTGCAAGCCGCCTGTACTGCAAGTCCTGTGTTTAACCCTCTGAAATCACCTTGCTACATATGGCCTGCAATAAATCTACCAAAACTGTCTTCAAAGGAACTGCGTTTCCAACTATGTCCGTGTATGACAACCACTGGAGAACAAGTAAAGCATAAGTTCTGTTTTATTATTACGTGGTTCCTCAATTATTCCTGCTATCAGCAAACGGTGTGCCACCGTCCAATTGGCACTGGCGTCATGAACCTTAAAGGGACCTTGCCCCCCAGGCAAATAAAACACCTGCAACATCCAGGGCACCTCACCCAACATCAGGCCTGGTCCCTAAGTACAGAGTGTGCCCCAGAGGACTTTTGTGCCAGCCTCTCCTTCACTGCTGTATGCCTGCCCAGGGTTTTCATACATAACTGTGAGTAACCCTCGCTTGCCATTGACCGTGACCTCACATTCGCAATACCCTGCAGGTCTGGCGTACCTCACACCAGCAAAGAAACCAGATATTATGTGCATGGCTTAGGAACGCTGTGTGAGTATTAAAGCATGGCAGGAGGTAGCCTGTGATAGCGTACCAACACTTTATGGGTCATATACCTTGGGTGTTGATGGGCATCGTGGTTGGAAGGCCTCGTTTGGGTGGTGAACTGCCCTGCGTGGTCTGTGTTATGGACTGTATATGGAAACCACATTGCTGGAAGTGGAAAGATTTAAAGGGTATATGTCATCGGATTTGTATCTATGAAACTAGCTGACCTGTTAAATGTGCGCTTGGCAGCTTAAGGCATCTGTGTTGATCCCATGTTCATATGTGTCTGCATTACTGAGAAAAATTATGTTTTCATATATGTGAAGGAGCATCTTGGAGCAATGGAGCTGTTATCATTACACCCAGAGGCTCTGCAATTGCTGCATCCTCTGCACTTTGATTGACAGGGCCAGGCAGTATAAACATTATCATGTCTGGCCCTGTCAAAGTGCAGAGGGCGCGGCAGTTGCAGTGAAGTCGGAGACTCTAGGTATAACGGAAATTCCCCCATTGCTCCTAGAGGATCATTTCCATGCATTGAAACATCATTTTTCTCAGGAACGTGGACACATATGAATATGGGACCAACACAGATGCACATGTAACACTGCTGACAGATGCCTTTTAACTGTATTGAACATGGCAAAAGGTGTGACTGAGCCTGGGCATAAGGGTAAAGGTAGCCTCCTAGCACATTTGCAGCGATCCCCTGAGCGGTTGGAGCAGAGGAATATGAATGGTAGTGGCCTTGATGATGATGTGTCATGTTGTGTACTCCCGCTCCTTGGGGTTGGTGCAGTAAAGGAGGAACACCCTATATTCCCTTGGACCAGTCCCTGTAGCAGTGGACTGCCTGCCTGATGGTAGTTCGGGGTTGACCATGGTATTAATGTTCATGTGGGTGAAGGCAGAGAAATGCAATGGCCATCGCGTGGTTCTGAGAGAGTCAACAATCGGAGTAGTAGATCTAACAGTTATCTGTACACGTTGCCAATTCCTCCCAGATATCCAGGCATGAGCTAGGCAGTTAATTGCAGCAATCTGGCAACTAAAATGTTATATTGATAAGCACAAGATAATGCACCTGGGGCGTAAAAACCCAAGAGCAGAATATAAAATCTGTGATACAGTCCTAACCTCAGTATCTGAGGAAAGGGATTTAGGGGTCATTATGTCAGAAGACTTAAAGGTAGGCAGACAATGTCATAGAGCAGCAGGAAATGCTAGCAGAATGCTTGGGTGTATGGGGAGAGGCATTACTAGTAGAAAGAGGGAGGTGCTCATGCCGCTCTACAGAGCACTAGTGAGACCTCACTTGGAGTATTGTGCTCAGTACTGGGGACCATATCTCCAGAAGGATATTGATACTTTGGAGAGAGTTCAGAGAAGAGCTACTAAACTGCTACATGGATTGCAGGATAGAACTTACCAGGAAAGATTAAAGGACCTTAACATGTATAGCTTGGAAGAAAGACGAGACAGAGGGGATATGATAGAAACTTTTAAATACATAAAGGGAATCAACAAGGTAAAAGAGGAGAGAATATTTAAAAGAAGAAAAACTGCTACAAGAAGACATAGTTTTAAATTAGAGGGGCAAAGGTTTAAAAGTAATATAAGGAAGTATTACTTTACTGAGAGAGTAGTGGATGCATGGAATAGCCTTCCTGCAGAAGTGGTAGCTGCAAATACAGTGAAGGAGTTTAAAGGGAACCTGTCACCGGGATTTTGTGTAAA
The DNA here is from genome assembly GCF_905171765.1 of Bufo bufo. Lineage (NCBI taxonomy): Eukaryota > Metazoa > Chordata > Amphibia > Anura > Bufonidae > Bufo > Bufo bufo. The sequence continues at coordinate 179,580,440 of NC_053389.1, forward strand.
GAGCTGAAGACATGGGTTGCTTGATCGCCGCTAGCACATCCACAATACCCAGTCCCCATAGCTCTGTGTGCTTTTATTGTGTAAAGAAACGATTTGATACATATGCAAATTAACCTGAGATGAGTCCTGTATGTGAGATGAGTCAGGGACAGGACTCTCTGGTTAATTTGCATATGTATCAAATGTTTTTTTTTACACAATAAAAGCACACAGAGCTATGGGGACTGGGTATTGCAGATGTGCTAGCGGCCATCTAGCAGCACATGTCCTCAGCTCTATACACAAAATCCCGGTGACAGGTTCCCCATAAGCATGCATGGGATAGGCATAAGTTCATCCTTCATATAAGATAGGGCCAGGGGCTATCCATAGTATTCAGTATATTGGGCAGACTAGATGGGCCAAATGGTTCTTATCTGCTGACACATTCTATGTTTCTATGTTTCTATAACCCTCTGGTTACTCATTCTCTTGCTAAAATCTCTGTTACTTGGATCTCTGACTAACAAATACAATCTGGCAATAGTGGAAGTAGTTTCCACTAGTCTGGGGTGGCATAGGGTGTTTTAGGTTGTTATCCCTCTGCAACAGCAGTGTCTGTATCGCTTTAAGCTGGGTTACTTTGCTGTCTCTCTCTCTCGCTGTAGCCATGCAAATCCTCCTCCTTTAGTTCTTGCTTGCGTGTATCTCCTGGAGCTCGTGGAGGTGACTGAGGCTCCAGGGCATGGAGCTGAAGTATATGGGAGGGGAGCACAAGGAAACCGCACCTTACCTCCTCCCTCTCTACAGTTACTCTGACTGGAATCCTCTGGAACCAGGGGGTGGAGCCAGCCCATACCCTGAGCTCCAGAGAGGGCTGGGCCAGGATTGTTAACACTGGCGTGCAGTAAATAGTATTAACATTAGAAACATTAAATAATAAAATAAATTTTACAGATACTCCTCAGTTCTGGGGTATTGCACATGCATCTATTGATCCATCCATCCATCCATCCATCATCATCATTTCACATTTCTCATCTCATATTTGTCATGCAATTAATCTGTCTGTTAGTGTTGAGTGAGTCGAAGTATCTGAAGTGGGCTTCAATCCGAATTTCAGGAAAAATGAAATTGACCACAAAGCGGAATTTCCTCGCACTTCGTGGTAACCGATAATGTCACCGTGCGCGTCCAGCGTGATCATGTGGTGAGGTCATCACGCTCACCGCAGATCCTTTGGCGGGTTTTCTTCAATCAAGATGAGAGGGGGCAGCCTGTCTGCGTTCAAGTGGTTGAGGTGAGCATAATTGATTTTAAACCCCGGATTAACCCCTGAGCACCTGAATGTGAGTCTCAGATGCCACGATCAGCTTTGAACGTGGCATTTGAGGGGTTAAATAATGGGGGGGGCGGAGTGATCGCCATTCCCCGTCGTTGAGCACAATGGAAAGCAATTCGTGACAAAGTAATTCGTAATGAATCTAATTTCTTGTCGAAGTTCAGCAAAGCTGACAAATCGACTTTTTTAAAACTTCGCTCATCTCTGTCAATCAAAGATAAAAATATTTACATGCATAATACCTGTGTATATTCAGAGTCAACCGCCAGTTTCTTCCGGGAGGCTGATAGTTCAGAAGGACGTGATTTACATTTGTCAGAAGTTTTGAAATGTTTCGCAAAAATAACAGTTAAGAGAATGAGGATTATTGCTGACAGAAGGAGCCGAAAAATATTTTTTATTGTATAGTCTTGAGTTCCTGAAGGCTCTAGAAATAGAAAATAAGAAAACAATCATCATCATTAATCAATTTAAAGTGGTTCAACTCTGAACTCGGACATAACCTCTTCTTCCCTCATTCAGAATGAACGAGTAGAGCAACGGAGCATTTTTTGCTCCGATTCTCCCCCCTTTGCCCTGCGCTGCATTGCGCAGGGCAAGGGCTTTTTCTTCACTACCAGTGACGTACTGGGCTTTCTCCCAGTATGCTAAGCAGAGGCTTCCGCCTAGCAGCGATCCCGGTGATGTCACCAGCACTAATAGGCAGTCTTTAGCACTGCCACAGCCTAGGACAGCGCTATATACCACCTAATAGTGCTGGTGATGTCACCAGGATCATTGCTAGGCCGAAGCCTCCGCCTAGCAGTGTGACAATGTAAACAAAACAAAACTGTGCGATGCAGCACAGGGCAAGGGAAAGCATCGGAGCACCTGGACACCCCCTTTAACAAAGTGAAACAATTTAGACCTTAAAAATGTCTATACCCTGGTGATTTAGTTTTATAAAAAATTCTACAACTATACAGGCATGTGTGAGAAAAGAAGACAAGAAACCATAGGTGTCCCGCTTTGATAGGGAGACACTATTTAATAAGAGTGGCGTTTCATATGTAAATCTTAGTCAAAAGTTTGTTGGAGTAAGATGCACAGAATTTATGAAGAGGCGTATCACTTTTAATATGTTCTGCACCCCTTTGGCCTGTCCTTGTGCAGTACCCTAGAGCAGGGGTATCTGCAAATAGTTTGTTATTTAATTTTCTGTAATGTTATGTCATGTATTGTTGTGCCATGTATTATACACATCCTAGTTGTGTATGGATGGCCCAGCCATAGCTATTAATCCTGGCATAGTCTTACAGGAAGCTGCATAGGACCCAGGATCCACCCCCAGCTCAGTCAGTCAGTTCTAGAAAGAGTTATTAAACCTACCTTTCCATATGACGGCTGCATCACTGAAGAAGGAATCTGCAAAGTCACTTCCCATCCGAATGCGATACATACAGTAATATCTCGGGTCAGACTGATTGGGGTACGGGACTATAAAATCGACTTGATTTTTATTGACAACTTTTATTTCATGTATGACATCTTTGCTTTCATTGAATAGCTGAAACCACATCTTTTTCTCTTTCTCTGGTGCCATGCAGCTGATCTTCAGCTCTACTTTTTGATTCTCCTCCAAAGTGATGGAAGGTTTGGGAAGAGCTGTGAAATATAACACATGGAGAACAGAAATGACATCATCAGATTGGAGGGTAAATATCCTAAACGATCATGCAAAAAGATGTGCAAATTGCAAACTCCTTTTACACCCTGTATGATAGTCCAAAGGTGCCCTCATAAGCTCTCCCAGCACCCCTTTCTGTCTCCGTGTCACAGAGCTTGCTCTGGTGATATACAGTCTGGGAAGTGTAGTCTTGACACCAGGCCCTTTACAGTCCTCTAGTCATCCTACAGCATCCTAAGAGCTCTGCTAAGCTGTTCGAGGTAAGTCTGTCAACAGGCATGTTGACTGTTCCCAATAACACTTAGCAGAATTGTGACTGCAGCTCTGGAGGCTGCAACTCAAGGTCAGTACAAGATAAGCCAATACGGAATGTAATAAACTAAAGCAATGCAATGGCATGTTACCTATAACATATAACACCATATAATAATATAAAACATCAAACATCTTGAGTGTTAGGTGTAATTAATAGAGCACACAAAGATGTGTATCGGAGGGGTGGGGGGGGGGGTTGATATTTCATACACTCTCTTCTGGCATATATTTCAGCTAGAATTTACACCAGTAATATTAAATGTGTTGGGTTGCAGGAGGCATGGAGTGTCCACAGGTCCGTATACGGATTTATAGCAACTCTTTGTTCAGTCCCATGTGGCACCACAGACAAATAAAAATAAAAAAAAGATCCATCAGAGCAGGCTTATATGGCTTTGGTATAGTAAAAGGACATCTGTCAACAGGTTTGTACCTGGCTGACCTGTTGCATGTGCTCTTGGAAGCTGAAGACATCTGTGTTGGTCCCATGTTCATATGTGCCCGCATTACTGAAAAAAATGAAGCTTTAATAAATGCAAATGAGCCTCTAGGAGCAATACAGGTGTTATCATTACACCAAGAGGCTCTTCTCTCTCTGCTTCTGCTCTGCCCTCTGCACTTTGATTGACAGGGCCAGGCAGTGTAAACATCATCACAACTGGCCCTGATTAGAGGGTGTGGCAGCTCCAGTGAGAGCAGAGACTCTAGGGGTAATGGCAAAGCCCCCATTGCTCCTAAAGTCTAATTTGCATATATTTAAACATCTCATTTTTCTCAGTAATGCAGGCACATATGAACATGGGATCAACACAGATACCTTCAGCTGCCAAGAGCACATGTAACAGGTCAGCCAGTTTCATAGGTACAAATCCACTGACAGATGCCCTTTAAAGAAATTATATACTGCTAGTCGACTGTTGTCAGAAGTGTCTCCCACCTGGCTCAATATTAGGCCCCATGCATACACCTGTATTTTTTGGACAACATCCAATCCACATTTTTTGCGGATCCATTCTTTTCAATGGGGCTTCAAAAGGTGTGGACAGCAAGCTGTGTGCTATCCGCATCTATTTGTGTGTCTCTCTATTTGTGTAAAGGAGAAGACCTGTCAATCTTACTGGCTGGAGCGGAGACACACTTTACCCAAACTGGCACATAACTCTGTCTACAACCCAATGCTAAGTTTTCCCTAACTTGTGGGAACACTAGAGTGTGACCTATCAAAAGTCATGGGGGGTCATTTACTAACTGATATACGCCAGTTTTCCCCGCTCACGACAGGTCTAATAAAGGGGGCATGACGTGGGCAGGGAAGGGGCCGGTCTTAATAAATGACCCCCCTCCCCCCCCAATAGTCCCTACAGCGTGGGCAGCCAGATCTTACAGACAGGTTCCCTTTAAGAGTTAGAAGTTAAAATAAATTCTTACCTTTAACATCAATCATCAGTGGAGAGCTGAAATCTGACAGGATCCCTAGCCTCCTGTACCTACAAGAATACTGTCCAGCATGCTCTTTACTTGCACCACGTATAACATAGGTGAATGGATTGTTATCACTTTCTTCTATTGGAGCATCACCCTTTAAAAGGGTAAAAATGATGTCTGGATATGGAGAAGAGCATATTATATTCATATTCTGTCCCGGCTGGACAATGCTCTTCGGCTCAGCAGTGATTGTTGGTGGGGGGTATCTGTCTGTATAAAGTCATGGAAACATTATAAGACATTATAGAATATATTATAGGATACATTGCTTTTTCTCATTTTTAATGTAAAAAGCTTAAAGGAGTTGTCTGACATTTAACTACAAAATGAATCACTTGGCAGAAAGTTTTCACCTTTTGAATGGCCTGCTCTTCCAGCTTTACAGCTCCTGACCCCGCCTTTTTGAGCCCCCCTCCGACTGGAATTCATGAAGTAATGTGACCCCTGCATCTAATCCCTGGCCTCAGCAGTCACATATCCTCTACAGTGATGTGCTGCTCTTGCACATGTAACCACTGAGGCAAGCAGAAATTTGCTGCTGTGGTCATGTGCTATGATCACTTCAGATCCAATGGGAACAATGGGGGTCGGGCCTTCCAACAGGAGAGGCTTTTTTGTTTTTGGTGGCCACACTCTTAAGGGATGACTGGCCATAGAACCTACCGAGAAATTTCCCGGTTGGTTGATACTGTCATATATCTTCTATATGAAAAAGAATCTTCATATAAAAGAGAGGATAAAAATAAATATAAAAATATATTATCCTTCAGGCGGACATAAAAAAACGCCTCTAAGTTCTTTTTATCAAGTATCTTAATTTGATTTGTGCAAGCAGTGAAACAAAGGAACAATTGTATATGCAAAAATATATAATCGTTTATTATAAAAACAAAGAATATAAAAACAATACAACTGCAAAACAAATGATGAAGTTACAACTAGAGTTGAGCGAACACCTGGATGTTCGGGTTCGAGAAGTTCGGCCGAACTTCCCGGAAATGTTCGGGTTCGGGATCCGAATCCGACCCGAACTTCGTCCCGAACCCGAACCCCATTGAAGTCAATGGGGACCCGAACTTTTGGGCACTAAAAAGGCTGTAAAACAGCCCAGGAAAGAGCTAGAGGGCTGCAAAAGGCAGCAAACAAATGTGGATAGGGAAATGAATTAAAATAAAAATGAAAAAAAATAAAAATTAACCAATATCAATTGGACAGAGATCCCATAGCAGAGAATCTGGCTTCACGTCAGCAGAGAATCAGTCTCTTCATGCCATAGCAAAGAATCTGGCTTCATGTCAGCAGAGAATCAGTCTCTTCATGCCATAGCAGAGAATCTGGCTTCATGTCAGCGCAGAATCTGTCTTCATGTCATAGCAGAGAATCAGGCTTCACGTCACCCACCACTGGAACAGGCCACTGTCACATATTTAGGCCCCGGCACCCAGACAGAGGAGAGAGGTCCCGTAACAGAGAATCTGGCCTTATGTCAGCACAGAATCTGTCTTCATGTCATAGCAGAGAATCAGGCTTCACGTCACCCACCACTGGAACAGGCCACTGTCACATATTTAGGCCCCGGCACCCAGACAGAGGAGAGAGGTCCCGTAACAGAGAATCTGGCCTTATGTCAGCGCAGAATCAGTCTTCATGTCATAGCAGAGAATCAGGCTTCACGTCACCCACCACTGGAACAGGCCACTGTCACATATTTAGGCCCCGGCACCCAGACAGAGGAGAGAGGTCCCGTAACAGAGAATCTGGCCTTATGTCAGCGCAGAATCTGTCTTCACATGTCATAGCAGAGAATCAGGCTTCACGTCACCCACCACTGGAACAGGCCACTGTCACATATTTAGGCCCAGGCAACCAGGCAGAGGAGAGAGGTCCCGTAACAGAGAATCTGGCCTTATGTCAGCACAGAATCTGTCTTCATGTGATAGCAGAGAATCAGGCTTCACGTCACCCACCACTGGAACAGGCCACTATCACACATTTAGGCCCCGGCACCCAGGCAGAGGAGAGGTTCATTCAACTTTGGGTTGCCCCGCAATATAATGGTAAAATAAAAATAGTATTGAATGAGGAAGTGCCCTGGAGTAGAATAATATATTGTTAAGGGGAGGTAGTTAATATCTAATCTGCACAAGGGATGGACAGGTCCTGTGGGATCCATGCCTGGTTCATTTTTATGAACGTCAGCTTGTCCACATTGGCTGTAGACAGGCGGCTGCGTTTGTCTGTAATGACGCCCCCTGCCGTGCTGAATACACGTTCAGACAAAACGCTGGCCGCCGGGCAGGCCAGCACCTCCAAGGCATAAAAGGCTAGCTCTGGCCACGTGGACAATTTGGAGACCCAGAAGTTGAATGGGGCCGAACCATCAGTCAGTACGTGGAGGGGTGTGCACAGGTACTGTTCCACCATGTTAGTGAAATGTTGCCTCCTGCTAACACGTTCCGTATCAGGTGGTGGTGCACTTAGCTGTGGCGTGGTGACAAAACTTTTCCACATCTCTGCCATGCTAACCCTGCCCTCAGAGGAGCTGGCCGTGACACAGCTGCGTTGGCGACCTCTTGCTCCTCCTCTGCCTTCGCCTTGGGCTTCCACTGGTTCCCCTGTGACATTTGGGAATGCTCTCAGTAGCGCGTCTACCAACGTGCGCTTGTACTCGCGCATCTTCCTATCACGCTCCAGTGTAGGAAGTAAGGTGGGCACATTGTCTTTGTACCGGGGATCCAGCAGGGTGGCAACCCAGTAGTCCGCACACGTTAAAATGTGGGCAACTCTGCTGTCGTTGCGCAGGCACTGCAGCATGTAGTCGCTCATGTGTGCCAGGCTGCCCAGAGGTAAGGACAAGCTGTCCTCTGTGGGAGGCGTATCGTCATCGTCCTGTGTTTCCCCCCAGCCACGCACCAATGATGGGCCCGAGCTGCTTTGGGTGCCACCCCGCTGTAAACATGCTTCATCCTCATCCTCCTCCACCTCCTCCTCATCCTCGTCCTCCTCGTCCTCCAGTAGTGGGCCCGGTCTGGCCACATTTGTACCTGGCCTCTGGTGTTGCAAAAAACCTCCCTCTAAGTCACTTCGAAGAGACTGGCCTGAAAGTGCTAAAAATGACCCCTCTTCCTCCTCTTCCTCCTGAGCCACCTCCTCTTCCATCATCGCCCTAAGTGTTTTCTCAAGGAGACATAGAAGTGGTATTGTAACGCTTATAACGGCGTCATCGCCACTGGCCATGTTGGTGGAGTACTCGAAACAGCGCAACAGGGCACATAGGTCTCGCATGGAGGCCCAGTCATTGGTGGTGAAGTGGGTCTGATCCGCAGTGCGACTGACCCGTGCGTGCTGCAGCTGAAACTCCACTATGGCCTGCTGCTGCTCGCACAGTCTGTCCAGCATATGCAAGGTGGAGTTCCACCTGGTGGGCACGTCGCATATGAGGCGGTGAGCGGGAAGGCCGAAGTTACGCTGTAGCGCAGACAGGCGAGCAGCGGCAGGGTGTGAACGCCGAAAGCGCGAACAGATGGCCCGCACTTTATGCAGCAGCTCTGACATGTCGGGGTAGTTGCGAATGAACTTCTGCACCACCAAATTCAGCACATGCGCCAGGCAAGGGATGTGCGTCAAACCGGCTAGTCCCAGAGCTGCAACGAGATTTCGCCCATTATCGCACACCACCAGGCCGGGCTTGAGGCTCACCGGCAGCAACCACTCGTTGGTCTGTTGTTCTATACCCCGCCACATCTCCTGTGCGGTGTGGGGCCTGTCCCCCAAACATATGAGTTTCAGAACGGCCTGCTGACGTTTACCCCTGGCTGTGCTGAAGTTGGTGGTGAAGGTGTGTGGCTGACTGGATGAGCAGGTGGAAGAAGAGGAGGAGGAAGCTGAGTAGGAGGAGGAGGAGACAGGAGGCAAAGAATGTTGCCCTTCGATCCTTGGCGGCGGAAGGACGTGCGCCAAACAGCTCTCCGCCTGGGGCCCAGCCGCCACTACATTTACCCAGTGTGCAGTTAGGGAGATATAGCGTCCCTGTCCGTGCTTACTGGTCCACGTATCTGTGGTTAGGTGGACCTTGCCACAGATGGCGTTGCGCAGTGCACACTTGATTTTATCCGACACTTGGTTGTGCAGGGAAGGCACGGCTCTCTTGGAGAAGTAGTGCCGGCTGGGAACAACATACTGTGGGACAGCAAGCGACATGAGCTGTTTGAAGCTGTGTGTGTCCACCAGCCTGAATGACAGCATTTCATAGGCCAGTAGTTTAGAAATGCTGGCATTCAGGGCCAGGGATCGAGGGTGGCTAGGTGGGAATTTATGCTTTCTCTAAAATGTTTGTGAGATGGAGAGCTGAACGCTGCCGTGTGACATGGTTGAGATGCTTGGTGACGCAGGTGGTGGTGTTGGTGGTACATCCCATGTTTGCTGGGCGGCAGGTGCCAACGTTCCTCCAGAGGCGGAGGAAGAGGCCGAGGCGGCGGCAGCAGCAGCAGAAGAGGCCGAGGCGGCGGCAGCAGCAGAAGAGGTAGCAGGGGGAGCCTGAGTGAGTTCCTTGTTTTTAAGGTGTTTACTCCACTGCAGTTCATGCTTTGCATGCAGGTGCCTGGTCATGCAGGTTGTGCTAAGGTTCAGAACGTTAATGCCTCGCTTCAGGCTCTGATGGCACAGCATGCAAACCACTCGGGTCTTGTCGTCAGCACATTGTTTGAAGAAGTGCCATGCCAGGGAACTCCTTGAAGCTGCCTTTGGGGTGCTCGGTCCCAGATGGCAGCGGTCAGTAGCAGGCGGAGTCTCTTGGCGGCGGGTGTTCTGATTTTGCCCACTGCTCCCTCTTTTGCTACGCTGTTGGCTCGGTCTCACCACTGCCTCTTCCTCCGAACTCTGAAAGTCAGTGGCACGACCTTCATTCCATGTGGGGTCTAGGACCTCATCGTCCCCTGCATCGTCTTCCACCCAGTCTTGACCCCTGACCTCCTGTTCAGTCTGCACACTGCAGAAAGACGCAGCAGTTGGCACCTGTGTTTCGTCATCATCAGAGACGTGCTGAGGTGGTATTCCCATGTCCTCATCATCAGGAAAAATAAGTGGTTGTGCGTTAGTGCATTCTATCTCTTCCACCCCTGGGGAAGGGCTAGGTGGATGCCCTTGGGAAACCCTGGCAGCAGAGTCTTCAAACAGCATAAGAGACTGCTGCATAACTTGAGGCTCAGACAGTTTCCCTGATATGCATGGGGGTGATGTGACAGACCGATAGGCTTGGTTTTCATGCGCGATCTGTGCGCTTTCTGCAGAAGACTGGGTGGGAGATAATGTGAACGTGCTGGATCCACTGTCGGCCACCCAATTGACTAATGCCTGTACCTGCTCAGGCCTTACCATCCTTAGAACGGCATTGGGCCCCACCAAATATCGCTGTAAATTCTGCTGGCTACTGGGACCTGAGGTAGTTGGTTCACTAGGACGTGTGGCTGTGGCAGAACGGCCACGTCCTCTCCCAGCACCAGAGGGTCCACTAACACCACCACGACCATGTCCACGTCCGCGTCCCTTATTAGATGTTTTCCTCATTGTTCCTGTTCACCACAATTTTGAGAATGGCAAATTTGGGAATAGTTTTTCAACCCAGAACAAAAAGTGTGCTTTTACGGTCACTACAAATAACTTGACCAGCTAAAACAGTACAGATTTGGTTGAATAGAAATGTCAGGTCTGTTTTTTTTTTGCGCTGTGTGACAGGTATAGGTTTAATCACAGAATTAGACTTGTATCTGCACGGTAGCGTGTGTGTTAAGTTTTTCTGAATGACACTATCAGCACCTTCAATGTAAGATATCCTTTTTGGGATAGATTTCAAGTAGGCCTCATATAGCAGAAACTAGTTATTTTGAGAATAGCAAATTTGGGAATAGTTTTTCTACCCAGAACAAAAAGTGTGCTTTTACGGTCACTACAAATAACTTGACCAGCTAAAACAGTACAAATTTGGTTGAATAGAAATGTCAGGTTTATTTTTTAGGCGCTGGGTGACAGGCTCAACTTGCCCCTGATGTAGTATATGGCCAAAAAATAACCACACTATTGATGGTTAAATGCACTTCGGTGACACAGGCTCAGCCTGCACCAGATGTACAGTAGTATATGGCCAAAAAATAACCAGACTGTTGATGGTTAAATGCACTTCGGTGACACAGGCTCAGCCTGCAGCTGATGTAGTATATGGCCAAAAAATAACCAGACTGTTAATGGTTAAATGCACTTCGGTGACACAGGCTCAGCCTGCAGCTGATGTAGTATATGGCCAAAAAATAACCAGACTGTTGATGGTTAAATGCACTTCGGTGACACAGGCTCAGCCTGCAGCTGATGTAGTATATGGCCAAAAAATAACCAGACTGTTGATGGTTAAATGCACTTCGGTGACACAGGCTCAGCCTGCAGCTGATGTAGGATATAGCACAAAATAACCACACTATTGATGGTTAAATACACTTGGTGATAGCTTGTGCTGGCGCACCACAAGCCACAAAATGGCCACCGATCACCCCAGAAAAAAGTGATCTAAAAACGCTCTGGGCAGCCTCAAAAAAGTGAGCAAGTCGATATTAGCACTTCAATGATCCACAGCTGCAGATCGATCACAGAATGAAGTCGGGTTCGCTCATCCCTAGTTACAACGTAACATCCAAAATGTACCACACGGTGGTGTTAACACACCCCTATCTGATCAGCACAGTATGATTTATTGATTTATGACAACCAGTGTCATACTTTTAACAAACGGACTCATATACCAAGAGAAACTTAGGATCCTCTGTTATCAAACAGGCTATAACAATAAAACACAGATTTACAGGAAAATAACTGTTATCCCTTGACTCTGTTTTCCTATGACCAATCAAAAATATATGATATTAATATGATAAAATATTCAGCTCGGCATTTAGACTAAGGAAAATAACTTTCTACGGATTTAGTCCTCTTTTTAAATAATGTCAGATCTTCCTTTAACAATATGCATCTTTGCTAAGAGAATAATCAGCATTATGGAGGCACCTAACACTATATATTCCCACAATATGGGAACTCTTGGCTATATACCGAGAGAAATATCTTATTAATATCATGAGTAGTAAACAAAATATACGTTACCGGGTCAAAGGTAGACAGAGTTCAGATGGGACCAGTTCTGAAGAACTTTCCTAGTAATCCAAAAAGAATAATCCAAGTTTCTTCTGGTAAAGTTTTTCTTTTTGATTGAATGAATGGATGGATCAATGGATATATGGATCTTTTCCTCTAGCTCTCTTTTTTCATGCTACTCCGCACACGAGTAATTATTCCCTCCCTTATCTAAGAATCATCCCCTTTAGATTAGGGATTCCCAATCAGGTAAGGTGTGTGTATTCGCATGCTAATAACATCATGACGTTATATCAACTCCTAATATGGTATAGAACAAATAATGAAATAATATAATGTTGTCCATCTGCCTCCAGATGGCACTGCGGTACTGTAGATGAACATCCCAACTTTTAAGCATTAAAATTAAATATCTAATAATATGTTCACAGGACCTCGTTGACCTTTCTTACTAAATCATTGAGGAAGGTCTTTTCCTGACACTTTAATTACCTATATCCTGGACTTGTTGGAGTTGACTGTCTTCTCCTATCTTTTTGAAATATAGGTTGACTTGATGAAAATTTTATATAGCGGCTTTGATGCTTGGCATCGGAACTTGTACATTTCACTTATCTACATTTATGAATAACTATTATTTTGAAATGGCATTTACTTTTCCCAGAAACCCAATTAACATAAACTTACTTGTTTCTGTACCTTCTACAATACCTTCTAAATGGTAAATACATGGTATGACATATATATAAATCGATACATTGTTACACATAGATAACACATTATATGAATTATTGATTAACATATGTTGTAAACTAAATATACCATGCAGAGATATATATATATAATATAATTATGAATATATAAATTGAACCTCATACAGCAGGTGTGCCTCAAGGATATGAACCCTTATCAAGTAACCTTGTTCCCACCAGACAGACATGTCTTAGGGAGTTGACTTACTCCTTAACAGATGGTCTCATATCTTTAGCAATAACTTTTAATACAATGTCCGTTTACGTTCACAATTATATATTTTTTATATAAACTGAACTTGCCATGAACTCATCTTGGCTTCCTCAGCCATATAACATAACTTTTGTTCAGGCTGATCTTATTCTTAAAGGCAATGAGATGAGCATTCATTTTGATTATAATGTCATTAGATAATATTGTATACGTATGAAAATGCACAACAATACCCAGGGGACCACCCAAAACCTCCTCATGGCTGCCAGCAGGGTACATAATGGCGGACTACCGCAGGACAATGATACAATTGAATACTGTGGCATTGTGATATTTGGTTCTGCTGAGGAGGAATTTTGTTCTGGATTATGCTATTGCTGGCTCTGCCTATTTCTATTTCCCTGCCTACTTGTGTTGCCCTGCTTTCTGTCAACTTGGATCCAATCACGACATGTGGCCACTTTTATTTTATTTTTTCCAGGGCCACTTCTCAATCCACCCCTTCACACTTTCCTCCCAGTGTTTAATTTTGCAGTTATGTCAGAAAACCCCTATAACTTAATGGGCACGTTTCTAATATCAGTCTAAGTAGGTAACTGTGATGGCAGGGGTATAGATAAAGGGGGTGCCAAGGTGGCAGTCATGCCTGACCCTGACCTTGAGTTATTTCCAAGTCACTCCCAAGTATGGCTAGGGTCCTCTCTCATGTTTTTCCTGACCATAGCAAACACATATCCTGGAATCAGTGAGAAGTCCTTGATTCCTGGCATTGTTCTGGAATGCATATCTGAAATCTTTTCTGCTTGACCAGTCTTCTCCATTGCAGATATCTGATTCTACCCTCCTATGCAGCTTATTACTGTGCTGGCACTACTACTTGGCCTACAATTAATCAGCAGAAAGTTAGGGAATAGCTACAAGGTGGCGTCACTATGTAGGCATGTATGAGGTGGCAGAAGCCTCCCAAGAGACAGTCTGCCAAGAGAGTACCTGCTGAGGAGCTGACAGATGGGACAGGATGAGAAGGAGATTTCCTCCTGCTTCTTTCTTAGAGAAAGAAGGCAGCTGTGAGAAGGCTTAGTGCTGCTGGGCCAAAAAGGAGCTCATACTCTGGCTTGTGCTTCAGCCCCTAGGAATCGCCATATTTGAAGGGATGGGTAAAGTGGAGAGACTCCCTGCTAGTGTTCAGAAGATAACATGGAACAAAGTGCAGCAGGAGACACTTCATGGCCAGGAGAGACCTGGGGTGGGAAGACCCACAGCAACTGTCTGGGTGCTGCCTTGTACATAGTTATTAACTGTGTATATAGTATTATGGACTGTACACACAGTGTAGGGGAGAGCACTACAGAGGGGCCACATTAATAAGCAGGGTAGAACACTACAGAGGGGCCACATTAATAAGAAGTGGAGAGCACTACAGAGGGGCCACATTAATAAGGAGGGGAGAGCACTACAGAGGGGCCACATTAATAAGGAGGGGAGAGCACTACAGAGGGGCTACATTAATAAGGAGTGGAGAGCACTACAGAGGGGCCACATTAATAAGGAGGGGAGAGCACTACAGAGGGGCCACATTAATAAAGAGGGGAGAACACTACAGAGGGGCCACATTAATAAGGAGGGAAAAGCACTACAGTGGAGCCATATTTATAAGGAGGTGAAAGCACTACAGTGGGGCCGCATTTATAAGGAGCGGTGAGCACTATAGTGGGGCCACATTTATAAGGAGGGGAGAACAATACAGTGGAGTCATATTTAAAGGTACTACAGATACTAGGTCATATTAGCGGAACCGTTGATGCCTGCTGGTCTGTAGTGTAAGAACAGTGACGCACTGGCTGATCTGTAACTATAACAGACATGGCATAATAGGCCTGTAGTTAATGGGTGACGATAGAGAGATCCAACTAAGACGCAGTAAATGGGAGCCATGTGGCACTAGAACGTGCATTAGCACACCGGGCTCCAAACAAGCCAAGATGTCTGGAAGTCTAGGAAGGCAGCAGGCAAGGCTTTATTTCCCCTGAGACAGGTCCAGGGTGGAAGGACTGTGCCCTCATATTAAGTGATTTTAAGTGCAAGGTTTGGACTAAAAGTGGCCCCATGTTATAGGTGGGTCCAAATTGACAGAAGGTGGGGAAACACAAGTAGGCAGGGTTAGCAATATCATAGCACAAAATACAGTCCCACCAGAACCATATACCACAGTGCAGCACAATATGTTGCCCCAAAAGCTATCCCTCTGCAGTGATCTCCAATAGCTGCCATATTCTCCTCCTCCGGTATTCTCTGATTACGATATGGATCAGGGGGCTTAGAAGGTGAGATGTGGGCCACAGCAGGCCCTGCTCAAGGCATCTGATTAAACTAAAATATAGAATTTCCTTACCGCTTACATATAGGTGTACAGGCTTGCTGTGCTTGGAGAATTCTGAATTCCTGCTGTATTGGCAGGTGTAGAGTCCGCTGTCTTTGGCATTTAAGTTTGTCATTGTAAACACTGGAGTGACTTGTTCATTCATTACATCCTTATTTACATCTTTTCTCAAATAGAATTTTTGTGCATTTAATGAATTTGTGCAATTTAAATAGGCCGTGCTACCAATCATATTGACGTCATTTGGATCTTCTGTATCAATTTCTAATATGGGCTGAAGCAGTTCTCCTAGGTCAAAAAGCAACAAAACCACATTAAGTACAGAACATGTTGGTGATCAGAAATATCATAAGCATACTATAATGGAAAATGGTTGATATTTATTTAGAAAAAATAAAGTTGCCTAAAAATTGTAATATAGCTGTAAATTTAAACTAAGATGAATGAAAGTGAAAATTCTAAATTCTAGCTGCCATTAATCGCCACCACGAGGAGAAAAAGAGCTTAATGAATACAGATTTATTATTGTATGAAATGTTATAAAACTCAATCTTCTACAAGCTCCTAGACTAGACTGTTTGAAGGGAAATTGGATTTGGAGCTCTGTAAATGCTATGGTATCCATTATAATGGCCTACCATTTATGGAACCAGTGGCCTAACCATCTGTTAGGGTAGTGGGCATTACCATATCAGATACTGAAGATGCCACATAATCATATCATTATGACTACCTCTGTTTTGGATCCAAGTAGTTTTGTAACCCCTTAGTGACCAGCCTGTTTGGGGCCTCAGTGACCAAGCATTTTTTCATTTTTTCATTGTCTCATTTCCAAAAGCTGTAACTTTTTTCTTTTTCTTTCAATGTAGTCATAAGAGGCCTTGTAGTTTTTGATGGCACCATTTTGGTAGTACACCTAACTTGATTTATTAGCTCTTTCTGGAGGAGGGATGGGAAAAAAGTAACACTACCGCCACTGAGTTTTTAACTTTATTCTCTGGGTCAGTGTGATTACAGCAATACCAAATACATATAGTTTTGTTTGTTTTATTATGTTTTACTACTTTCTCACAATAAAAAAACTTTTTTTTCTTTAAATGTTTTTGCATTGCTGAACCCAAGACCTTTCTATGGATGACCTGTAGTTTTCATTGGTACCAATTTGGGGTACATAACACACTTTGATCACTTTTTATTCTGTTTTTTCAGGTGGCAAAAAAACAGCAATTCAGTTTTTTTCTTACAGCACTCACCGTGCGGGATAACTTTGTTCTTTATAATTGTGCAGTGTGGGTCATTACAGATGCGGCAATACCAAAATATATGGAAGGGATTTCATTTTTGCAATTTTTATTTATTTATTTAATAAAACAATTTTTTAACCATTTACTAGTTCCACAAAGGGAGATTAATGGGCGATCTGATCGATTCTATAGTACACTGTACTGTCTAGTGACAGGCACCATCAGCCTATGCCAGAGAGCAGCATCCTGATAGGCATACACTTCAGGCAGTCCTGACGCCATCATTAGGCTCCTGGCTGCCATGCTAAAACATTGGCACCCAGCAATCTCATTTGCGAGGGTGCTGATGCCTGACACAGGGAGCTCCCTCTCTCTAAATTACTTAGAGGCCTAGGTCCCCTAATAAAACATTTACTGGGGTAAGTGGATGTGAGTAGCCTAACATGTTAAAGGGGTTTTCCAGGAGTTCAATATAAATGGCCTATCCCCAGGATATCTGATCGATGAGGGTCCAACTCCCAGCACCCCCACTGGTCTGCTGTATAAAGAAGCTGTGGCCTTTTCTTAGGCCAGTAATGTCATGTTCATCAGTCACATGGCCTATGTGCAGCTCAGTCCCATTCAAGTGAAAGGGCCTCGGCTGCAATACTAAGCACACACACTATGCAATGTACAGCACAGTGCTTGATATGCTGTGAAGAGGCCACAGTCTCCTCAAACAGCTGATCAGTAGGGGTGCCTGGAGTTGGACCTAATAGAACAGGTTCTGTAGACATCTATGTGGAATCAGCTGACGATGGTGTAAAAGGAGTGCGCTTCTTCTTGACGCTAAGATCGACCTGTAAGGCTGAGTTTATACTTGAGTTATTTGGTCAGTTTTGGCCCCGTAACTGCCCAAATAAGTGAAGTGTGCAGTGATTCTAAGAGCAATGCCTGTCATCTACATGTCATACTGACTAACAGTATTGTTTAACTACCATAGCAGACTCCCTATGTATAAATTCAGATCGAATCGAATTGTTTCGAAAAATTTGGCGAACACGCCTAATCAAATTTTTTAATAATTCGCTTATCTCTAGTATAAATTAATTAATCTGTCACTGCATGATGACTTTATTAATCAAGGGGTGTCTGTTAGTGAACTGAGAGTGATCTGTGTTCCTAAACAACCACTATGATACCAGTCATGATACACTTGTGGTCGGTCAATACAGTTGGTCTATAGGCCCTCTCTGAGCTTGGCGTATGAACACAGCACAAATGACCAAAAAGGCAGTCCACTCACATCATATATAGTTTACTTTTTTTTTTTATGCTACTTACCAAGTACACCACTCCTTGTTCTCACAAAAATATAACCTAAAACATAAGAAATTGATCTTTATATTGGTTTGTAATACATAAAAAACTCATACTTGAATGTATGATAACATATAAAACCTACGTGAAAAATGACAATTCAGATGGATGAATGAAAAGAAAGAAATCTTTCATTTTCATTTAGGACAGAAAAAAGAGATAAATCCAACAAAACCAGCCATAGATAGGACTATGGGGAGAAGCTGTATAATTGCAATTCGGTATCATGGCTATGGTTGCATTAAAAATGAAATGTTAAATGAAGAAGTAATATTTTCTAGTGATTGCAAACTATGCATTCTCATAAAAATATACCAACTAGACAACTTTTCTGTTTGTTCAGCTTTTCAATATTTTTAGCTTGTTTGAACCCCACCCCAGGAAAATAAGTAATAATTCAATTTGAAATCTTTTTTCATTGGTATTTTATATAGTATGTGTATAGATTTTTGTGTATGTGCATTATGTACATATTTCCTATGCCGACTGTCAATAGTATTTCTCCTAGCTCTTCAACTCATGTATTACTTGTTCACAATTGGGCTCCTGCAAAGTTAATTCCAGACTAGTACAGCGGCACCCTTAAATATTGCAACAATTAGGAAGGCATTTTATGACCAAAGTTGCATTTTTACACCGACAGTGGGTCAGTAGAGAAGCAGTGGACATATGCACTACGTTGGTACGTTTTGCAGACCAAATGCCAAGAGAAGTCTATAGGTCATTGAAAACCACGGACAGAATGCACATGTCATCAGTGTTCATTCCATTTTTCATGGACTGTTGTTAGGAAACGCTAGGAAAAACCCCTCTTCAGACTAGCGGTGCATGTAGAAAAATGGATGATACAGGGAGGACAAAAAAGGAGCACATGGATCAAATATGGAACCTTCACAGATATTTTCACGGATGAAATACTAACTGTTCTTTAACTGATGTTAAACAGACACAGATGTGTGAATAAGGCCTAACACTGTCAGAACTAATAGATGAATGGAGTCTGTAGGACATGCCCGTATTATTAGGTTTACGCCTAGTTGTCAATTTATATATTTCCAGGAGAACTAACAAGAGAGTGGCACCATACTTATTCAGAAAACATGCTCCAGAATTTATGGGTAATGCAAGTATAAAGGGGGCAAGATGCAGCTGCGCGTGATGAGAATTGTGTGGCCATGTGAGCTGCAGAAACTGATTGTTTATTCAGTGTTCATTGTTAATGGCCATGCAGTTTTTCAGGTTGCCATTTACAAACAATACAATCTCTAATCAGTTAATTGAATCGCATAATTGGCTCGCATTACTGCACCTAAGGGTCCATTCACACGTTCGTTTTTTCTTTCCTGATCTGTTCCGTTTTATGCGGAACAGATCTGGACCAGATCTGTACCCATTCATTTTCAATGGGTCCTGGAAAAAATCGGACAGCACAATGTGTGCTGTCTGTTTCCGTTGTTCCGTTCCGCATGTCCGAAAAAATATAAAACTTGTCCTATTCTTTTCCCGCAAAAATCGGATCCTGGTACAATACAAAGTCAATGGATCCGCAAAAAACGGAAGACATTCGTATGTCATTACGTATGTCATCCGTTTTATGCGGATTCCGTTCCTGGAAATTAAATTTTTCTTTTATAAACTTTTAGTCACTTTTTTTTTTTTTTTTTCGAAGAAATCCAAACAACTTTATTTGCTTATTGAAATTTATACATGGATCCGCAAAAAACGGATGACATACGGAAACATTTTCAGGAACAACGGATCCGCCAAAAACTGACCGAAAATCGGGATATAGAAAAATACTGACGTGTGAATGTAGCCTTAGTTTGAACCTACCCTCCTCAATCCTGCATCACTCTCATGAATTGATCACATCTGCCCTGGCATTTCCATTTTGCTGTTCTGTTATAGTCATAGAAAAATGAAAATAACATAAGTATCAGATCAGTCACCTAATGTCAGCTAGGATGTAATGGGGTCTGCCGGGTTTCCATAATAGTGTCCATCATTTTCACGCAAAAAAATAATAATTATAATATTGCAACATTCTAGCTTCATTGATACAATCTGTAATAGAGGCTCCTAACTCTGTCTTCAAAACAGATGTAATCATATCTGTATTGGTATAAACTTTATATTTCTGAATAGACATTTTGAGACAATTGAAGCAAATTCATCATGCTGTCTGTGAATGACACTTGCCCTATGTCTAAGTGGCATGTGTGCGCCCATGGGCGTACTGGTCCCTTAAAGTGGCCCTGAAAAAAAAAAAAAAGTGTCCCCATACTGTAAGCTGGTCCAAATTGACAGAAGGCAGGGACAACAGAAGTAAGGGGAGACCAGCAATACTGTAGTGCAGAGCAAAATACCACCCCAGAAGAATCAAATACCGCAGTGCGTTCTGCAGCCCACGACACAGTAGGGAAACTGTATCATAATCCTTAGGACGGCAATACAGTTGAGTTCAGGAGTGTCTGATGCACCTACATTAATTAATGCTGAGAGCATCAGATCTTTATGTACCTGGCTGGCGGCCATGAGGAGGGCTTGGGTGGCCCCCTGGGCATTGGACCACTGGGAAATTTCCCTGTAGGGTCTGTGGCCAGTCCAACCCTGTGTGCGCCATATGTTTTGAGAGTGAGAAGTGTGTTTGTGTCCGAAGAGCGAGCAGCTTTTTTGCAGTATGTTCTAATGTATGTGGCTTTTGTGCATCATGTCTATGTATGTTTATATGGATCTTTGACTACCTCTGCTGTTATTGAAGGAACTGGGGACAAGACACTTTTTTTGTACAAGAGCACCTAAAATTATATGACTACTAACGTCCCCCGAAAAAAAAAAAAGTACATTTGTAAAATGATGGCAACATAAAGTGGACATATGTGAGGTCATTTTTTTCAAACTGGTGTAAAGTAGAACTTGGTTAGTTACCCATAGCAACCAATCAGATCCCACGTTTCGTTTTTGACAGCTCCTTTGGAAAATAAAAAGTGGAATCTGATTGGTTGCCATGGGCAGCTAAGCCAGTTCTACTTGACACCAGTTTGAGAAATGTCCCCCATGGTACATAAGGTATAATTATCTGTTCAAATTTTGAACATTGCATTTCTTTTTCTTTATTTTTAGATTTCTAAATAAATAAAAGCTAAATTTATTGACTAAAATTCAAAGATATTACCATGTCACCTGACATTTTTTTTAAACAGTTTTTATTAGGTTTTCAGTTTTAGAAACATAAACATACAAAAAGAGAAAGAGAAGCAGACAGGAAGAGCATTTTGTCGTCACTCCTGTCTGCCTTTGGCAAGTTCAAAACATATTTTGTCATTTGTGATTTTCCAGACTCGTACAGGCAAATTATCTGATTAGCGTCATACTTCCGATACTAGCGAGACTATTACAGTAGAATATAACAATAGCTATCTCAGCCAGGTCCATAGTAGTGATGATCGAGCACCAAAGTATTCGGGTGTTCGGGCCAAACACATTGCTATATTCGTGTGCTCAGCCGAGCACCCGAGTATAATGGAAGTCAATGGGAGACAACCAGGCACCCCCTGCTCTGAAGAGGGGAGGGTGCCTGGTCCATTGGAAAAGGTCATAAAGTGACAGAAACACCACCAAAATGGATCAAGAACACCATGGGGACGATGTCTGGATGCATCTTGGACTCCCAGGTCGCTGCTGGGAACCATGTTGTACACCACTTTTACAGACTGACAAAAATACGCACAAAACCCCCCCAAAAAATCTATTTTACAGGAATAATTGTTAAGAAACATTCTTTCCTGTATATTCAATTTTATATAAAGTGCAAGTGCTGCAATAAAATTACAAGCAAGAGGCACTCCGAAACAGCCTGTATATCATATAAAGGAGGGCCTCATTCACATTGTGGTACAATTGTTCAGGTAGTGAGACTCCTACACTCATAAAGCCTATGCATTAAGTGAAAGGGCTGCCAAAAATTACAAGGAAACGGCACTCCAAAACACCCTTTGTTACACATAAAGGAGGGCATCATACACACCCTTGAAAAATTATGATTGATGGCCTACTGGTGACCCTTAAAAACATTTCGAGCAATGGCCTGCTGATCTGACCATCTAAAACCTTAGGGGTGAGGGCCTGCTGAGGCATTGGTGACTCTAAATAACCTCTGGGCGATGACACGTCCCTGTGACGGCGACGATCCATTTGGATGTCTGCCCTATCAACTTTCGATGTTCTTTTCTGCGCCTACCATGGTGATCACGGGTAATGGGGAATCAGGGTTCGATGCCGGACAGGGAGCTTGAGAAAGGGATACCACATCCAAGGGAGGTCAATGGCTGAAATCTGATTGGGTGGAGAGGGTGGTGTGACGAGGGTACCCCAAGTAGAGTCCCCTTTTTAAATACACACACACTCACAGGCCTAGAGGCCCCCTTTATTCTGCTTTAAAAGAGAAATATTCCCTTTCTTAGAGCTGTTTCCTAGTAATTGAAAATGACACTTCCCCTTCATAAAGATAAGGATGGGAGCTTCAAAAATACCCCTGCCAAGGCTCATCGTAAAATACTGGATCCTGGGATAACATTAGCCAGACATTCTGACTACAGTCCCAGCAGGGGACCAGAGAGAGATGGAAAAGTGACCTATTGAACCTTTGAGGGACTCAAACATAGTCATTTTGCATATCTCTGGTCGTAGGCATATTATGCCCTGGCTAAGGCTGGATTCAACCTCTGTGGATTAATGCATTCACGGATATAGCAAACAGTATGTTCTTGTGCCCTTGGAAGGCTGAAAAGCCAGCTTTAAGCCGTCCTGGAGAACCATAAGCCCCAGCAGAGTCAAGTTTGGTCTTGTTAGACTTGTAAAATCATAAGGGTCATTAATACCTGAATGTCATAGCTGTATTTGGTGGTTCACCAGAACTGTGGGCTCAGCCAGAATAAGGACATTGCCTTAACACCTGGATTTGTATCGCATTCTAAATGTCAGTGCTCAGGGTCCACTGATATTATACCAATCAGATGGCACAACGGCTTCAAGGACTGAAACAGAGGAACTTAAGTATATCTTTCATCCATTATCTCTTTTATTTTAACTGTCGTGAATTACTATTACCTTGAATTATTATTATCTAGAATAGTCATTTTTCATTAAATGTATATATACACAGTTTTTCCTTTCACCGTTTATTAAAAGATTAAAAAATCTTATTTGCTAAGTCTTCCGTGTTCTAAGAAAAGGAATTAATGAATCCTGTCTCTGAAGAGAATAACGTTACCATTTTGTGTGAGAAAGGTAATTTTGATTGTTGCTTGGCTGAACGATTGCGATCGGTCAGCAAGCGGTAGCTGGTTCATTCCCTGCTCTGCGTGAGGGTGAGTGACCGGTAGTCGGTTCGTGTGGCGTTAAAACACGTGGTGGCAGTATACCGAATTGTATCTAAAAAGGGTTAACCGGAAGTTAACCATCCCTTGTCACATGTGGTAGCCGTCTGCGTACAGGTACGTTCGTGACAGGTGGGTCAAGTTATTAAAGCAGAAACATCCAAGGAAGGCAGCAGGAGCACGGCAATTACCCACTCCCGACTCGGGGAGGTAGTGACAATAAATAATAATACAGGACTCTTAAGATGCCCTGTTATTGGAATGAGTAATAAAAAATTACAGGGAATGTCACTGCGGTATTTTGTATGAGGAAACGGCTTTGCTGACTCTAGATAACTTCTGCCTGATTGCACGTCCCCGTGACGTCCATGATCCATTTGGATATCTTCCCTATCAACTTTCGATGTTCTTTTATGCGCCTAACATGGTGACCACTGGTAACAGGGAATCATTGTTCGATTTCGGAGAGGGAGCCTGATAAACGGCTATGGCTACTACTTCAAAGCAAGGCAGCATGAGTTGCGGGCCTGCATGTGAGCTGACCCTGTAAAAGATTCGAGTTGCGGGCCTGCAGGTGAGCTGAACCAGTAAAAGATTTTAGGTGCGGGCCTGCTGGTGAGCTGAGGTGAAACTGAAAAACCCAACTTGAATTTGATGGCTGCATTAATCTGCAGGTGACGGTGATACAGCTCCACAGATTGTTTCCATCTGCATCTTTCTAAGTAATGTGTAGCCTTAATCTTTTTTATCCAGACTCAGTCATTGTGCCACTATGTGGCGTCCTCATGCTGCCATCTCCACACCATGTCACCTTGCCACTAATTTTTATCACCATGCTGCTGCTGCTGATGCTGCTTAAAAGGCCTTAATCTGATCACCAGGCCCACAATTTAATTAACGTTTTGTAATCGATAAACCCAACTTGCTTTTGTGGGCTGCATCAGTGACGTAGCTAGAAGTGACTGGGTCCCACAGCAAATTTTTGAATGGGGCTCCATCCCACAGTAATTTTTTAGCAACCGCTTCCTTTCATGCCGCCCCCATTCCTTTGGCTAGTAAAGATCGCTCTCTCAGACCAGGGCCGGCAGCTGTTCCATTCCTTTTTTTACACTGTCTATACTGTCACTGTATCTAATTTTATTGTGTAATACTGTTGAGGGGGCCCTGACCAAATCCTTTAGTCCTCCTCCTCCTGGATGGTCCCCTTTTGGGTCAGGGCCCCAAATCTGCAGCTTCCCCTGCTTCCCCTATAGCTACGGCCCAGGTCTGCAT
Source organism: Bufo bufo (assembly GCF_905171765.1). Classification (NCBI taxonomy): domain Eukaryota; kingdom Metazoa; phylum Chordata; class Amphibia; order Anura; family Bufonidae; genus Bufo; species Bufo bufo. The sequence goes on from NC_053389.1 coordinate 179,604,963, forward strand.
TAATCTGCAGGTGACCGTGATACAGCTCCACAGATTGTTTCCATCTGCATCTTTCTAAACAATCTGTGGCCTTAGTCTTTTATCCAGACTCATTTAGTCATTGTGCCACTATGTGGCCTCCTCATGCTGCCATCTCCACACCATGTCACCTTGCCACTTATTTTTATCACCATGCTGCTGCTGATGCAGCTTAAAAGGGCTTAAAGTGATCACCGGGCCCACAATCTAATTAAGGTTTTACGCACAAAACCAAAGTAAAAAATCGATTTTATAGGAAAAATTGATTGAAAACAATGAAGAGGCATTCCGATATAACCTGTATATCAAATAAAGGAAGGCCTCATTCACATTGAGTTGTGGGCCTGCTGGTGAGCTGACCCTATAAAAGATTTTAGGTTTGGGCCTGCAGGTGAGCTGACCCTGTAAAACATTATATTCTAGGGCCTGCTGCTGAGCCGACCCTCTAAAACATTAGGGGCGAGGGCCTGCTGGTGAGCTTACACTGTAAAACATTATATGCGATGGCCTGCTGCTGATCTGACCCTCTAAAACATTAGGGGCAAGGGCCTGCTGCTGAACTGACCATCTAAAACATTAGGGGCGAGGGTCTGCTGGTGGACTGACCCTCTAAAACATTATGGACGAGGGCCTGCTGCTAAGCTGATGCTCTAAAACATTAGGGGCGAGGGTTTGCTGCTGAGATGACCCTCTAAAACATTAGGGATGGGGGCCTGCTGGTAAGCTGACCCTATAAAAAAATGTGAGTTGAGGGCCTGCAGTTGAGCTGACCCTATTAAAAAAATTTGAGTGGAGGGAATATAGACAATCTGGATGAGGAGGAGGAGGAGGAGAAGAAAACAAGATTCAACCATACACTCTTTTTTATGTGGTGGAAAAGGTGCATGGGAATACACTACAGTAGATTGAGTACATTATAAATGATAGATTGAAATTGCCTTTATGTTCATCATCAGCTCAGCTCTCCTCTGGTGGAGTTGAGAAGTCAGGGGCAATCCAGGCCTTGTTCATTTTTATCTGAGTCAACCTGTCAGCATTCCCAGTGGACAAGCGAATACGCTTATCTGTTATAATGCCACCAGCAGCACTAAATAAACGCTCAGACAAAACGCTGGCGGCAGGGCAGGCTTGCACCTCCAAGGCGTATAGCGCAATTTCGTGCCACGTGTCCAGCTTGGACACCCAGTAGTTGTAAGGCACTGAGGGATCATTTAGGACGCTGACATGTATTCCTTCACCATCTTCCAAAACTTTTCCCTCCTTGTACCACTAGGCCGCGCTTCAGGGTGAGGTTGCTGGCGGGGTGTCAGGAAAGTGTAACATGCCTTGGAGAGTGTTGCCCTGCCTTTGTTGGAACTGCTGTGTGTCCTCCCCCATTTCCTCATCTGCGACATTCAGAGCGTCGTCCTTACTTGTGAGCAGCGATTATTTGAGTAGACACAGCAGTGGGATGGTTACGCTGATAATAGCATTATTGCCACTAACCTGTGTGGATTCATCAAAGTTTTTTAAAACCTCACAGAGGTCTGACATCAATGGCCACTCCTCGCTTGTGAATAGTGGCAGTTGACTCGAAAGGTGACGACCATGTTGCAGCTGGTATTCCACAGCTGGCCTCTGCTGCTCACAAAGCCTGGCCAACATGTGGAACGTAGAGTTCCAGCGCATGCTCACGTCGCACAACAGTCGGTAAGCTGGAAGCTACAAGCGCTGCTGCAGCGTTGACAGACCGGCTCAAGCTGTGGACCACTTGTGGAAATGGGCACACACGCAGCACGCCTTCACTAGTATCTCTGACAAATTGGGGTAGGTTTTGATAAACTGCTGAACCACTAAGTTTAAGACATGGTCTAGGCATGGGATGTGTGTCAGGTTGCCGAGCTCCAAAGCAGCCACCAAGTTACGGCCATTGTCAGACATAACCATGCCTGGTTGTAGGTTGAGTGGCGAAAGCCACACCTCGGTTTGGTCCCTTATAACCTGCCACAGCTCTGCGGCGGTGTGCTGTTTGTCCCCTAAATAGATCAACTTCAGCACGGCCTGTCCCACAGCAGTGCTACACTGCTTCCAGCTAGCGACTGATGGCTGACTGCTGCTGGAGGTGGAAGTGGAGGAGGAGGTGGCGGAGGAGAAGTGGGGGTTGGAGCCAGTAATATAGCTGCTGGCGCAATCCTGGGCGTGGGTAGCACCTGTGCCATCCAAGGGTTACGACTCACTCCCGGCCTTCACAACATTCACCCAGTGTGCGATCAGGGAAATGTAGCGTCCCTGGCCACCAGTACTTGTCCATGTGTCCATGGTTAAGTGGACCTTCCCAGTAACTACGTTGGTCAGGGCACAGGTGATGTTCTGGGACACATGCTGGTGTAAGGCGGGCACAGCACACCGTGAAAAATAGTGGCGGCTGGGGACTGCGTACTGAGGTATATAAGGCCGCGGCAGGCCTCAGTGTCCACAAGCCTAAATGGCAACATTTCAAGGGCCAGTAATTTGCGCATTTAGTGCTACTGCCTGTGGGTGAGTATTTGCCCTTGCGTTCAAATGACTGTGTTATGGACATTTGGACGCTGCGCTGGGACAGGGAAGTGGATGTTGTTGCTGATGGGTCATGCAAAGTTCCAGGTGCAGGGCAAGGGGCACCCAGGCCTGAGCCTTCAACAGGGGATTGGCCAGCAGTGCGTAACACAGGGGAAGAGGAGGCAGTGGTGTGACCCGCAGACCCATATTGTGGACCCAGGCGTAGAAACAGTTTTTGGATGCAGGACAGTAAATGTCACAGAAACACACAGAATATGGACACTAGATTAGGCCCAGATTTTTGGAATTTGCAATACAAACTCAGTTTTCAGATGCAGGACAGTATATGTCACAGAAACAAAAAGAATATGGACACTATATTAGGCCCAGATTATTGGAATTTGCCCTAATGAAAAAGATTTTGGATGCAGGCCAGTATTTATCACAGAAACACACAGAATATGGACACTAGATTAGGGCCAGATTTTTGGAATTTACCCTAAAGAAACCGTTTTTGGATGCAGAACAGTATTTGTCCCAGAAACACACAGAATATGGACACTAGATTAGGCCCAGATTATTGGAATTTGCCCTAAAGAAACAGTTTTTGGATGCAGGACAGTATATGTCACAGAAACACACAGAATATGGACACTAGATTGGGCCCAGATTATTGGAATTTGCCCTAAAGAAAAAGTTTTCGGATGGAGTACTGTATATGTCACAGAAAGCCACACACTATGGACACTAGATTAGGCCCAGATTATTGAAATTTACGCTAAAGAAACAGTTTTCGGATGGAATACTGTATATGTCACGGATGTGTATTACACGCACACACTACAGAGACGGTAGATGAGGACTGGCCCCTGATTATTTAAATTTACGCTAAAGAAACATTTTTCGGATGGCGTACTGTATATGTCACTGAACACCACAGAATATGGACACTATTTTAGGCCCAGATTATTGGAATCTGCGGTACAGACACTGTTTTCTGATGTAGTTTATATTTATATTTTTCACTATATCTGGGCCTGACAACCACACAATGTATTGAAGCGCAGATCACACAATTCACGGATTACACCTTTGACAGCAAAAATGTGGATACCGTATTTTTTGCCCCATAAGACGCACTTTTTACCCCTCAAAAGTGGGTGGAAAATGCGTCTTATGGGGCGAATGCTTCCATTTTACATCGCAGTCTGCTATGCTGCAGCATCGCGGACTGCGATGTATGAGCCGGGAGAGAGGAGGGGCTGGAGTCCGGAACTAAGGGCGGGGTCCGGTGCAGTCACTGTACTCTTACACCGGGCCCCGCCGCTCACCGCAGTATTTATAAACATTAATCCTTATCCTGTTATTAAGTATAAAAGTATAACTAACGCTGCGCTCTCCCCTGTTCCCCTGTATTCCCTGTATCCGTACAGCACTTACGAACAAGCTTCCATAGCAGGCAGAGCGGACTGCAGCAGTAATGTCACTCACTGACGTAGAGCGCCTGCTGCTCCCACTTTATGAATGAAGCAGGCGGAGCAGGCGCGCAACGTCAGTGAGTGACGTTACTGCTGCCGTCCGCTCTGCTTGCTATGGAAGCTTGTTCGTAAGTGCTGTACTGATACAGGGGAACAGGGGAGAGCGCAGCTTTAGTTAAACTTATTAACAGGTAAGGATTAATGTTTATAAATACTGCGGTGAGCAGAGGGCCGGTGTATTGGGGGACACTGTTATGAGGGGGATCTGTGGATGACATATAGCAGTGTCATCCACAGATCCCCCACTCCATAACAATTCCATTCACAGATCCCCCACCCCATAGCAGTACCATCCACAGATGCCCCATAACAGTACCATCCACAAATGCCCCATAACAGTACCATCCACAGATCCCCCATAAACAGTGCCATCCACAGATCCCCATAAACAGTGCCATCCACAGATCCCCATAACAGTGCCATCCACAGATCCCCCATAACAGTGCCATCCACAGACCCCCATAACAGTGCCATCCACAGGTCCCCCATAACAGTGCCATCCACAGATCCCCCACATGACAGTGCGTCCTCCACAGATCCCCCATAATAGTCTCATGCACAGACCACCATTAATTCAAAACCCACCAAAAGCACACCTTTTGGTTAAAAATATTTTTTTTCTTATTTTCCGCCTCAAAAACCCAGGTGCGTCTTAAAGTTCGGTGCGTCTTATAGGGCGAAAAATACGGTAGATTATGGGAGAAAAATAGTTTTCTGTATTTTAATTTTTTCCCTATATCTAGGCCTGACAACCACACAATGTATTGAAGCGCAGATCACACAATTCACGGATTGCACCGTTGACAGCAAAAATGTGGATATATTATTGGAATTCTTTTTTTTTTTCTGTATTAGAATTCTTTCACTATATCTGACCCTGACAACCACACAATGTATTGAAGTGCAGATCACACAATTCACAGATTGCACAGTTGACAGCAAAAATGTGTGTTTTCTGTATTAGAATTCTTTCACTATATCTGATCCTGACAACCACACAATGTATTGAAGCGCAGATCACACAATTCACGGATTACACCGTTGACAGCAAAAATGTGGATAGATTATGGGAGAAAAATTGTTTTCTGTATTTAAATTTTTTCCCTATATCTAGTCCTGACAACCACACAAAATCTCCTCCTTGGAGTCAAATAGGATCTATGGCATATTTGTAGGACCATCTCCACATAGCGCGCCGCGGGCAGGTGCTTGTCGGAGAGCTCCAATGCCCTAAGTATCACAGAGGGGGTGGCCTGTGGCACCTCAGATTTCCACCTAGTCATAGGGACTGTAGATGTAATATAATCAAAAGGTACATGTAGGAATTTGTAATTGGCCGATATTTGTTTATTCCCCTCACTTGGACTCATATACCATTTCTTCAGATATGGACTCCACTCATTATCCAGCATAAAAGAAATTACCTTAGTAATGTCGCTCTACTGTATTTGTGTATTCCCTTTGTTGTTTTATGGATTGGTTTAACTGATCGAGTTTGTGTATTTATGTTTGTCTATATTAGTGATATCTTCTGTTTGCCAGGGAGTAAAGATTGGATGTGAAGACTCATTCTGAAAGGAAGGGTTCAATACCAACGTTAATTGTACTGAGAGTGATGAGTGCAATTTGTGCAGACCCCTTGACCTGCACCACGTTCGCCATGTTGTCATGAAGAGTGGGTTATCCTTCACTGTTTGGGGCAAATTCCCATGCGGGGTATGCAATAGGTTTGGCAGTGCTATGTGCAGAGTGAAGGATTGGTCTATCGTCACCGAGGTATATCTCGATGAGGAGTGTAGCCAATCCCGCACCACTCTCATCAGGGCCGCAATGTTGTACAATTTAATGTTAGGGAAGTTTAAGCCCCCGTTTAACTTGGGCTGCTGCAGTATATGCCAAGCCATTCTAGGGCGTCTGTCTCCCGTTCCAGATACATTTTCTATATCGGTAGTTTATTCGTTTTTCGTTTTTAGGTCTAAGGTAGATAGGCAACATTTGGACCATGTATAGTAACTTGGGAAACTCAGTCATTTTAAGGAGATTCGTCCTCCCCACATAGGATAGTGAGAAGTATTTCCAGCTCATGAAGGTGGATTCTAGTGAAGAAAGGTAGGGTCCTGCATTGCATTTATATAGTTATGATGGTTTTTTAGGGATTGAGACTCCCAAGTATGTTATGGCCCCATCCTGCCATGAAAATGGAAAAGCCCTAGTCCATGCCGGTGTCTTGGGGCCGCTCAAAAGTAATGCCTCCATTTTATCCAAATTAATGGGGTATCCTGATAGGGAGCCAACATCCTGGAGTTCAGCTAGCAGCTTCCCGAGGGAGACCCTGGGATCAGAAATCATCAACAAGACATCGTCCGCAAACGCTGCTGCTCTTATTTCACTGTTACCTATAGTCACCCCACGTAAACTTTGTGTGGCATGAAGACGGTACAAGAGCGGGTCCAAGGACAGATTAAATAGAATCGGGGATAGGGGGCATCCCTGCCTCGTGTCTCTGAAGAGATCTAAGACCCTTGAGTTTTTCCCGTTAATGGTTATCATCGTTGTTACATCAGTATACATGTTAACTATGAACTGTCTAAACCATTTGCCAAAACCACGGGTATCTAAAGTTGTGAGTAGGAAGGGCCAGGACACCTTGTCGAATGCCTTCTCGGAATCTAGGCTGAGGAGAAGCACCTGGGGCTGCCTGGGATTCTTGGCTGCAACCGTAGCCACCACTACTCGGCGTACATTATTAACCGCGTGTCTCCCCTGTGTAAAACCCATTTGAGTGGGGTGAATCAGGGCTGGAAGGAAGGTTTGCATTCTATTGGCAATGATTTTAGCTAGGAATTTATAGTCCTGGTTCATTAAGGTTACTGGTCTATAGGATTGTGGCAGATCATGTTTTTTATTTGGTTTGGGAAGCACAATCACCCTGGACTCCGTGAACTGGTGCACTTCTGTGTCCCCTCTATAAATTTGGGTGTACAGAGATGTCAGGGTGGGAATGATCTCTGATGATAGCATTTTATAATATTCTGCCGTTAGACCATCTAGTCCTGGCGTTTTGCAGTTATGTGATCCGTAAATAGCTTGGTTCACCTCCTCCTCTGTGATGTCTGCGTCTAAATATGCTCTCTGTTCCTCGGACAGGAAGGGCATGTGCAAGGAGTCCAGGAAAGACTGCATTCCCTCCTGGTTTGTGGGAGAGGCCCTGTAGAGGTCTTCATAGTATTTAAAGAAGATCTTGAGTATTTAATCGGTAGTAGTGTGCATTTGGTCTGTTTCCGAGCATTTAATGCAGGTTATTGGTTTATTGCTCGGGTTGAGCGTACCCGAACTGTAAAGTTCGGGTTCGTACCGAACTTCAGGATTTTTGGACCCCGGACCCGAACATTTCAGTAAAAGTTTGGGTTCGGTGTTCGTCGCTTTCTTGGCGCTTTTTGAAAGGCTGCAGAGCAGCCAATCAACAAGCGGTTAACTCTCTGACCTTAGAAGCCATCACAGCCATGCCTACTAATAGCATGGCTGTGATTGGCCAGAGCAGCATGTGACCCAGGCTCTATATAAGCTTGAGTCACATAGCGCTGCACGTCACTCTGCTGTTACAAGTGTAGGGAGAGGATGCTGCTGGACTTGTGATTTCAGGGAGAGAATAGGAGAGAATCTAACTCAGCGATCTACATAGAAATAGTTGTGTGGGTGCAGGGCACAATCGTTTTACCCTGCCCTGCCCAAAAAAAATAATAAAATTTATAATTCTGTTAGTTAGGTGTGCAGCGGCGGCAGCAATTTTATGCAAGCTCAGTGCACCAGCACTGCATCTGAGCTTTTGGGACATTGCAAATCACAATTTATTTGGCAATCTAACACATCTGGATTAGTCAGTGTGCAATTTAAGGTAGAAATACACCCATCATTTTCTGGGAGTTTAAAAACACACTTTTTGCCAACAAACAGTATTTTCCTGATCTGCAAGTGTTAAATTCAAGTTTAATATATACAACTTTCATATTCTGTTACCAAAAAAAGACTTTTTTGGCAATCTACAACATCTGTATTAGTCAGTGTGCAATTTAAGCTAGAAATACACCAATCATTTTCTGGGGGTTTAAAAACACACCTTTTTGTCAAAAAACAGTATTTTCCTGATCTGCAAGTGTTAAATTCAAGTTTAATATATACAGCTTTCATATTCTATTACCAAAAAAACACTTTTTTGGCAATCTACAACATCTGGATTAGTCAGTGTGCAATTTAAGCTAGAAATACACCCATCATTTTCTGTGGTTTCAAAAAAACACTTTTTGGACAAAAAACTCTATTTCAGGCCTTGCAGCATCAGCACGTGTGAAATTACAGGCTTATATACTGCTGTCAAATTCAGTTGTTAAACAAACACTCGTTTGGGCACAAAAAATTTACTTGGCAGCCTTTGATGCAGATGTCATTGTGAGATACACCCTTAATACATTTGGGTTACATTCAGAGATTTTAAATACCGCCATTTGGTGCACCAATATTGAATTCAGGCCTACACTGGTTCAGGCCCTGTGAGATACCCCCTTTACATACAGGGGTTTGATTCAGGCATTTGAAATACAGCCATTTTGGGCAAAGAAATCTTTAATTCAGGCCTACACTGGTTCAGGCCGTGTGAGATACACCCTCTACATACAGGGGTTTGATTCAGGCATTTGAAATACAGCCATTTTGGGCAAAGAAATCTTTAATTCAGGCCTACACTGGTAAAGGCCGTGTGAGATACACCCTCTACATACAGGGGTTTGATTTAGGCATTTGAAATACAGGCATTTGTAATACAGGCATTTGTAATACAGGCATTTGAAATACAGCCATTTTGGGCAAAGAAATCTTTAATTCAGACCTACACTGGTTCAGGCCATGTGTGATAGACCCTCTACATACAGGGAGTACAGAATTATTAGGCAAATGAGTATTTTGACCACATCATCCTCTTTATGCATGTTGTCTTACTCCAAGTTGTATAGGCTCGAAAGCCTACTACCAATTAAGCATATTAGGTGATGTGCATCTCTGTAATGAGAAGGGGTGTGGTCTAATGACATCAACACCCTATATCAGGTGTGCATAATTATTAGGCAACTTTCCTTTGGCAAAATGGGTCAAAAGAAGGACTTGACAGGCTCAGAAAAGTCAAAAATAGTGAGATATCTTGCAGAGGGATGCAGCACTCTTAAAATTGCAAAGCTTCTGAAGCGTGATCATCGAACAATCAAGCGTTTCATTCAAAATAGTCAACAGGGTCGCAAGAAGCGTGTGGAAAAACCAAGGCGCAAAATAACTGTCCATGAACTGAGAAAAGTCAAGCGTGCAGCTGCCAAGATGCCACTTGCCACCAGTTTGGCCATATTTCAGAGCTGCAACATCACTGGAGTGCCCAAAAGCACAAGGTGTGCAATACTCAGAGACATGGCCAAGGTAAGAAAGGCTGAAAGACGACCACCACTGAACAAGACACACAAGCTGAAACGTCAAGACTGGGCCAAGAAATATCTCAAGACTGATTTTTCTAAGGTTTTTTGGACTGATGAAATGAGAGTGAGTCTTGATGGGCCAGATGGATGGGCCCGTGGCTGGATTAGTAAAGGGCAGAGAGCTCCAGTCCGACTCAGACGCCAGCAAGGTGGAGGTGGAGTACTGGTTTGGGCTGGTATCATTAAAGATGAGCTTGTGGGGCCTTTTCGGGTTGAGGATGGAGTCAAGCTCAACTCCCAGTCCTACTGCCAGTTTCTGGAAGACACCTTCTTCAAGCAGTGGTACAGGAAGAAGTCTGCATCCTTCAAGAAAAACATGATTTTCATGCAGGACAATGCTCCATCACACGCGTCCAAGTACTCCACAGCGTGGCTGGCAAGAAAGGGTATAAAAGAAGAAAATCTAATGACATGGCCTCCTTGTTCACCTGATCTGAACCCCATTGAGAACCTGTGGTCCATCATTAAATGTGAGATTTACAAGGAGGGAAAACAGTACACCTCTCTGAACAGTGTCTGGGAGGCTGTGGTTGCTGCTGCACGCAATGTTGATGGTGAACAGATCAAAACACTGACAGAATCCATGGATGGCAAGCTTTTGAGTGTCCTTGCAAAGAAAGGTGGCTATATTGGTCACTGATTTATTTTTGTTTTGTTTTTGAATGTCAGAAATGTATATTTGTGAATGTTGAGATGTTATATTGGTTTCACTGGTAAAAATAAATAATTGAAATGGGTATATATTTGTTTTTTGTTAAGTTGCCTAAAAATTATGCACAGTAATAGTCACCTGCACACACAGATATCCCTCTAAAATAGCTAAAACTAAAAACAAACTAAAAACTACTTCCAAAAATATTCAGCTTTGATATTAATGAGTTTTTTGGGTTCATTGAGAACATGGTTGTTGTTCAATAATAAAATTAATCCTCAAAAATACAACTTGCCTAATAATTCTGCACTCCCTGTACAGGGGTTTGATTAAGGCATTTGAAATACCGCCATTTGGTGCACCAATATTGAATTCAGGCCTACACTGGTTCAGACCGTGTGAGGTACACACTCTACATACAGTGGTTTGATTCAGGCATTTGAAATACAGCCATTTGAAATACAGCCATTTTGGGCAAAGAAATCTTTAATTCAGGCCTACACTGATTCAGGCCGTGTGAGATACACCCTTTACATACAGGGGTTTGATTCAGGCATTGGAAATGCAGCCATTTTGGGCAAAGAAATCTTTAATTCAGGCTTACACTGATTCAGGCCGTGTGAGATACACCCTCTACATACAAGGGTTTAATTCAGCCATTTGAAATACAGCCATTTGAAATACAGCCATTTTGGGCAAAGAAATCTTTAATTCAGGCCTACAGTGGTTCAGGCCGTGTGAGATACACCCTCTACATACAGGGGTTTAATTCAGCCATTTGAAATACAGCCATTTGAAATACAGCCATTTTGGGCAAAGAAATCTTTAATTCAGGCCTACACTGGTTCAGGCCATGTGAGATACACCCTCTACATACAGGGGTTTGATTCAGGCATTTAAAATACAGCCATTTTGGGTAAAAAAATCTTTAATTGAGGCCTAGTCTGGTTCAGGCCATGTGCGATACACCCTTTGCATACTGTCGTTCTATTCTATTATTAATTAAACACCCATTTAGGGCAAAATCCTAAATTCGAAAAATATGAGGAGAACGTCAAATAAGGGACGTGGCCCAGGTCGTAGTGCTGCTGGTGGAGCTCCTGTTGCAGGGAGAGGACGTGGTGCAAGCTACACGCACAAGTGAAACCCCTTCCTCAGGTGCGAGTAGGCGACAAAACCTGCAGCGGTATTTGGACGGGCCTAATGCTGCTCTGCGAATGGTAAAGCCTGAACAAATACAGGCGATAGTAGATTGGGTTGCTAACAGTGGATCCAGTTCCTTCACATTGTCTCCCACCCAGTCTCCTGCTAAAAGTCCACAGTTGGCACCTGCAGCAGATGTCCATCAGTCTTTCACCTCACCCCCTTGCAAATCAGCCAAGCAGTCTGAGCCCCAAGTCATGCAGCAGTCTCTTCTGCTTTTTGATTACTCTGTTAGCAGGGTTTCCCAGGGCCATCCACCTAGCCCTGACCCAGAAGTGGAAGAGATTGAGTGAACCGATGCCCAACCACTTATGTTTCAAGATGAGTACATGGGAGGACCATCGCAGCACGTCTCGGATGATGACGAAACACAGGTGCCAACTGCTGGGGCTTTTGAAAGTGTGCAGACCGACAAGGAAGGCAGGGGTGAAGACTGGGTGGAAGATGATGTGGAGGACGATGAAGTCCTCGACCCCACATGGAATCAAGGTCATGCGAGTGACCTATGTAGTTCGGAGGAAGAGGAAGTGGTCGCACAAAGCCACCAGCACAGCAGAAGAGGGAGAAGGGTGCAAAAGCGGAGCGGCCGTCCTCTACACAGTACGCCTACTACTGCCCACCGCAGCAAGGGACCGAGCACACCAAAGCCAGCTCCAAGGAGTTCCCTGGCGTGGCAGTTCTTCAAAAAATATGCTGACGACAAGACACGAGTGGTTTGCATGCTGTGCAATCAGAGCCTGAAGCGAGGCATAAATGTTCTAAACCTGAGCACAACATGCATGACCAGGCATTTAAGTGTAATGCACAAGCTGCAGTGGAGTAGACACCTCAAAAACCAAGAAAGGTCTCTGGCTCCTCCTGCTTCCTCTTCTGCTGCAGTCTCAGCCTCTTCATCCACCTCTGGAGTGACAGTGCCACCTGCCACCCCGCAAACAGAGGATCTGCCAGCAACACCAACACCTGGGTCACCAAGCATCTCCACAATGTCCCACGGAAGCGTTCAGCTCTCCATCTCCCAAACGCTGGAGAGGAAGAGGAAGTACCCCCCTACCCACCCACGATCCCTAGCGCTGAATGCCAGCATTTCTAAATTACTGACCTTTAAAATGCTGTCATTCCGTCTGGTGGAGACGGATAGTTTTAAAGGCCTTATGGCGGTGGCTGTCCCACAGTATGCCATCCCTTCCCTGCACAACCAAGTAGGGGACAAAATCAAGTGTGCACTGTGCAACGCCATCTGTGGCACGGTCAGGGCCGTTATATCTCCATAACAGCACACTGGGTAAATGCAGTGGCAGCTGGGCTTGAGGTAGATAGCAGTTTGCCGCATGTCCTTCCACCACCGAGGATTGCAGGGCGCTTCAGTTTGCCTCCTGTTGCTTCCTCCTCCTACTCTGCTTCCTCATCCTCTACCAGCTCCTCATCTGGTCAGCGTAACACCTTCACGACCAACTTCAGCACAGCCAGGGATAAACGACAGCAGGCAGTTTTAAAACTTATCTGTTTGGGGGACAAACGCCACACCATGCAGGAGCTGTGGATGGGCCTTGAACAACAGACCGTTGAGTGGTTTGTGCCAGTCAGCCTCAAGCCCGCCCTGGTGGTGTGCGATAATGGGCAAAATCTCGTAGCAGTTCTGGGACTAGCCGGTTTGACGCACATCCCTTGCCTGGCACATGTGCTGAATTTGGTGGTGCAGAGATTCCTTAAAAATTACCCCGATAAGTCAGAGCTGTTGACTCATATAGGACGTGCCCACAAGGTGTAACTCCACCTTGCACATGCTGGCCAGACTGTGCGAGCAGCAGCAGGTGATAGTGGAGTTTCAGCTGCCGCACGCACGGGTGAGTCGCTCGGCGGAACAGCACCACTTCACCACTAATGACTGGGCCTCCATGCGAGACCTGTGTTCCTTGTTGCGCTGTTTCGAGTACTCCACCAACATGGCCAGTGCCGATAACGCCGTTCTCAGCATTACTATCCCACTTCTATGCCTCCTTGAAAAAACGCTCCTGGCGATGATGGAAGAGGATGTGGCACAGGAGGAGATGGAGGAAGAGGGATCATTTCAGCACGCCACGACAACCAGCACCACCAGCTGATATGGAATGTCTTAGCAGGAGGCAGCATTTCACCAACATGGTGGAGCAGTATGTGTGCACACGCCTACACGTACTGAATGACGGGTCTGCCCCCTTCAACTTCTGGGTCTCCAAATTAGGCACATGGCCTGAGCTTGCCCTTTACGCCTTGGAGGTGCTGGCCTGCCCTGCAGCCAGTGTATTATCTGAACGTGTGTTTAGCACGGCAGGGGGCATCATCACAGACAAGCGCAGCCGCCTGTCCACAGCCAATGTGGACAAGCTCACGTTCATTAAAATGAACCAGGCATGGATCCCTCAGGACTTGTCCGTACCTTGTGCAGAATAGACATGTATACCAGCACTAACCAGCCATTGTTATACTGCAGCGCAATTGCTCATTCTTGTATTTTGGATATTTCACACTCTTTTAGTGTACCCTAATTTTAATTAAAACCAAAAACCTGTGTTGGCTACCTCGTCCTCCTCCACCGCCGCTTCCACTTACACCGCTACGTCCACTGCCTCTTCAAACGCCTACTCCATATGGAACTCCACCTCATAAATCAATTTTTTTTTTTTATTACGGATTTTCTTTTATATAATTTCACTACTTTGTCAGTTACATTTTCTGGTGAAACTCAGCAATTTTGGGGTGTATAGTACCACTGCTATACCTAGTTGACAGGTTAAACAAAAACAAAATAATTGTCAGTTATATATTCTGGTGAAATTCATCAATTTTTGGGTGTGATGTACCACTCCTATACCTAGTAGACCGAAAAAAAAAATAAAAAATTGTCAGTTACATTTTCTGGTGAAATTCACCATCTTTTGGGTGTGAATTTACACTGCTATACCTAGTAGACAGGTTAAAAAAAATAAAAAAAATAGTCAGTTACCCTTTAGGTTTTCCACAATAATTAATGGAAAATAGAGATACAATTTCAAAATGTCACTTTTTTGGCAGATTTTCCATTTTAATATTTTTTTTCAGTTACAAAGCAAGGGTTAACAGCCAAACCAAACTCAATATTTATGGCCCTGATTCTGTAGTTTACAGAAACACCCCATATGTGGTCGTAAACCTCTGTACAGGCACACGGCAGGGCGCAGAAGGAAAGGAATGCCATACGGTTTTTGGAAGGCATGTTTTGCTGGACTGTTTTTTTTGACACCATGTCCCATTTAAAGCCCCCCTGATGCACCCCTAGAGTAGAAACTCCAAAAAAGTGGCCCCATTTTAGAAACTACGGGATAGGGTGGCAGTATTGTTGGTGCTAGTTTAGGGTACATATGATTTTTGGTTGCTCTATATTACAATTTTTTGTGAGGCAAGATAAGAAATAGCTGTTTTGGCACCGTTTTTATTGTTTGTTATTTACAACATTCATCTGACAGGTTAGATCATGTGATATTTTTATAGACCAGGTTGTCACGGATGCGGCGATACCTAATATGTATACTTTTTTTTATTTATGTAAGTTTTACACAATGATTTCATTTTTGAAGCAAAAAAAATCATGTTTTAGTGTTTCCATAGTCTGAGAGCCATAATTTTTTCAGTTTTTGGGCGATTACCTTGGGTAGGGTATGATTTTTGCGGGATGAGATGACGGTTTTATTGGCTCTATTTTGGGGTGCGTGTGACTTTTTGATCGCTTGCTATTACACTTTTTGTGATGTAAGGTGACAAAAAATTGTTTATTTAGCACAGTTTTTTTTTTTTTTTTTTTTTTTTACGGTGTTAATCTGAAAGGTTAGGTCATGTGATATTTTTATAGAGCCGGTCGATATGAACGCGGCGATACCTAATATGTATACATTTTTTTTATTTATGTAAGTTTTACACAATGATATCGCCTAAAACTATGAATGGGTGCTACTAAGCCTAATGACTCAATTCAAATTGTTAGAATCAGGACGTCCATCAGCTGATGTGCGGGTCTTTTGAAACCAGACGCGTTTCGGGGTCTTTTCCTAGCCCCTTCCTCAGTGGAAGGTGAGGAAGGGGCTAGGAAAAGACCCCGAAACGCGTCTGGTTTCAAAAGACCCACACATCAGCTGATGGACGTCCTGATTCTAACAATTTGAATCGACCCTTTTACCCTGATAAACTTTTCTGGCACATAGCGAATATTTTGACCCTTGAACTGATAGAGTTATAATCAAAACTTCTTCATCAAAGAATCTCTACACGGAGGGCTACATTGCGCACACTGCTCCTGCTGAACTGCTACTAACAGGTACCGCCGAATCTGACTCCATCAGCCACGCGGGACGCCACCGTGTGCTATAGTCAGACGGCATTTTGCAAGAGTGTGTGTTTCTTTCGTTTTGCCATACAGGGAATACTGACTGAACATAATATAACCGATAAAATAATCGAAAGCAAATATCGAATTTCAGTCTGGACATTTATTCGAATATTTATCTTCACAATCATATTTATTCGAAAATTTATCTTCACATTGTCGAATATTTAAATATCGAATTGTCATCGATTTTCTTCTTTTTTCTAATCAGGACATACTCATTTATCCAAGTTGCATATAGTATTCTTTTGCATGCCACCGCAATCCAATTATTTATGCTCTTAATCTGAATAATTTTAACATTATCATTTTTTAACGTGTATCTTTTATTGTGTATTTTGTTATATTGTAATATTGTTTGTTTTATCTTCTAAATCTATATATTGGTGTAATAAATATAATAATTTTTGAATAGTCTTTGTGTGGTCCATTGGGAGAGTGCTCAGCCTCTCTATATACAGTTTTACACAATGATTTCATTTTTGAAGCAAAAAAAATCATGTTTTAGTGTTTCCATAGTCTGAGAGCCATAATTTTTTCAGTTTTTGGGCAATTACCTTGGGTAGGGTATGATTTTTGCGGGATGAGATGACGGTTTTATTGGCTCTATTTTGGGGTGCGTGTGACTTTTTGATCGCTTGCTATTACACTTTTTGTGATGTGACAAAAAATGGTTTATTTAGCACATTTTTTTTTTTTACGGTGTTCATCTGAGAGGTTAGGTCATGTGATATTTATATAGAGCCGGTCGATACGAACGTGGCGATACAAAATATGTATACTTTTTTTTTTTATGTAAGTTTTACACAATAACAGCTTTTTTCAAACAAAAAAAAAGATATTTTAGTGTCTCCATATTCTGAGCCATAGTTTTTTTATTTTTTGGGCGATTGTCTAAGGTAGGGGCAAATTTTTGGCGGAATAAGGTGATGGTTAGATTGGTACTATTTTGGTGGGCAATCGCCTTTTTTGATCGCTTGCTGTTGTACTTTTTGTGATGTAAGGTGACAAAAAAATGGTTTATTTAGTACAGTTTTTTTTTTTTTTTTACTGTGTTCATCTGAGGGGTTAGGTCATGTGATATGTTTATAGAGCCGGTCGATAGGGACGCGGCGATACCTAATATGTATACTTTATTTTAATTTTTTTCCCCCTATTTTTTACCAATTTTTTTTTACTTTATTTGGGGAAAATGACGTTTTTGTTTATTTTTACTTGAAACTTTTTTTGGGGGGGAAAACTTTATTTTTTAAAACTTTTTTTTTCACTTTATTTTTTGTCCCACTTTGGGACTTGAACTTTTGGGGGTATATTCCTTTACAATGCATTCCAATACTTCTGTATTGCAATGCATTGGCTGTATGAGTAATACTGTGTGTATTACTCATACATCTTCCGTGGCCTGTGAGATCCAGGGGGCTGGATCTCACAGGCTCTTAACCGGAAGGCAGCGCAGATGCCTCAGGAAGGCATCGCGCTGCCTTCCATGCCATCGGGTCCCCCCCACAGCCCCATGGGGACCTGATGGCACCGCCGCCGCACCAGGTAAAAGCGCAATTGACCTGTCTGAATTGACCTGTGGTTTGCAGCGATCGCCGACACGGGGGGTTCACGGGACCCCCCCGCGCATTTAGCCGAGGTGCCTGCTCAATGACAGCCAGGCGGCGGTGATCGGAACAACACATGACGTACCTGGCACGTCATGTGTCCTTAAGGACTCGGGAAACATGCCGTACCAGTACGTCATGTGTCCCTAAGGGGTTCAACTTTGAAAAGTTTTCACACTTTTACAATTTAATAATTTCCTCTATATTTCAGCTCTATAATTTTAAATTTGAAAAAATGAATCCTCCCTTGGATGTGGTCTCTCTTTCTCACGCTCCCTCTCTGGCCTGGAACCCTGATTCCCCGCCACCCGTGATCACCATGGTAGGCGCATAAAAGAATATCAAAAGTTGATAGAGCAGATATCAAATTGGATCGTGAACATATAAGTGAGGGACATGAACATGTGGAGTCACTGTGGGTAGAGATACATGGAGCTAAAAACAACAATAAATTAGGAGTTTACTATAAACCACCTAATATACCAGAGTCCACAGAAAATCTACTACTAAACGAGCTAGACGAGGCGGCAAATCATAATGAGGTGGTTATTATGGGGGACTTCAACTACCTAGATATAGACTGGGAAACTGAAACTTGTATATCTCATAAGGGAAACAGGTTCTTGGCAATAACCAAAGACAATTACCAACTGGTTCAGGACCCGACTAGAGGGACAGCCATACTGGACTTAGTATTAACCAATAGGCCTGACAGAACAACAGACGTGCAGGTTGGTGGACACCTGGGAAATAGTGACCATAAAGTAATAACCTTCCAATTATCATTCAAAAGAGCGTTTCTACAGGGAGGAACAAAAATACCAAACTTCAAAAAAGCTAAATTTAGCCAACTAAGAGAGGCCATAGGCCTAACTAACTGGGACAAAGTCCTCAAAAATAAAAATTCTGCCACAAAATGGGATATCTTTAAAAACATCCTAAAATCTCATTGTGAGAGGTACATACTGTATGGGAATAAAAGGTTAAGGAACAAAAAGAAACCAATGTGGATAAATAGAACTGTAAAGAAAGCAATAAATGAAAAAAAAAGCATATAAATCACTAAAACAGGAGGGTAGCATGGAAGCACTGAAAAACTATAAGGAAAAAAATAGAACATGTAAAAAACGAATAAAAGCGGCCAAACTAGAGACCGAGAGATTAATTGCCAAAGAGAGTAAATCTAACCCTAAAATGTTCTTCAATTATATAAATGTTAAAAAGTATAAATCTGAAGGTGTCGGCCCTTTAAAGAGTAATGAGGGGGGAGTCGCAGAGAGTGACGAGGAGAAAGCAAAGCTGTTAAATATTTTTTTCTCCAATGTATTCACTGAGGAAAATAAACTGTCAGATGACATGCAGAATGTAAAAATAAATTCCCCATTAAAAGTGCCCTGTCTGACCCAGGAAGAAGTACATCAGCGACTTAAAAAGATTAAAATAGACAAATCGCCAGGACCGGATGGCATACACCCTCGTATCCTAAGGGAATTAAGTAATGTCATAGCCAGACCCTTATTTCTGATATTTGCGGACTCTATACTGACAGGGAATGTCCCACAGGATTGGCGCATGGCAAATGTGGTGCCAATATTCAAAAAGGGTCCAAAAACAGAGCCTGGAAACTAAAGGCCGGTAAGTTTAACATCTGTTGTGGGTAAACTGTTTGAAGGTTTTCTGAGAGATGCTATCTTAGAGCATCTCAACGGAAATAAGCAAATAACGCCATATCAGCATGGCTTTGTGAGGGATCGGTCATGCCAAACTAATTAAAAAAATAAAAATTCCTTCCCGACTCCAATCAGGCAATCAGAATAACTCCCTGGATCAACGACCCCTCTCTAGTAGCTATAGCCTGTAATATTATTACGCTCCAGAAATACATCCAGGCCCCTCTTGAATTCCTTTATTGTACTCACCATCACCACCACCTCAGGCAGAGAGTTCCATAGTCTCACTGCTCTTACCGTAAAGAATCCTTTTCTATGTTTGTGTACAAACCTTCTTTCCTCCAGACGCAGAGGATGTCCCCTCGTCACAGTCACAGTCCTGGGGATAAATAGATGATGGGATAGATCTCTGTACTGACCCCTGATATATTTATACATATTAATTAGATCTCCCCTCAGTCATCTTTTTTCTAAAGTGAATAACTCAAATTTTGATAATCTTTCAGGGTACTGTAGTTACCCCATTCCAGTTATTACTTTAGTTGCCCTCCTCTGGACCTTCTCCAGCTCTGCTATGTCTGCCTTGTTTACAGGAGCCGAGAACTGTACACAGTACTCCATGTGTGGTCTGCTGACTAGCGATTTGTAAAGTGGTAGGACTATGTTCTTATCACGGGCATCTATGCCCCTTCTGATGCAACCCATTATCTTATTGGCCTTGGCAGCAGCAGCCTGATACTGGTTTTTGCAGCTTAGTTTGCTGTTTATTAAAATTCCTAGATCCTTTTCCATGTCAGTGTTACCGAGTGTTTTACCATTTAGTATGTACGGGTGACTTGCATTATTCCTTCCCATGTGCATAACTTTACATTTGTCAGTGTTAAACCTCATCTGCCAATTATCTGCCCAAGCCTCCAATCTATCCAGATCCCTCTGTAGTAGTATACTGTCCTCTTCAGTGTAAATTACTTTACACAGTTTAGTGTCATCTGCGAAAATTGATACTTTACTATGCAAGCCTTCTACAAGATCATTAATAAATATATTGAACAGAATAGGGCCCAATACTGACCCCTGAGGTGCCCCACTAGTGACAGTGACCCAATCTGAGTGTGTACCGTTAATAACCACCCTCTGTTTTCTATCATTGAGCCAGTTACTTACCCTCATACAGACGTTTTCTCCCAGTCCGAGCATTCTCATTTTATATACTAACCTTTTATGTAGTACATTCTCAAATGTACGACATCCATTGGTTCGCCGCTCAGTTTTGTTTTTTTTGCCTTCCTCTGGATGAACTTGCAGGATAACAGGCCGAACTGGATGGACAAATGTCTTTTTTCGGCCTTATGTACTATGTTACTATGTTAAATCACGTGGACGTGCGACATGGTGGGGCAGTAAGTGTGCACACGCCTACACGAACTGACTGACAGGGGTCAGCCCCTGCAACTTCTGGGTCACCAAATTGGGCACATGACCTGAGCTTGCCCTTTACCCCTAGGAGGTGCTGGCCTGCCCTGCAGCCAGTGTATTGTCTGAACGTGTGTTTACCATGACTGGAGGGGGTTATCACAGGTTATATTTCCACCTACACCGCCACATCCACCGCCTCCTCAACTTCCTACTCCATATGGACCTGGTCCTCCTAGATAAAGATTATTATTTTTTATTTTTACGTATTTTTATGTTATTTTAAGTTATTTCCCTATCCACATTTGTTTGCAGAGCACTTGTCATGCTCTTAACCACATTTTGATGACATTTGCAGCCATCTAGCCCTTTCCATGACATTTTTACAGCCATTTTAGTGCTCAAAAGTTCGAGTCCCCATTGACTTCAAGTTCGGGTCAAGTTCAGGTCCCGAACTCGAACTTTTTTCTCAAGTTCGGCCAAACCCGTCGAACCCGAACATCCAGGTGTCTGCTCAACTCTATTTGTTGCTTTTAAAGGGTTTGGTATGGGAAGTAAGTAGTGTTCCTGCTCTATTTCCCCAGAGCAAATACTTATTCTGCATGCATCGGGTACATCCAGTGTGCCTGGCCTTGAACAAACGTATCTAATAAGGACTTTGCATCTAAGAAAGGTCTGCATGTAGTATGTCAAATCGCTCCCTCGTTTTTTCTTTTTATGTGCTACATAAGTTATTATATGACCGCGCATGACTGCCTTAGAGGTCGCCCACAAGAGTAGGGTATCATGTAGATGGACGTCATTGTCGTCCAGGTAGTTATTCCAATGGACCTTAAGATATGTCCTAAAGTCCTCCGACTCAGAAAGGTATTTGAGGAACCTCCGCAGGCGAGATCTTGTTTGTGGTTGTACTGCCTGAATCGTGACTGTAACAGAGACGTGATCCGAAATTATTAACCTATCCAGTATGCTGGTAGAGGTCAGGATTAAGTCAATACGCGAAAAGGAATCATGTGTTTTAGAATAGCAACTATATTCTTGGGTGTTGTTATATATTGTTTTCCATATGTCACATAGATGCAGTCTGTCCATTAGCTGCAATACCGCACGAGAAGCCGGCGAGCTTTGTGATCTATTATGGGATCTGTCTAGCTGCGGATCCAGTGTAGCATTAAAATCTCCTGCCAGTATGGTCTTGCGTGTCGCACGATTGGTAAGTATGTCTGAGATTTTGGTAAAAAAAACTGGGTCTGGGGAGTTAGGGTCATATATATTTAGTAAGGTGTATGGTACATGTTCTATTAGGACATCTTAAAGGAGGTAGCGTCCTGCCGGATCCACTAAGGAGTCCTGTATCTCGTATTTTAAACCTTGTCTGAACAGTATCGCCACTCCCCTAGATTTAGAAGTGTACAAGGTCGTCAAGCACTCCGAAAGCCAAAAGGCTTTTAAGGCAGGCCCGGGAGGACGCTTTCCAATGTCTTTCTTGGAGAAACATGATGTCTGGCTTAAATCCTTTGAGGTGAGTCACTATCTTCCTTCTCTTTGTTGGAGTATTTATTCCTGCAACATTCCAAGTGAGTAGTTTGAGATGTGATGAGGTGTTATAGGTGGGCATAGTGTTATCAGGTGTGGTACTCATCTGGCCAAGGGAGTACACGGTAGTCATCAGACAGGGCAATCACACAGAAGTCCTCTCCCACCCGTCCCAGCGAGCGAGTAAGAGTGGTCCCACACAATGGAGGAGGGGGACCCAGATCCCGAGTATCAGACACAGAGCTAAGACCAAGCGGCTGCCTTAGGGCGCTAAGACGGGGAGCAAATGAAACTTTTTTTTTTAAATATCCCGTATTTTTTACCCCATAAGACGCTGTTTTTTCCCCCCCTTTGGGGGGAAAATGCCCCTGCGTCCTATGGGGCGAATACTAATGAAGCGCTTCCAGATTGGAAGCACTTCATTAGTACCGGAGTATCGGGAAGCGGTGAAGAATCTGTACTCACTGCTTCCTGGTCCTACGCTCGGCTGTCTGCTGTGCAGGGCTGTGCACCACGTGACCTCACTGTGCGCATCCTTCACAGCTGACAGCCGAGTACCAGGAAGAAGAGACAGAGCACTGGTGGTGAGGAGCGGTGGCGTCCAGGTGCAGGAGAGGTAAGTTATTTTTTATTTATTTTTTGCGCTGATGGTTGACATGGGGGGGCATGATGGCTGACATGGGGGAGCATGATGGCTGACATGGGGGCATGATGGCTTACATGGGGGCATGATGGCTGAGATGGGGGCATGACGGCTGACATGGGGGCATGACGGCTGACATGGGGGCATGACGGCTGACATGGGGGCATGACGGCTGACATGGGAGCATGATGGCTGACAATGGGGGCTGATGGCTGACATGGGGGGCTGATGGATGGGGGCTGGTGGCTGACATGGGAGCATGATGGCTGACATGGGGGTCTGATCTGAGGCATTGGGGGTCTAATCTGAGGTTTGATTAACATTGGGGACATTGGGGGTCTGATTGGGGCTGTGAGCTGAGGTCTGATTAACATTGGGAGTCTGATTGGTGGTCTGACCTGAGGTGTAATGGAATATTTTTTTCTTATTATCCTCATCTAAAACCTAGGTGCGTCTTATGGGTCGGTGTTTCTTATATTCCGAAAAATACGGTCCTCAAACCAGTGATTGTCTGAAGCAGAGAGAAGATACCAGGACCACACAGAGGAGAAGCCAGCTGCTGCAGATGGGACCGGGGCCAGGTGAGCTGTGAGGAAGGGGGGGGGGCAAAAATTTAGCTTTGCTTGTGTTGGCAAAATTCCTTGCACCAGCCCTTCCGAGCACCACAGTTATCAACCAGAAACCTAAAACTTAACTTGTAATAAACAAGGTTAAACATCAGTAGATGTCAAATGACATCCCTCAATGAGACATTCAAGTGCAGTTCAAGGAGTAAAAGGCAAGAAAGCAACTTGAGGTTGGGAGTTCGCTCCCCTAAATTCTAACTCGAGTTCATCCCGCATCCTGCTGGCCGAAGAATCTTCTAGCGTCCTCTGGGTTATCAAAGAGGTGGCTACGGCCTTCATGTTGCATTTTCTCCTTTGTGGCCCAGTGAACATATTTGGCAATAGCAGGTCTGGGGCGGCCCCCCCTCTATCCCTGGGTGGTCCTATTCAGTGTGCCCTCTCTATTATCATAGGATCTGCTGGCAATTCGAGATTTAGGGCCTGTGGGATTTTGATCGCCAGGAAAGCCGTCAGGGCCTCCCCAGTCACTGACTTCGGGATTCCTACAAATAGGAGGTTGTTTCTCCCATCTCTGTTTTCCAGATCTTCCAGTTTTTCTCTGAGCATTGTCTTCATGGCTTCCCGTTGCCGTATTGAGGCCAGTACCATCTCCATGCTTGCTTCCCCTGCGACCATTTTATTTTCTAGGTCTGTGATTTTTTGCATGTTGGCAGTGATCAAAGCCATCGCAGAATAAATGGAGGCATGAAAAAATGTCGAACCTTTTGTTAAAAAGTGGTAGCAGCAAGCAGGACACCTCCTGTGCCAATGCCGTGGCTTGTGTATTATCTGGAGGCGACTGAGGGGGCAGGCTATGTGGAGGCGAGAGATTTGGAGGCGTAATATCGTCCATAACATTTCAGGTGGCGAGAGCGGTGATTCCGGAACTGTCTCGTCTGCCTGGGTCATTGAGGATGTATGTTTGTTCCTCATCGCGGCTTTGTTGAGAGATTTAGGTGGTTGAGATTTAGATGCCGTTTGGGCCGGTTGCGTTTTGCGCTGCTGTCTTTGCGATTAGGGTCCCATAAGGAATTTGTCCATTCCTGTGCCCAGATCCGAAAGCGTTAAAGCAATTGGTCAAGGGGGCCGTAAGAGAGTCAGTTGGCTACATTGGGAAGCCGAACCATACCCCTTCTAGGGCGTCTACAGCATATGTTTGCAGGATGGGTTCAGCAAGATATGTTTTTGCAGTCCTGTTTAACAAGATAACTGTCGCAGATTGGCGTCTCACACAGAATGGCTGCTATTTCTTTGCCACTAAGTGGTATTGTGTGTTCCAGTTAGAGTGGTGGGTCTGCAGATAAATCGTCCCCTTTATCTTTAATTGTGGGAATGCTCGTGGCCAATATGGCCGCTGTGGCGGGAGTTTATGTCCCGATATTATCTGCGGCGGCAGGTCTCTGAATAGCCGCTCTCCCAGCTAATAGGGATCGGATCCCGAGGGGGGTCGGGTGTCGAACCCCTCCATTTGGCACTGCGCCGGCCACCTCACCTCCAGAACTGCAGCTCTGAATCCTCCCTCCTCGATGCAGTGGCTGTGTGTGCGGGCGCGGCCGGTCGGGACTCACCAGGTACTCGGCGTTGCTTTGGTAGGGGTCCTCTGGGTGCAGGGGAGCCAGCTGTTTCCCCTGACCTACTTGGTGTACCCGGCGGACGAAGTTGAAGAGGCCTGGCGTCAGGGAGGAAATGCCGGTTGCAGCCTTGCGGCCAGTGGCATGCCTAGGGGAGAGTGGTCCGCCCCGAGTGTCAGGCTATCAGCTATACAGGGGGGTACTGCCTGAGCAGCAGCGCCCGGCCCAATGTCTCTGCAAGGAAGGAGAGCTGTGATTCTCTTAGGAGAAAGGACCTTTGATGACATCATCACCATGTGACTAGTAACATATCAATATTACTGGTCACATGGCTATGAGGTAATCAAAGGTCCATTTCTCTCTCAGGAGTGTTGCTGCGGGAGAAGTTTGCCATAATTGTGGAGCTTTTTTTGTGAAGATTACATCAGGAAAAGGTGACACGGGCTGTTATGCCAATATACTGTAAGCTACGGTATAGTGTGGGGTTCTATACTGCTCTATTGTATACTGTGGGGTGCTGTATGTATATTGTGGAGTGCTATACTGCTCTACTGTATACTGTGGGGTGCTGGGTGCTGTATACTGTGGGGTGCTGTATACTGTATACTGTAGGGTGCTGTATACTGTGGGGTGCTGTATACTGTGGGGTACTGTATACTGTATACTGTGGGGTACTGTATAGTGTGGGGTGCTATATACTGTAGGATGCTGTATACTGTGGGGTGCTATACTGCTCTACTGTATACTGTGGGGTGCTATACTGTATGCTATAGGATGCTATACTGCATACTGTGAGGTGTTATACTATGTATTGCATACTGTGGGGTACTATATACTGTGGGGTGTTGTATACTGTGGGGTGCTGTATACTGTGGTGTACTATACTATATATTGCATACTGTGGGGTACTGTATACTATAGGGTGCTTTACTGCATACTGTGGGGTACTGTATACTATAGGGTGCTATACTGCATACTGTGGGGTGCTATACTATATATTACATACTGTGGGGTGCTGTATACTATAGGGTGCTACACTGCATACTGTGGGGTGCTGTATACTATAGGGTGCTATACTGCATACTGTGGGGTGCTGTATACTGTGTATTGCATACTATGGGGTACTGTATACTGGGCGGTGTTATATACTGTATACTGTGGGGTATTACACTGTATACTGCAGAGTGTTGTACGCTGTACACTATGAGGGGCTGGGGGTGTTATACAATAGACGTCAATTCAACAAATCTGACCTAGATAAATAAAGGGTATTAGGTTCTCCTAAATAAAAACTGCCCCCCCCCTACGGCTGATAACCCCCAATTTACATTTATCCTATAATCTGTAATAATAATTCCACTCTAAAAGTCCTCTGACCAGTAAACACTGGCAGGCTGTCGTATCTGTGTTCACTCTTGCACCAGGGATGTGGTTCTGTGCACTGTCACCACTCGTCCCTCTATTGCTTCCTTTTCATTGATTAAGCGCATTGATTATATGGTTTAGGGTCAGCACTGACAATAGCCATCCTCTAAAATCGCTTCATACGTTGCCCCCAAAATGTTTGCCAGATCCCTGGCATCCTCAGGGGTAATGGACAACGACACTATATACGTGGCATAGTGATATACTTAATCCGCCCCTGGTGCGCGCTCTGATAAGCCAGGGAACGCGCTCATGCCTATCTCACTTGTATGCTCGCTGCCAGCCGCCGTGCACCTTCCAGGTGGGAAAACCTCCCATTTTCCTTGTAGCCGCCTTCTCCAGTGCTCCTGAGCAAGAAAATGGCTGTGCTGTGCAGCCTGTGTCTTCTAGTGAAGTGACCACCTCACCAGTGTTGTGTGTGTCACAGTGTGTATCTGCAGATACTTTGCCGCCGAGCTGAGCCTGCAAAAAGCACTGTGGTGTGTGGCAGTTAGGAGTGGTGCAGACAGTCACAGTGGCACTGTGGCAGAACAGTGTGCAGGCAAGAGGCAGCAGACTAGACAGACTAGAGAGGTATTTTTTCAGTTAATGGCCTTGCTGCCTTGAATTTTCAATGGGGGGATTGGTGTTGAGGAGTCACAAGGCTGCTGCCAGCCAGTGCCAGGGCCGAAATTTACAAGGGGCCCAAATATGTATGGGAAAGGACCAGGCTTATTAACCTGTAGGATACCAGTGCCGTACCTGTACGGCGCTGCAGGACGTGAATTGAGTCCCAGCGCTGTACAGGTATGGTGGGCTGATCGGGCATGTGCAGGAGCGGTGCCCGTCCAATCAGCGGCACGGGTCTGGCTGTCACTGTCAGCTGAGCCCCTGCTATCAGGGCAGTGTGCACCTGCATCAGTGAAAACTCCAGCCCGCTCTATAAAAATTTAACATGATACGTCCCGTCAGGTAAACCTGTAAAAAAAAAAAAAAGTTTTTTCTTCACCTTCCTTTACAAAATGTATAATACCAAGCTTATATTGTATTTTCATAGTGACAAATTCCCTTTAAATTTTCATTTACCAGCAATTTTCTGTTTACTAGCAATAATTTTTTTTATTTCAAATAAAATAAATATTTCAGTATATTTAAAGGTAAAAATAAAGTTTCTTATGGTTTCGGCAGGGGGAAGCGGGGTGCCAAAGAAAGTACTCACCCCCGGGTGCCAAATACCCTAGGCGGACTCCGAGGCAATATAGTCTGTCGCCCTCCGAGCTGTGCTGTCACAGGAGGCTTGTCCCCACTTTGGTACTGCGTCTGGTGCTCTGTGGGACACCGATGGACGCAGATTCTTTGGCTGGTAAGGAGAGTGCTGTTAAAATGCGGCCATGCTTGATATCCCGCCCCCGGAAGTCCCCCCACCTGACATTTTCAATTAGGGCTGTCCATATAAGCCTTGCAGAATTATTGTGCTCAGATAGTACTATTGTTTTTCCTGTTTTAGTATCTGTAAAAATACTGATAGTGAAGCAATGGAAGAGCACTACCGCGCCTTACATTTCTGAACTTTTACAATTTGTCAATAATACATTATGGAACATATAATTGCCTCTGTTCAGAGTTACTACCTATTATGGGCCTTAAAATAAACAAAACGGAACACTTCTAAATATTTTAATGCCACCTTATAATGCCGCCTTTATCTCCTTTTTTGGCTCAATAGTCAATTAGGATGAATGTAATTTACTAACAGGTTTGATATTTTTTGGAAGGTCTACTGTTAAAAATGTATAAAATTTATATACAAAAAAGGGGCTGTGTCCTTATAAGAGCACTGAGCTTTCAAAAAGCTTTTGATATGTTATAGCAACATATCAATAATTTTGATTTGTGAGGGTCTGAGTGCTGAGACCCCCATGATCCCTTAAATTAGGAGATGCTGAGACCCCCACCAATCAAAACCTTTGATATATCGCTGTGACATATCAAAAGTTTTGTGAAAGTTCAGTGACCCTTTAATGTCAAAACTGGCTGCGTCCATCACTATCTGTTACTTAATAGCCACAACTTGTACAGTTGAAACCAGAAGTTTAGATATACTATATAAAAAGACACTTATGCATGTTTTTCTCAATATCGGACATAAAATCAGAATAAACCTTTCCTGTTTTTGGTCAATTATGATTACCATAATTATTATTATTTGCCAAATGCCAGAATAATGAGAGAGAAAATGTTTTGTCATTTTTATTACTTTCTGCAAAGTCAATTTTTTACATACATTTCATTAATATTTGTTACCATTGCCCTTAAACTGTATGACTTGGGTCAAACATTTTGGATATTCTTCCACAAGCTCACAATAGTTGGTTGGAATTTGGGCCCATTCCTCCTGACAAAACTGGTGTAACCGAGCCATGTTTGTTGGTCGCCATACTCGCACCTGCCTTTTCAGCTTTGCCCATACATTTTCGAAAGGATTGAGATCAGGGCTTTGTGATGGCTACTCCAAAACATTGACTTGTTATCCTTAAGCCACTTTGTAACCAGTTTGGCAGTATGCTTCGGGTCATTGTGTATTTGGAAGACCCATTTCCGCCCAAGTTTTAACTACCTAGCTGTTGTCTTGAGATGTTGCTTCAGTATTTCCACATAATCTTCTTTCTTCATGATGCCATCTATTTTGTGAAGTGCACCAGTCCCTCCTGCAGAAAAACAACCCCACAACATGATGCTGCCACCCCCGTGTTTCACAGTTGGGATGGTGTTCTTAGGCTTCCAAGCTTCTCCCTTTTTCATCCAAATGTAACGATGGTCATTATGGCCAAAAAGTTCCATTTTAGTTTCGTCAGACCACAGAACATGTCTCCAAAAATGTAGGTCTTTGTTCCTGTGAGCATTTGCAAACATTAATCTGGCTTTTTTTATGTTTCTTTTGGAGTAAGGCTTCTTTCTTCCTGGCAGAGTAGCCTTTCAGCTGATGTTGATACAGTACTTGTTTCACTGTGGATATTGACACAATCTTACCAGCTTCCGCCATCATCTTTACAAGGTCTTTTGCTTTTGTTCTTGGGTTGATATGCACATGTCGGAGCAAAGAACGTTCATCTCTGTGACACAGAACCCATCTCCTTCCTGAGCGGTATGATGGCTGGACATTCCCACCTTGGTTGTACTTGCGTACAATTGTGAACGAGGCACCTTCAGGTATCTTGAAATTGCACCCAAGGTTAAGACACAATTTTCTTCCTGATATCTTGGCTGATTTCTTTAGACTTTCCCATGATGCTACACAAAGAAGCAGTGTGTTTCAGGTGTGCATTTAAATACATCCACAGGTGTGTCTCTAATTAAGGCCTCTTTCACACGGCCGTTTTTTTTTTTTCCGTTTTCCGTATACGGAACCATTGATTTCAATGGTTCCGCAAAAAAAAACGGAATGTACTCCGTATGCATTCCGTTTCCGTATTTCCGTTTTTTCCGTTCCGTTTTAACATAGAACATGTCCTATATTTGGCCGCAAATCACGTTCCGTGGCTCCATTAAAGTCTATGGGTCCGCAAAAAAACGGAATGCATACGGAAGTGCATCCGTATGTCTTCCGTATCCGTTCCGTTTTTTGCGGATCCATCTATTGAAAATGTTATGCCCAGCCCAATTTTTCCTATGAAATTACTGTATACTGTATTTGCCATACGGAAAAACGGAACGGAAAAACGGAACGGAAACGGAAACACAACGGAAACAAAAAACGGAACAATGGATCCGTTTAAAACGGACCGCAAAACACTGAAAAAGACATACTGTCGTGTGAAAGAGGCCTAACTCAGATGTTGCCAAAAAAACTAACAGGATCTTCCAAACACATGACATCATCATATGGGCCTTCCAGAATTGTTTAAAGGCATAGTAATCTTAGTGTATGTAAACTTTTGACATTGCAGAAAGTAATAAAAATGCCTTAAAACCTTCTCTCTCTCTCTCATTATTTTGGCATTTGGCAAATAATAATAATTTTGGTAATCCTAATTGACCAAAAACAGGAAAGGTTTATTCTGATATGTATTCTTTTTATATAGTGTATGTAAACTTCTGGTTTCAACTGTATATGTGAATAGAAAGAAGGCCATGGAGGGGCACTAGGTTAATTAGGTTGAGTTCACATCACCATTTAGCTTTCTGTTCTTCTGATCCAAAAAATATTTTGTTATTTTGAGCATTAGTTATGCACAGTTACCATCAGTTTGCACTAAAAATAACTGATCCTTCTTTTTTTTTTAGCATAAGGGTACTTTCACACTAGCGTTTTTGTTTTCCGGTATTGAGTTCCGTCACAGGGGCTCAATATCGGAAAAAAACTGATCAGTTTTATCCTAATGCATTCTGAATGGAGAGCATTCCGTTCAGGATGCATCAGTTCAGTCCCTCTTATGTTTTTTTGCCAGAGAAAATACCGCAGCATGCTGCAGTTTTCTCTCTGGCCAAAAATCCTGAACACTTGCCAGAATGCCAGATTTCCATTGAAAAACGGATCCGGTATTGTGGTCTGCGCATGCGCAGACCTTTAAAAATGAGAAAAATATAAATACCAGATTCGTTTTTCCGGATGACAACCGAAAAGACGGATCCGGTATTGCAATGCATTTGTGAGACCGATCCGCATCCTGATCATCTCACTAATGCTTGCGTCCGGATTACTGGATCCGGCAGGCAGTTCCGGCAACGGAACTGCCTGCCGGAATCCTTTGGCCGCAAGTGTGAAAGTACCCTAAGTTATGATCAGTTTGAGTTTGTGTCACATCCGTTAGAGTTCAGTTATTTTTGATCTGAGAAAAAGTACTGCATGCAGGACTTTTTCTTCTGTCAAAAATAGCTGATCACTGATGGAAGTGACACAAATTGATCATAAGGGTACTTTCACACTAGCGTTTTTATTTTCCGGTTTTCAGTTCTGTCACAGGGCTCAATACCGGAAAAAAACTGATCAGTTTTATGCTAATGCATTCTGAATGGAAAGCATTCTGTTCAGTATGCATCAGGATCCATCAGTTCAGTCCCTCTTACGTTTTTTGGCCGGAGAAAATACCGCAGCATGCTGCAGTTTTCTCTCTGGCAAAAAATCCGGAACCGTTGCCGGAATGCTGGATCCGGCATTATTTTCCATTGAAATGCATTAATGCCGGATCCAGCCCCAAGTGTTCCAGAAAAACGTATCCAGTTTTGAAGTCTGCGCATGGGCAGACCTTTAAATCTGTGAAATTTTTCACAGAACTGCCTGCCAGAAACCTCGGCCGCAAGTGTGAAAGTACCTTAACTGATGCTCAAAATAACGGATCCATTTTATTTTCTTAACTTTTCTGTTCTTCTATTGGATCAGAAGAACAGAAAGCTAAATGGTCATGTGAACTCAGCCTTTTTTTGAGCTTTGGATATTTTTAATTTGGAATATTGATCGTATGTTTGCATTTTTGCTATCATGCCCTGGAGAGGATGTAAACCGTGGAAAGACAAAAAGCAAGTGACTTATATAATCAGAAAACTGAAAAGGAACTGAAAACAGGGAGTGGGAAGTTTATTAATTGTGAAATCAAACAATGTCAGCATGAATATTTCATGGGTATATGTAGTGAAGTAATATACAAGATAACACTCTTTAAAATAAAACAACCGTTTCCCACTAAATGGCTTGTGTAAAGAATTTACATGACTATATATAACTAATATCTGGCAACACTGCATCTCATGACTTATGAAACTATGGCATCACTGTCTTCAGTAAGGAACTTATAGTTCTATAGTAGTTGTTTTTTCTACAGAAATCTCAAAAACAACCTTCTAAAATTTCTATGGGGGCATCATTTACTAAATACTATATACCTTAAAGGTACAGCCACACAAACAGGTTTCTGCATACACATTTGGAATCCAAAACCAGGAGTAGGGTTGAGCGAACCCAAACTGTAAAGTTCAGGTATGTATCCAACTTTAGGATTTTTGGAACCCGGGTCCAAACCCGAACTTTTCTGTAAAAGTTCGGGTTCGAGTTCGGTGTTCGTCGATTTAATGAAGCCTTTTGAAAGGCTGCAGGGCAGTCAATCAACAAGCGTTTAACTAGTGTGCCCTTAGAAGCCATCACAGCCATGCCTACTAATGGCATGGCTGTGATTGGCCAGTGCAGCATGTGACCCAGCCTCTATATAAGCTGGAGTCACATAGCGCCGCACGTCACTCTGCTCTTACTAGTGTAGGGAGAGGATGCTGCTGCTGTGAGGGAGAGATTAGGAAAGAAATAATCTATCTGATATCACATCACAACTTGTTATTAACTCTGCGATCTACTGCGATTTTGTTTTGTGGGTGCAGTGCAACATTTTTGTACCCTGCCCTAAGCCCAGTGACACAGAAAAATACGTTTTATCCGTCTGTTAGTTAGGTGGGCGTCGGCAGCCATTTTGTGCAAGTTCAGTGCACCAGCACAGCATATGTGCCAGGGACAATAATTTAACCTTGTTCTTTTAGTTCAGTGGGCAACATATACCCATTTTTTAAGTGCACCTGCACTGCATATGTGTCAGGGGAAGGGAAAGTAATATAGGGAATCCGTCTGTGAGTTCAGGGACCCAGGGGGTGACATATTCCCATTTTTTTCTGTAAAGTACAATCCAAGTAAATCCATCTGTTAGATTCTGTGGGGACAAATAATTTATTTATTTTTTGCTGAAAACTACATTTGCACCCTGCACTGCATTAGTGATAGTGAAATAAAATCAGTTAAATCCATCTGTTTAATTGTGGTTGAAAAAAATCATATTTTTTTCCCATAAAGTACCTTTGCGGCCTTTGCTGCATTTGTGACAGTCCAATAAAAGCGTTAAATACTGCTGTTATATTCTGGTTTAAAAAAAAACACCCATTTTGTGCAAGACACTACATTTGCGGCCTTTGCTGCATTTGTGACAGTCCAATACAAGCGTTAAATACTGCTGTTATATTCTGTTTTTAAAAAAACACCCATTTTGTGCATGACACTAGATTTGCAGCCTTTGCTGCATTTGTAACAGTCCAATACAAGCTTTAAATACCACTGTTATATTCTGGAATTAAAAAAACACCCATTTTGTTCAAGATACTAAATTTGCGGCCTTTGCTGCATTTGTGACAGTCCAATACACGCTTTAAATACTGCAGCTATATTTTGGTTTTTAAAAAACAGCCATTTTGTGCAAGACACTACATTTGGGGCCTTAGGTGCATTTGTGACAGTCCAATACAAGTGTTAAATACTGGCTGTTATATTCTGGTTTTAAAAAAACACCCATTTTGTGCAAGACCCTACATTTGCGGCCTTTGCTGCATTTCTGACAGTCCAATACAACCAGTCAATACTGCTGTTACATTGTTGGTTGACAGATTAACATTTTTTGCAACCGGGAAGTAATTGCATAAAATACTATTATGTGACCTCAAGAAATTTTCCCTCTTTATGACACTAGCACCGCCTTACTGTAAGTGAACTTAATTGTTGACTATTGGCGGTTAAATTGTCGCCTGACATAAACCATCTGTTAGTTTGGTTGGTGAACGCTAAGAATGAGGAGAGCGTCAAATAAGGGACGTGGCCTTGGTCGTGGTGCTGCTGGTGGAGCTCCTGTTGCAGGGAGAGGATATGGTTGATCTGTGCCAGCTACACGCACAAGTGAAACACCTTCCTCGGGTGCGAGTAGGCGACAGAACCTCCAGCGTTATTTGGTGGGCCGAATGCAGCTCTACGAATGGTGAGGCCAGAACAAGTACAGGCGATAGAAGATTGGGTGGCTGACCGTGCCTCCAGTTCCTTCACATTGTCTCCCACCCAGTCTCCTGCTGAAAGATCAGAGTTGGCACCTGCAACCCATGGCCATCAGTCTATCACCTCACCCCCTTGCAAATCAGCCAAGCAGTCTGAGCCCCAAGTCATGCAGCAGTCTCTTCTGCTTTTTGATGACTCTGCTAGCAGGGTTTCCCAGGGCCATCCACATAGCCCTGCCCCAGAAGTGGAAGAGATTGAGTGCACCGATACCCAACCACTTATGTTTCAGGATGAGTACATGGGAGTACCACCGCAGCACGTCTCGGATGATGACGAAACACAGGTGCCAACTGCTGTGGCTTTCTGCAGTGTGCAGACCGACAAGGAGGGCAGGGGTCAAGACTGGGTGGAAGATGATGTGGAGGACGATGAGGTCCTCGACCCCACATGGAATCAAGGTCATGCGAGTGGCCTGTCTAGTTCAGAGGAAGAGGCGGTGGTCGCACAGAACCACCAGCACAGCAAAAGGGGGAGCAGGGTGCAAAAGCGTCTGTTACATTCTTGGGTGACATTTTACAATTTTTGCCGTGAATAAACCCCTGCTCTGCATAGGTGACAGGGACCGAAATTTTTAAAAATCGTCTGTTCCATTGGTGGGTGACATTAACCTATTTTTGCAGATGAAAAACCCCTGCTTTGCATAGGTGACAGGGACTTAAATTTCTAAAATTCGTCTTTAATTGATGCGCGCCCCCTCCTTTCATTCGATTCTTCCGCTTTAATAACTTGTCCCACATTTCCGCTTGATCACATTTCAGCCATTGACCTCCCTTGGATGTGGTATCCCTTTCTCACGCTACCTCTCCGGCGTGGAACCATGATTCCCCGCTACCCGTGATCACCATGGTAGGCGCAGAAAAGGAACATCGGAAAGTTGATAGAGAAGATATCCAATTGGGATCGTGGACATCACGGGGACGTGCGAGCATGGTGGAGCAGTAATGTGTGCACGCGCCTACACGTACTGAATGACGGGTCTGCCCCCTTCAACTTCTGGGTCTCCAAATTGGGCACATGGCCTGAGCTTGCCCTTTACGCCTTGGAGGTGGTGGCCTGCCCTGCAGCCAGTGTATTGTCTGAATGTTTGTTTAGCACGGAAGGAGGGGGTTATCAAAGAGAAGCGCAGTCGCCTGTCCACAGCCAATGTGGACAAGCTCACGTTCATTAAAATGAACCAGGCAGGGATCCCAACAGGACTTGTCCGTACCTTGTGCAGAATAGACATGTATACCGGCCTCACTCCAGCCATTGTTGTACTCCAGCGCACTTTCTCTTTGTTTTATTTTTTATATTTCCCAATGGTTTTGGGGTCTACCCAAATTTGAACAAAAAAAATAAAATATAAAACAAAAACAAAAACAGTGTTGGCTACCTCCACCACCGCCGCTTCCACCTACACCGCCACATCCTCCGCCTCCTCAACCTCATACTCCATATGGACCTCCTCCTCCTAGATCAAGATTATTATATATTTTTTACATATTTTATGTTATTTTAAGTCATTTCCCTATCCACATTTGTTTGCAGAGCACTTGCCATGCTCTTAACCACATTTTGCTGCCATTTGCTGCCCTCTAGAGCCCTTTCCATGACTATTTTAGAGTCATTTTAGTGCTTCAAAGTTCGGGCCCCGCACCATTGACTTCAATGGGGTTCAGGTTCGGGGTCAAGTTCGGGTCCCGAACTTGAACTTTTTGTGAAGTTCGGCCGAACCCGTCAAACCCGAACATCCAGGTGTCCGCTCTACTCTAACCAGGAGTGAATTCAAAAAGATAAGTTGTATCTGTCCTGTATAGTTTCTCTCCTTAAACTGATCAACTTCTGATTTTGGCTTTCAAAACTGCATGCAAAAACCTGACCGTGTGGCTGTACCCTCAAGGGAACCTGTCACTTCATGCAGTCCTTATTACGAACAATGGTGATAGACACGCTGATTTAATTATTATGTTGTACCTATGATTATGATGTCATTTAGCCAAACTCACATTTTAATTGTCGCAGAGGTGCTGCCAGTGCTGTGAGTCTGGAGTCAAATGCATTCATTATATGAAGTCCCCCATAGCTCTCCAGGCACTAATAGACAGATTTCTCCCTATTACTGTGTATAGGGAGAAATCTGTCAATCAGAACATTTCCTAGGAGGACTATTTGACAAAAATTGGACACACATATGCCACAAATCCATAATAAAAAAAACTATTAGCTATTACAAAATATAAAGTGTGGACCAAGCTTGCTGACAAATTTAAACATACCAATCATTTAGATTTTTCCTCCATGGATCACTAGCATATGCAAAGATAATACATTTAGTAATATATCTGTATAAAGAAAATGCCTCTGTCTCTATCTATCTGATGCCTCATCCATTATACCTGGCTACTGAAGTAAATACAAAATATTGTCCTTTTTTAGCAGTAAAAGTAACCCATTCTTTGTGTACTGCTGCTACAATGTTATCTGTTAGTATAATAGTAGATTTGTAGGATCGACAGTATGACAGCTCTATTGTTCTCTTCATAGGCCTAGATAAAGTTGTCCACAGAAGAGCACTGCACTTATCAGTGTAAGGCTACTTTCACACTCGCGTTTGGTGTGGATCCGTCATGGATCTGCACAGACGGATCCGTTCAGATAATACATCTGCATGCATCCGTTCAGAACGGATCCATTTGTATTATCTTTAACATAGCCAAAACGGATCTGTCTTGAACACCATTGAAAGTCAATGAGGGACAGATCCGTTTTCTATTGTGCCATATTGTGTCAGTGAAAATGGATCCGTCCCCATTGACTTACATGGTGTGCCAGGACGGATCAGTTTGGATCAGTTTCATCAGACGGACACCAAAACGCTGCAAGCAGCGTTTTGGTGTCCGCTTCCAAAGCGGAATGGGGGCGGAACGGAGGCAAACTGATGTATTCTGTGCAGATCATTATCCATTCAGAATGCATTAGGGCAAAACTTATCCGTTTTGGACCGCTTGTGAGATCCCTGAACGGATCTCACAAACGGAAACCAAAACGCCAGTGTGAAAGGTAGCCTATGTGTGATTCTGCACTTCCCTCTCTGGTTACAGTGAATATCTGACTGAGAAAGTCAACCAAGGCTGTCTGCCATACGAAAGTCCAAACAAAGGGGGGAATTAAAGAGAAAGAGAAAGTAGACCTATTTGAAGCGACTTCAAAAATGTATATTTCATCTATTTCATTTAATGTTTGTGTGTGTCATTAAAGATATCGGACAGTATTCACTATAACAGTGACATCTACAGTACCACCCCGCCCCTTTAACGTGACTTCCTACAGCGTCCTGCCCCCTTAACAGTAACATCCACAGCGCCCTTCCCTTTAACAGTGACCTCCACAGCGGACGCCCCTTTATTAGTGACCTCCACAGTACCAGTTTCGTTAACAGTGATTTCCACAATAACTCTCCCCTTTAAGAGTGACCTCCAACAGAGCTTCATTCCCTTAAAAATGTGACCTCCACAACACCCTGCCCCCTTAACAGTCATCTCTACATCACCCCGCCCCTTAACACTGACCTCCATAGCAGATCGTTCCCTTAACTGTGACCTCCACCGTTCCCTGCCCCCTTAACAGAGACCCCCCACAGCGCCCTCCCTTTTGACAGTGACCTCCACAGCATCTCGCCCCCTTAACAGTGACCTCCACAGCATCCCGCCCCCTTAGCAGTGACCTCCACAGCAGCTCGCCCCTTTAACAGTGACCTCCTCAGCGGTCGCCCCTTTATTAGTGACCTCCACAGTACCCCATCTCCTTAACAGTGATTTCCACAACACCTTGTCCCCTTAACAGTGGCCTCTACAGGAATCTGCCCCTTAACACTGACCTCCATTGCGGACCATCCCCTTAAAGTGTAACTGTCATTCTTTTTTTTTTTTTTTTTGTAATGTATAGGGGCAGTGCTAGTGACCATTTTTGTAATATACTTTAATTACTGAAATTGCACATTTCTATTAGAAAAGTAGCTGTAAAGTGGCCCATTTTAACCACATTATTTAATTTTAATTTTTTTCTTCCTCCACCTAAAAGATTTCTGTTTGTTTTTCAATTGAGTTGTACAGTTTATAGGTCACATTAAAGGTGAAAAAGGTCTGAAATGATTTATCTTTGTCTCAATTTTTTACATCACAGAAACCTGACATTTTAACAGGGGTGTGTAGACTTTTTACATCCACTGTATATATATATATATATATATATATATATATATACCCCCAAGTGGTCCCTCAAGTTACAATATCAATTGGTTCCAGGACAAGCATTGTATGTTAAAACCATTGTAACTTGAGTAATTGGTTCCAAAGCCCTAAAATGTCATCCAAGATAACAGAAAATGAAGATTTAAGATAAATAAGCAGATAACTAAGACACATAAAACAAGTCCTTACATACAACAGTCAGGAATAGCTTCTAACTAGCAACTAATACAGCTATTTTACCAGAGAAGAGGCCTTGATTGATTGGATCTGAGTCTGAGACATTGTATGTCAAGTCTAGTTTCAACTTACGATGGGTCTGAAAAAAACATTGTACAGTCCTGATCAAAAGTTTAAGACCACTTGAAAAATGTCCAAAAAATCTTATTTTACATTGTTGGATCTTAAAAAGGTTCCAAGTAGAGCTTCAACATGCAACAAGAAGAAATGAGAGTGAGACAAAACTTTTTGAGCATTCAATTAATTGAAAATATCGGTTAAACTGAAACAGGCTGTTTTTCAGCTGATCAAAAGTTTAGGACCACACCTCCAAAAAAAACTAACCCCCCCCCCCAAAAAAAAAACCTGAAATCCAACTTGCAAACATGAACTCAGTAATGAGTAGCTCCGCTGTTATTGTTTATCACTTCAAAAATTTGTTTCGACATGCTTGATGCAAGCGTTTCCATGAAGTGAGTGGGAACATTTCTCCAAGTGGTGAAGACGGCCGCACGAAGGCCATCTACTGTCTGGAACTGTTGTCCATTTTTGTAAACTTCCCTTGCCATCCATCCCCAAAGGTTCTCAATTGATTTAGATCAGGGGAACATGCAGGATGGGCCAAAGAGTGATGTTTATTCTCCTGGAAGAAGTCCCTTTCCTGCGGGCATTGTGTACTGTAGCGTTGTCCTGGTGAAAAACCCAGTCGTTTACCACACAGACGAGGGCCCTCAGTCATGAGGAATGCTCTCGCAGCATCTGGACATAGCCAGCGGCCGTTTGACGCCCCTGTACTTCCTGAAGCTCCATTGTTCCACTGAAGGAAAAAGCACCCCAGACCATTATGGCGCCCTCTCCACTGTGGCGCATAGAAAACATCTCAGGTGGATCTGCTTGTCATGCCAGTAAATCTAAATCGCACATCCTCATTACTATGCTTTTGATATAACAACTGTTCTAAATTTCAGCATCATAAAACATGGCTATACAGCACTATTATCAATCATTTGCTATGCACTATTAGGAGGCATTAGTATACAGTTTGATCAAAGAGCATAGGCCCACTTACCACGACAAGGTTGCCTCTTTTAAGTGCGGACCTACTCTAACTTTGGCGCGGCGCAGTGCGGCGACCATTGCGCCCCCCACACCGCTCCAGCAGGCAATGGGAACCCAGTAGCCACACAGCACCCAGCTGTGCAGCAAAGCCACCCTAGGCCCTGGGGTCCCACTACTCCACCAGCACAGCACAAAAGCAGCGATGGCCACCGTCCAGCACCGCATGTGAACTGGTGGGCAAAGAGCTCACCTGTTCACAGCCTCTCAGGAACACCAACTGAAATTTGTAGAATTTTAAACCTATGCAGACTTCTGCTAATTAAAAGCACCTGAGCCGAATGGGGAGAGTGCTGATCCAGAGGGGGGGGGGGGGAAGAAAAGTCTATACAATGTATAAAATATGTGAGAGAGAATCTAAATCGCACATCCTCATTACTATGCTTTTGATATAACAACTGTTCTAAATTTCAGCATGATAAAACATGGCTATACAGCACTATTATCAATCATTTGCTATGCACTATTAGGAGGCATTAGTATACAGTTTGATCAAAGAGCATAGGCCCACTTACCACGACAAGGTTGCCTCTTTTAAGTGGGGACCTACTCTAACTTTGGCGCGGCGCAGTGCGGCGACCATTGCGCCCCCACACCGCTCCAGCAGGCAACAGTTGTTATATCAAAAGCATAGTAATGAGGATGTGCGATTTAGATTCTCTCTCACATATTGTATAGTAAACAAGAATGGATTTCATGAGAGGAAACCACTGCTGTCCAAAAAAAACATTGCTGCACGTTTACAGTTTGCACAAGAGCACCTGGATGTTCCACAGCAGTACTGGCAAAATATTCTGTGGACAGATGAAACCAAAGTTGAGTTGTTTGGAAGAAGCACACAACACAATGTGTGGAGAAAAAGAGGCACAGCACACCAACATCAAAACCTCATCCCAACTGTGAAGTATGGTGGTGGGGGCATCATGGTTTGGGGCTGCTTTGCTACATCAGGGCCTGGATGGATTGCTATTATCGAAGGAAAAATGATTCCCAAGTTTTTCAAGACATTTGCAGGTGAACTTAAGGCCATCTTTCCACCAGCTGAAGCTCAACAGAGATGGGTGTGTTGCAACAGATAAACGACCCAAAGCATATGAAGTAAATCAACAACAGAATGGCTTAAACAGAAGAAAATCGCCGTTCTGGAGGTGGCCCAGTCAGAGTCCTGACCTCAACCCGATTGAGATGCTGTGGCATGACCTCAAGAAAGCGATTCACACCAGACATCCCAAGAATATTGCTGAACTGAAAAAGTTCTGTAAAGAGGAATGGTCAAGAATTACTCCTGACCGTTGTGCATGTCTGATCTGCAACTACAGGAAACGTTTGGTTGAAGTTATTGCTGCCAAAGGAGGTTCAACCAGTTATTAAACCCAAGGGTTCACATACTTTTTCCACCTGCACTGTGAATGTTTATATGGTGTGTTCAATAAAAACATGATAACATTTAAGAATTTGTGTGTTATTAGTTTAAGCAGACTGTGATTGTCTATTGTTGTGACTTAGATGAAGATCAGATCACATTTTATGACCAATTAGTGCAGAAATCCATATCATTCCAAAGGGTTCACATACTTTTTCTTGCAACTATATATATATATATATATATATATACATATAACCAAAAAACGGAACAGCACCTCCAGAGACAAATCGCAGGTGCAACCTACCCGGCAATAATATAGCAAACAAATAAAGTAGCAGCACACCACTGAATGCACTAAGACTGAGTGAACAGGTGAATGTGTGAACAGGGTCAAATACATGACGCCAATACTTACTGATAAGCAGTGAAGAAGCTCTTAGCGCATATTATTGATCAAAAATATGTCGGGCCCACCTACCAGACGACAAGGTAGCTTCTTATCAGGTGCGACCTACTCTAACACGGAGGGTCCAGCTCCATTGTTACTCTGATTAAAAACACCAAGGGGTGGGGGATGGGCGGGGAGTGCTAAGTTCCAAAGAGGATGCCTAGTCCTCTATAATATACTTGTGGTCAAGGCTCCGGGGGGAGTGTTGGGAAGAGGGTGTGCACTGGACACGGTAGGACCTAACTTGGCTAGTGGTGTGCCTTTAGCCACGTGACGCGGGTAGCCAAAAAAGGGGGGCTAACCCAGGGAGTCTGAGCTGAGTGAAGCTGGAAAAGAGGGAGGGCCGGGTGGGGCACAGCGCGATGCCGACACCAGAGGGAGGGCGTGTGCCGGCTAAATACCCTATGCCCCTCCCACAAATGCAGGCTGGGAATCCAGCCTGCTATACTTGTGGTCAAGGCTCCGGGGGGAGTGTTGGGAAGAGGGTGTGCACTGGACACGGTAGGACCTAACTTGGCTAGTGGTGTGCCTTTAGCCACGTGACGCGGGTAGCCAAAAAAGGGGGCAAAACATGAATTTTAGGCAGTTTATTGTTTGGAGATTTACAAAACCAGACTGGAAAAAGCTTTGGCAATCTCGACCCGTGGATGAGGGATGCAACGGGAAAAACAGGAAGATTGCCATCGTCCCATCTTCCGTATGACGTGAGCGGGGACGCCATGTTTGGAGGCTGCCGATGCGGCCCCGATTCGGAAGGAGTGTCCGGAAATGGAAGCAGCGTGGAACCCCAGACCCGAAGCTATGGAACGAATGTGCCTGATGAACTGCGCGGATGTCAGTGACAGCACGGGAAAAGGCAGTAGGGGGCTATCGGGAGTTCTGTCATGGAGAGTGGAGAGCAGCTGATTGAACACGGACACTGGGCACCAAGGATTGAACGACTGAAAGT
Source organism: Bufo bufo (assembly GCF_905171765.1). Classification (NCBI taxonomy): domain Eukaryota; kingdom Metazoa; phylum Chordata; class Amphibia; order Anura; family Bufonidae; genus Bufo; species Bufo bufo. The sequence goes on from NC_053389.1 coordinate 179,647,425, forward strand.
ATTCGATCTGTACCGGTGGACCGACTTGGGAGGTTTTGGAGGAAGGAAGAGAGAAGGTGAAGTGGTCTAAACTATGGTGGAGCTGACTGATGACTGGCCCTGGATTCCGGGCTGAGGTGCAGCAGAATTCCCCCGGCCTGAGAAACCCATAGAAGCTGAGGTAGAGAGCGGCTTTGAGGATCAAACTTCTAAAAGGGCCAAAGGGATTACCATCTAGGGCGGCAGAAATTTTTTGGAATAATTCCCCTGTGACTGGTTGTCTGGTGGGCAGGGCAGGGGAAGAGAGCTTCTGAATGCCCCTCAAAACCGCCTTGACCGCCTGGGAGGAAAAGAAGGAGGTATGACTAGGATGACTGATCATGTGGTGGTGCTGGATGCCCGCTAAATAAAGTCTGATGGTGTTGTGGGACAGATGGAGCTCCTTGTGGCAGTACGCCAGGAAGCCAGGACAAAGGAGACCTCTGTCCCCTGTCCCCCCTGGGGTGAAGGTGGGCAAACCGCCTGAAGGTGTTCCACCCTGTTAATTAGTTCTGGGCAGAATTAGCCGAGAGAGACTCGTGGATGAGACCGTGGGCTGCGGAAACGTACTCCTCTAGTCCATGATCAGGGCTTCGAACCCCGGAGGGTTGATCCCGACTCTCCGAGCTCCCGGCATGACCTGGAAAAACAAATCAAAGTTTAAACGGGACAGAGCATCAGCTGCGGTATTTTTCCTGCCCTCTATGTGCCTGCAAATGATGCGGAAGTTGCTTTGCAGGGACAGCCAGGTGAGCCTGCGAACCAAGCGCATGACCTTGGGGGAGCTGGACCTACCCCTGGCGAGGATGTCAACAACCGCCTGGTTGTCAGTCATGAAGCACACTGGCCTGTTACTCCACGATTGACCCCAGACAAGAGCGGCTGCGACGATTGGGTAGACCTCGAGCAGGGGGGAAGACCTGGCAGCCTCCTGGTCTGAGGAGACCTGCGCGGGCCAAGGACCCGCAAACCATTGATCCCCGCAGATGGCCCCGAAACCGAGGGAAGCAGCAGCATCGGAGAATACCAAGGGAGAGGCCTCGTTCCACTGAGGAACGAAGAGGGAGATGCCATTCCAGCTGGACAAGAACAAAGACCACATGGCCAGATCCGCCAGCGCGTCGCGCCCGAGGTGGATGAGGGCATGCTGATCTGAGGCTGCTGGGAGGAGTCTGAGTAGGCCGGCGGTGAAAGACCTGCCCTGGGGCATGATCCTGGCGGCAAAGTTGAAAGACCCCAATAAAGACTGGAGTTCCAACTTTGACACCGTGCGGGTGCCCACGAGCCTGGCCACGGAGTCCTTTAACCTGTTCAATTTGTCCAGGGGGAGGCTGGCCTCCATTCTGGTAGTGTCCAGGGTGATGCCCAGAAAGGTGATTACCCTGGAGGGGCCCTCGACCTTAGCTGAAGCCACCGGAACATTGAGGCGGCTGAACAGGCTGAGGAGGCTGTCCAACCTGTCCGGGGCGTGTTCGGCCTGCTCGATGAGCAAGAAGTCATCCAGGTAATGGATGACCCTCGGACAGTGGGCATGATTGACCAAGAGCCAATGCAGTGCTTGGGCGAACTGGTCAAAGAGCCAGGGACTGCTCTTTGACCCGAACGTCAAGCGGGTGGCAAAGTAATATTTCGCCCTCCATTTGAGGCCGTAGAACTTCCACAGGTGAGGCAGGATGGGCAGCAACTTGAAGACATCAGCAATGTCCGCTTTTGACAACCAAGCCCCTGCCCCGACCTGTAAGATGAGCTCCACGGCCTCGTCCAGGGATGAGTACTGCATCGAGAACTCGTCCGACGGGACCAGGGAATTTAGGCTGGGGGTGCTGGATGCATGAGGAGCAGACAAGTCATAAATTAATCTTTTTTTATTGGAAGACTTTTTGGACACCAGACCTATGGGGCTGACCCGGTACAGAGGGAAAGGGGATTCCGCAAAAGGACCGATCATGAAGCCCTTCTGCAGCTCCGCCTCCAGCAGAGCGTCCACCGCCCCGGGATCCTCCAGAGAAGAGAGGAGGTTGGGGCACTCATGAGTGACCTGCGGAAGGGTGACTAGCCCGGTGTGGAAACCCTCCGAGAAACCCTGTGTGAGGAACTGGACAAAACTGGGGTCATGATGTTGTTGGAGGAGGGAGAGTAACAGGTCAACGTTGACCCCGCCTAGTCATGAGCGCTTTGCCGTGCGTTGGGAACAGGAGGACTGAGGATGGGCCCTGAAACAGATGGCGCAGATGTGCAAAGCCTTGCATTTATCATAACTGCAAAAACCCAGGTTGAAGTTGTTACAGAGCTGATTTTTCCCTAAGAAGGTGATGGGACGGCCGAGTTTGTCCGTGGCGGGGTTGGGTTTCTGCACCCCTAGGCTGGACGTTGGCCTGGCAGGAGATGGGTTGGTGACATGGGGGCACCAATCAGAAGAATGGAGGACTGATTGGCAACCGGCACAGGCTGGGGATTTTTGCCCGGCGAAGTGCCTGCAAAAGATCTCCATGTCCAACACTGCCCAGTTGGTGACATGCTGGTGCTGGAGGAAAGCCGGTGCAGCTTTGGCAGAGAAAGACCGGTGGTACTCATAGAAGGCGGTACCGCCATATCTGTAACCCAGCTCGGTGACCTTGTACATGTAAGTGTCCAATTCTACCCTGCGGTGGGGATGAATGGAGCACACTATGTCCCGGTACAGGCTGAAGGTCAGCATAAACTCGGGGATGGACAGCTTCTTGTTGAGGCGGACGTCTTTGGACCTCAGCACCACCGACACATCACCGCAGGCGATTGTCCGGTTTTCGACCGTATCATGGGTGGAGATTAGGATGGCGGCCAAATTGATATCCTTCCCCGCCAGGATATCCCGCCTGATGTTCTCTGAGACAAAGAACGCTGGGGCGATGTCGGGAGAGGCCAGACCTGTACCTTGGACGTTGGCCTGGGAAGTAGAAGGCACGGCTTCGGCCTCTGGCGGAGGAGGAGGCGTAGCAATCTTGCTCTCGACGGCCTGGAGCCTGGAGTCGATGTGTGACATCGAAGACGCCATGTTGTTGATGGTCGCATGGAGTTGGGTCAGGGAGAGCTGAATGGTCGACATGGAGACCAGATCTTCGGAGGCTCCGGGTGGTTCGGGAGCCCTGGGAGATTCAGGGAAGAGCAGATGATATAGTTCTGCCTTTCGTGCGGATACCGAATGGCGGATCCCTTTCTTCTTCAGTTCAGCGAGCATCCTGGGAATGGTCCAATGCCTGTAAGACGCGCGGCTGGCTGCCTCCGAGACCGCTGACTCAGGGATGGACAGTGAGTCCTCAATATCCGAGACGTGAGACATGTTGACTGAAGAAGACAGGACCCTGTGGAAGGATCTGACGTGAATTGACAACCCCTCGTGCAACCCCAAAAACATTTATTTTTTTTTTATTTATTTTTTCACTTACCTGGAGCCTCAGAAAGTTTAGGATGGAAAATTTGTTTGGAAAACCTGGGAGCAATCGAACAAAAACTCGGGAAAGTCCGCGAAGAGGGTGAACTTCACACCCTGCGAATCTGGGATTGGTAAGTGAGGAAGAAATTTTATCTGGTACCTGCGGGGAGAGGTACCCCAACATATGCTGACAAGACGGAACTTACGTGATGATGAACAGGAAGAAAACGAACCCTGAAGGTGGCAGGCCGAAAACGTAAGAAATCCTGAACGATATCAGGCGATGGAAGGACAAAAACCTGAAAGAAAACCCGAAACCGAGTGGCCTGAGCGTATCAGGTAGTGACGAAACATGACCTGGCGTGAACCAGTGAACAAACGCCGGGCCCTGAACAAGACCGAGAGCCGAGACGCGTCTGGAAACGAGGCCCCAACTGGCTGCCAGCGTGGAATTTACCAGTGTGGCAGGCAGTGAGGAGACATGACCCGTGCGCGATGGCAATGGCGAGCAACAGGCCCCGAGCGTGACAGATAATGAAGCCTGAACTGACCGTGATAGGGACACCTATGAGGTAGGAAAAAGATGCAACAGGACAGTAGGAGAGGAATGCGACGTGAAGTGAGATGCAGACCAAGAAAAAGATTTGAAAAAAGATGAACGACCCACAAGCAGGTCTGACAAGACGGGACACGAAACCAAACGTAACAGGAGGGAGGACATGGTGAAGACTGAACAGCAAGAGGACATGACGAGGACCTGAACGTATCAGGCAGAAAAACATGAAGAAGAAAAACCCGAACGTATCAGGCAGACGGACACGAAGACGGAACCTGAACGTATCAGGCCGAAGGCACAAAGAACATCCTGAACGTGTCAGGCAGGAGGACATGAAGACGGAACCCGAACGTATCAGGCCGAAGGCACCAAGAACATCCTGAACGTATCCGGCAGGAGGACAGGAAGCAACTCCTGAACGTATCAGGTAGAAGGACATGAAGGAAATCTTGAACGGATCAGGTGAAAGGACATGACAACAACCAACCTCCCAGACGTATCAGGCAACCGGACCTGAAAAGGAACCTGAACGTATCAGGTGATTGGACATGAAGCGAGCCTGAACGTATCAGGCGACAGAACCCGAAAGGGAACCTGAGCGTATCAGGCGACAGGGTATGGAGAGAACCATATTAGTGCAAAACAGAAAAAGAAAACCACCTGGACGTACCTGGAAGGAGAAAACATGACGGGCCAGGTGAATAGAAAACAGAACATATCAGAGCGGACAGTAACTTATTGTTTTTTTTTTTTCTTTGGGGACGCTGAAAACACAGGGGGGCTGCCAGTTGCTTAAAGTAACATCCTTCAGACAAACGGCTGTCATTCCTGGAACCAGTGACGGGCCCGCTCTGCCCCACAGACTGTGTGGGATGCGACACCAACCACCTTACTGTGCTTGAGAGGGACGCCTGCCAGCATGCTGAGTTTGTCCAAAACATGCGCGGTCGAGCAAGGCAGGCCATGGTTGGCGAAATGAAAGCCGGGGAGTTTTAGGCAAGGTGAACGGGCGTCTCAGGATTTAAACAAGGGGCCAAAAAAAGGGGGCCGACTATGGTGCTGTGCCCACCCTGGGGGAGAAACCATCCACAGGGGACGCGCCGCCTCCCCGACTGCCGCTCCCCCAGGCGCTGATATTGGGATGCAATCAACCTGAGGGGGGAGGAGGAGACGCACGGCGCCCCCCCGCGAGGCGACGGCTAGGAGAAGCGGTGCGCTGCTGCCAACATGGGAAATATGTTCAAGTGTTTGGCTCCCTGCCCCACTAGAATCCTATCCTCTGGCATCCGTGTGATGCAGGGAAGAGTGACATCACCATGCTGCCCAGGTTAGGCCACCAGTGAACAGCATTGCCAGAGGACAGCATGGAAATGGGGCTGGCGAGTATTATGCTAGCATTGAGGCAGTGGCCACAGTTTGAAGAAAGGGGCAACACATAGCACAATTGAGGGGCAGCGATCATACCAACATGGTACTATAATGAGGCATCATATCTGGCAGTAACATTTACTGCCAGAACAGGAACAAGCTTTTAGTGGAGCACTGTGGAAGCGCCGGACTTGACAGTAAGGCAGCCGGGGTCGTTGAACACATGCCCCATGCCGGACGAGCGGAGGGAGTGCAGCAAGCGGGGGTAAGGCCTGAGGGGGCCGCGCCGCTGGCGGCGGCTGCCCGTGATAGCGGACGGGTGGGGTAGCGATTTAGACCGGTCGCGCTTACCGAGATCGCCGTAGGAGAGAAAGTGCCGCCGCTGTTCCTGGACGCTGGGAAGGCCAGAACCGGAAGTCGCACGAGGATGACGTCACGCAAGACGAGAAGCCGCACAGCGCAATGCCGACACCAGAGGGAGGGCGTGTGCCGGCTAAATACCCTATGCCCCTCCCACAAATGCAGGCTGGGAATCCAGCCTGCTATACATATAACCAAAAAACGGAACAGCACCTCCAGAGACAAATCGCAGGTGCAAGCTACCCGGCAATAATACAGCAAACAAATAAAGTAGCAGCACACCACTAAATGCACTAAGACTGAGTGAATGTGTGAACAGGGTCAAATACATGACGCCAATACTTACTGATAAGCAGTGGAGAAGCTCTTAGCGCATATTATTGATCAAAAATATGTCGGGCCCACCTACCAGACGACAAGGTAGCTTCTTATCAGGTGGGACCTACTCTAACACGGAGGGTCCAGCTCCATTGTCACTCTGATTAAAAACACCAAGGGGTGGGGGATGGGGTCATGTATTTGACCCTGTTCACACATTCACCTGTTCACTCAGTCTTAGTGCATTTAGTGGTGTCCTGCTACTTTATTTGTTTGATATATATATATATATATATATATATATATATATATACATACAGTACAGACCAAAAGTTTGGACACACCTTCTCATTCAAAGAGTTTTCTTTATTTTCATGACTATGAAAATTGTAGATTCACACTGAAGGCATCAAAACTATGAATTAACACATGTGGAATTATATACATAACAAACAAGTGTGAAACAACTGAAAATATGTCATATTCTAGGTTCTTCAAAGTAGCACCTTTTGCTTTGATTACTGCTTTGCACGCTCTTGGCATTCTCTTGATGAGCTTCAAGAGGTAGTCCCCTGAAATGGTTTTCACTTCACAGGTGTGCCCTGTCAGGTTTAATAAGTGGGATTTCTTGCCTTATAAATGGGGTTGGGACCATCAGTTGCGTTGAGGAGAAGTCAGGTGGATACACAGCTGATAGTCCTACTGAATAGACGGTTAGAATTTGTATTATGGCAAGAAAAAAGCAGCTAAGTAAAGAAAAATGAGTGGCCATCATTACTTTAAGAAATGAAGGTCAGTCAGTCAGCCGAAAAATTGGGAAAACTTTGAAAGTAAGGGCTATTTGACCTGGAAGGAGAGTGATGGGGAGCTGCACCAGATGACCTGGCCTCCACAGTCACCGGACCTGAACCCAATCGAGATGGTTTGGGGTGAGCTGGACCGCAGAGTGAAGGCAAAAGGGCCAACAAGTGCTCAGCATCTCTGGGAACTCCTTCAAGACTGTTGGAAGACCATTTAAGGGGACAACCTCTTGAAGCTCATCAAGAGAATGCCAAGAGTGTGCAAAGCAGTAATCAAAGCAAAAGGTGGCTACTTTGAAGAACCTAAAATATGACATATTTTCAGTTGTTTCACACTTGTTTGTTATGTATATAATTCCACATGTGTTAATTCATAGTTTTGATGCCTTCATAGTCATGAAAATAAAGAAAACTCTATGAATGAAAAACCTTTGAATGAGAAGGTGTGTCCAAACTTTTGGTCTGTACTGTGTATATATATATATACAGTGGGATGCGAAAGTTTGGGCAACCTTGTTAATCGGAAATGATTTTCCTGTATAAATCGTTGGTTGTTACAATAAAAAATGTCAGTTAAATATATCATATAGGAGACACACACAGTGCTATTTGAGAAGTGAAATTAAGTGTATTGGATTTACAGAAAGTGTGCTATAATTGTTTAAACAAAATTAGGCAGGTGCATAAATTTGGGCACCACAAAAAAGAAATGAAATCAATATTTAGTAGATCCTCCTTTTGCAGAATTTCAGTCTCTAAACGCTTCCTTAGGTTCCAATGAGAGTCTGGATTCTGGTTGAAGGTATTTTGGACCATTCCTCTTTACAAAACATCTTTAGTTCATTCAGCTTTGATGGCTTCCGAGCATGGACAGCTCTCTTTAAGTCGCCCCACAGATTTTCAATTATCTTCAGGTCTGGGGACTGAGATGGCCATTCCAGAACGTTGTACTTGTTCCTCTGCATAAATACCTTAGTGGATTTTGAGCAGTGTTTAGGGTCGTTGTCTTGTTGAAAGATCCAGCCCCGGCGCAGCTTCAGCTTTGTCACTGATTCCTGGACATTGGTCTCCAGAATCTGCCAATACTGAGTGGAATCCATGCGTCCCTCAACTTTGACAAGATTCCCAGTCCCTGCACTGGCCACACAGCCCCACAGCATGATGGAACCACCAGCATATTTTACTGTAGGTAGCAGGTGTTTTTCTTGGAATGCTGTGTTCTTTTTCCTCCATGCATAACGCCCCTTGTTATGGCCAAATAACTCAATTTTAGTTTCATCAGTCCACCGCACCTTATTCCAAAATGAAGCTGGCTTGTCCAAATGTGCTTTAGCCCACCTCAAGCGGCACTTTTTGTGCTGTGGGCGGAGAAAAGGCTTCCTCTGCATCACTCTCGCATACAGCATTTCCTTGTGTAAAGTGTGCCGAATGGTTGAACGATGCACAGTGACTCCATCTGCAGCAAGATGATGTTGTAGGTCTTTGGTGCTGGTCTGTGGGTTGACTCTTACTGTTCTCACCATTCGTCGCTTCTGTCTATCCGAGATTTTTCTTGGTCTGCCACTTCTAGCCTTAACTTGAACTGAGCCTGTGGTCTTCCATTTCCTCAACTGTGGAAACAGACAGCTGAAATCTCGGAGACAGCTTTCTGTATCCTTCCCCTAAACCATGATGGTGAACAATCTTTGGCTTCAGGTCATTTGAGAGTTGTTTTGAGACCCCCATGTTGCTACTCTTCGGAGAAAATTAAAAGAGGAGGGAAACTTACAATTGACCCCCTTAAATACTCTTTCTAATAATTGGATTCACCTGTGTATGTAGGTCAGCGGTCACTGAGCTTACCAAGCCAATTTGAGTTCCAATATTTAGTTCTAAAGGTTTTGGAATCAATAAAATGACAACAGTGCCCAAATTTATGCACCTGCCTAATTTTGTTTAAACAATTATATCAAACTTTCTGTAAATCCAATAAACTTCATTTCACTTCTCAAATATCACTCTGTGTGTCTCCTATATGATATATTTAACTGACATTTTTTATCATAACAACCAACGATTTATCCAGGAAAATCATGACGATTAACAAGGTTGCCCAAACTTTCGCATCCCACTGTATATATATATATATATATATATACATACACTGCTTAATTATATTGAACCATACAAAAAAATGGATTTCTGTGAAAATGGGGAAACAAAATGAAAGTATTTGCTTGCAGGTAGCTGCTTTTAAGGTGCACCTACACTTTTAATAGCAGGAACAGCCACAGGTCTTGTCTCATCTTTCCCTGTCTGTCAGCTGCCTTATTTCTCATTATTGTACACAACACACACACTTCTTTGGAATCCTAGCCTTTCCCTTCACTGTCCCTGGCAATAAGCTTGATTGATTGATTTCTGACTGTCTCTGATTAATTTTTCACTCTCCCTGACTCCCTAAGATCATTTTCCTGGCAGACACTGTCACATACAACACCCTCTCTCAAAGCCCAGCAAAGAATGGCGTTCTGCTTGTTCCTGCCGACATGGGCACTCAAATGGCTCTATGCGCCATTTTAGTGTTTTCGCCTGAAATGAACCCGGAAAGATTCAGGTTCATCTGCCGTCCAAAAAATACCAAAGTTCGCCCATATATATATTAGAGATGAGTGAATTATTATCCATATATTCTCCAATTGCCCTAAAGTTTGGTATACAATGCTCTTTGGTCTCCTAGGGCTTTTTTTTCTGGAAATACTCTGAGACATGAGCGAGAGAGAGAGAGAGAGAGAGCCTAATATGCTACTCTGGTTTTCTGGGCAATATATATACCGTATGTGTTGTCTACATAATTTTTTTTTCTCATTATGGAGAGCGCCTAGTATGTGTAGTAGGTCTGTGGAGTACTGTAAGTGAGGCAGTGCTCCTCTGGGTTTCTGAGAAAGGTATTCAAATTAGCATTCCTTCAAAAAGGAAAAACAGCTAGGCCTATTTCATGCCAGCAGATGCAAATTTTCATATATTTTCCCCAGAAACCCAGAGGAGCATTGACTGGCTTAAAACATGCATTCACTCTACATAAAGAGAAATAGTACCCCAACCAAATCCTCTAAGGCAGCTATACAAAATGTCTTTGCTCAGCTCTGTTAAAGGGTACTTACCTAGAAAGAGATAGGTTTCCTTTCTTTTTGGCTTGCATTTCTCTTTTCTAGAGAAGCGTTATGTATTTTTTTATACAAGCATGACAATGACTAAAAAGTTTTATGATGCAAATACACTAACTGAACAATTTGAGGCTACTAACAGGGGAACATCTTATTATGAAAAAGCACTGATTGAACAGTTCAGTCACTGCTTTTTCATAATAAATTTTTCCCTGGTGATATCCTCAAACTGTTCATGACAATTTTTTTTTATCAACAGCCATGCATGTATCCCCACATAATTTCTGGAAAAGAGACATGAAAACTGATCACCTTTCCAAAAAGAAAGGAAAGCTGAGTGTTTCATATAAGGATCACAGATCTTTCTACAGTAGGTAAGTACCCTTTAATAGAGCTGAGCAAAGAAATTTGCTTGGCTGCCTGAGAGGCCTTGGTTGGGGTACTATTTTGCCTTATGGAAATCAAGGATTACACATGAGGAGTATTGAAGGCCAGTCAATGCTCCTCTGCGTTTCTCAGAAAAGTATAAGAAAATTAGCACATCTTACATCTGCTGGCATAATCTTACATCTGCTGGCTTAGCTGTATTTTTCCTCCTCACTCTCTCATCACATTTTCGGGGAATTAAAGTAAAATAATACAGTCTAAAAAGTTCTATGGTACCCGTGCTGCCGTAGTAAGTAGAGGAAGAATGCTGCACTAATTAAAACTCCAAAGAGTACCTCGCTGCTTGGTCTAGAGAGGGTTAATTGCCTCACCCCTCAATTTAATTCAAGAAAGAAAAAGATAAACAACTAGACCCGCGCTGATTGTTTATGATATAAAGATAATAGGAATAACGCCCACTTAAATATGTGAACCCTTAAACTATATATTCAGCAGTAATACACTTATTAGAGATACTATCTATTAATTATCTTTATTTTTAATTTTTATAGTGTATTTTATCAATTGTTAAGGGCTATTGTCTTCCCTGCTGCTGCTTGATATTACTGAAGGGGTTACACCAATTTAGGTCGGTGATCCGAGAGAAGCACACTACTTGCCTGTTTTGTTGCGAGCAGTGTTTCTCTAAACAGGAGCGGTGGTGCTGTTTAGCTATAAGTTTAGCAGGTCTTCAGCCTCCACTGCCAGCACGCGTGGTCCCAGCCGGTGACACGTGGGCGGGAGGTAAGCCGCGCTAGTAATCCACTGGAGTGAATTTGGGCTCCTCCGACGCATTTTGGAACAGAAAGGAACTCGGCAGTTTTGAAACGCGTCGGGAGAGTTTTGGTCCAAGTAGGCATCCATATCTGGTGTGACGTCACACAGAAGATTCACTCCATTGAATTACCAGCACGGCTTCCCTCGCGAGCACGTGTCACCGGCCGTGACCGCGCACGCTGGCAGTGGAGGCAGAAGACCTGCTAAACTTACAGCTGAACAGTGAAACAGCGCCACCGCTCCTGTTTAGAGAAACACTGCTTGCAACAAAACAGGCAAGTAGTGTGCTTCTCTCGGATCACCGACCTAAATTGGTGTGACCCCTTCATTACTATCAAGCAGCAGGGAAGACAATAGACCTTAACAATTCATAAAATACACTATAAAAATTTAAAATAAAGCTAATTCATACATAGTATCTCTAATAGTGTATAACTGCTGAATATTTAGTTTAAGGGTTCACATATTTAAGTGGGAGTTATCCGTATTATCTTTATATTATTATATAGCACTGAACAATCAGCGCGGGTCTAGTTGTTTATCTTTTTCTTTCTTAAAGTAAAATAATGTCTGTCCTCAGAATTCAATACAAACAAATGTATATATAACTATGAAAGAAGAACCCTTCATATGTCATTCTCAACTACAAAACTTAAATAACATACGTCTACTGAATGAGAACTATAAATGAAACGTTCTATTAAACTCTGGTTCCAATTGGTAAATTTCCTGTTTAACAGGGGGCCATGTAGTCGCTGCAACCAATGACTGTCCACAGTGGTGGTATGTCCCGTATGCGTCATGTCATTGGGTCACATGACATGTGGGGAACATGTCACAGCTGCAGACCATCATTGGCTGCAGAAGCCACTTGTCCTTCCCCCAACAAACAGGAAGTTTACCAGTGGGGACCAGAGCATGATAGCTTTCAACATGATAATGACCCTAAGTGCACAGCGAAGACAACACAAGAGTATAAACCTTGTGGCATCATACCCAAGAAGACTGGAAGCTGTAGCTGCTGTTGCTTCAACTTCAACTAAGTAATGAGTGAAGGGTCTAAATTCTTATGTCAATCCAATATTTCAGTTTTTCATTTTCAATAAATTAGCAAAGATTTCAAACATTCTGTTTTTACAGGATATTGAGTGCAGAATAATGGTGAAAACTTCACTATTTTTAGAACAAAGCCGCAACATAACAAAATTTGAAAAACTTCAAGTGCCCAAAATTTTTCCGAATACATTGTAAATATGTTTCCCTCCACAGGCCCGGTGACATGGAGGGATTTGACCAAAAGGGCCCCGAAGGTGGATAACCTCTTTAAGTCCTCACGGCGAACTATATCAAATACAAAGAGGTAACATGATGCTGCCTGGCCAAATTGCAAGACCTGTAACAGACCCCCTTCCATGTGTAAGGTCTAATACTGGTGTGTTATTATGTGTTAGATGGGCTGCTATGTGTGCACCTCCTAAAGCTACATCCCTGATCATATACTCACAGACAATGAAGAAGATGTTGTAAGTGGCTGGGCCCATGTTGCTTCCACTGGTTTGTTTTGCAGCTAGAAAATTTGTTTGAAGAGAGAACTACTAAATCTTAAAGAATTGCATCAGCTTGGATTTTCTATTTTTCTCAAGAACTCCTCCTTGCCCATATTCGTCATATCCAGCATTTAGAACTTCTGAGAGTGAAATGAAACTTCAAAGCCCTTACTGCAGGGTTCTTGTGAAGTATAGTAAAACAGTTAAAGATTCATTTTAGGGCTCTAACCTATTGTTTTAATCAAGAGTATAACAAGTGACCATGGGGCCCTAAAGCAAAACTCAGAATTGGACCCCATTCGCCATGACTCCCGTCTCTAGCACATTAGTTCACAACATGAACGCTTGATGATTGGCTTGGTTTCCATTCTAACCTCATGTCTTATTCCACTTTCTGTAGTCTCCTTGAGATCTGTATTCAGTTTTCCAGAATAAAATTTAGTTGTGAGACTCTTCAGAATAATGGGGAAACCTTATTGATTGATGCAGGAAGCATTGGGTCACGGGGAGAAAAACATTACATATACCTCTGGCAACAAATGATTTACCATAGAATGCAAATGCTTGGCTGTTGTGTATACCACATGGTAGATCACTGTGTACTGGAAATACTATACAAGGCACAGGGAGCCAGGGAGTGGAACTGTATTAGAACTAGAGAATAAATGGGGTTGTTCACCTTCTGCTTATATTTCAGAAATGTTATAGACTGATGTGTAATGGAATAGGACTAAGGGCCTAACATAGCCCCTAAGTGGCCATGGGTAATGCAAACTACGGTACTGATAGTCTAAGGATATAGGTCATGAACAAGTAAGTCCCGGAAAAGCATGTTAACGTCTCTCTTCTCTTTGATACAATTAAAGGGGATTTCTGGCATTTTCTTACTGGTCTATCCTTAGGATAGGTCATCAGTATCTGATCAGCTGAGAAGGTAGCAGCAGTGTTGTAAATGCCATGTCCCTTCTCACAGCTTAGCCTAGCCCGAGTGATGCTACATTCATGTATCACGTGGCCTTGGAGCAGCTTAGTCCCATTTAAGTAAATGGGGCTGAGTGCAATACCAAGCACATCCGCTATACAATGTATAGCACTGTGCTTGGTAAGCCACTAGGGTGTTGCTGCCTTCTCCTCCTGGAGTAGTCGTGGTGTAGTTGGCTGCTGACCCACGGGGGTCAGAGACACCGGTGGAAAGCACTAACGACACAGGCAAAAAAGTAGTCTGAACACGGTCCAGTAGTCAGGGTAGTATTCCAAATAGTGGTTCCAAGGTCAGGCCAAGCGGAGTACAAGCGTAATCCAGGTCACAGTTCCAAAGTCAGGGCAGGCAGCAAGGAGCAGAGTCAGAAGACAAACAAGGTTCGATACACGGATATCCAGACAAGATCACCTTCACTAGTTACTAGCAAGGAATAATCTCAAAGTTCAGGTAAGGAGGTGGAACCGCAGCCCAGCTAAATAGAGAGACTGATCAACAACTTAACCAGCACCTGGACAGGGGCAGGGGGAAAGTTCACAGAGCTCTAATCCCAATACACACAGGAAGAGTAGAGCGACGTTCATGCCTGCCAGGGGCAGCAAGACCACGACGGGCATGGACCACTAGTGTGATATTGGGGGAATTTGACTAGGGAAAGCTTTGAGAAATTGATGGGCTAGTCACACTGTATTTAATACAGCTGCTGCTGGCAGCTACTTGTACATTACAAACCCCACAACAAATGTATATGAACAAGCAGACAGCCTTTAAAAAAAAAAAAAAAAATCTAGTTTCTACAGTTCCTTGATATATTGCCATCACACCAATAGCATTCTGCTGCAAACACTGAGCAATTGCACTTTTTTTGCATTACATCTGTTATTAAATAGTGTTGAGCACGAATATTCGAAAAGCAAAATTTTTTCTCGAATATCGGCACTTCGAGAATTCACAAATATAGTGCTATATATTCGTAATGACGAATATTCCTTATTTTTTTTAGCACAGTACATATCAGGTTATCATCCCTCCCTTCTTTTAGCTTGTGGGCCAATGAGAAGGCTTTGTCACAGCTTAGCAACATCCCTAGCAACGAATAGAAAAGTTGCCTACCCCACGCCGGTATTTGGCGCGCATTGCGCGAATAATACATTGCCGATTTTCACAATCAAGAATATAATCTCGAATTCACGAATATATGACGAATATTCTACAAAATATTAGCAAAATATTGCGAATTCGAATATTGCCCCTGCCGCTCATCACTATTATTAAATGCGTTGCATTATAACAAAAGCATTTTATGGCAAAAACACAATTTTTGGTGTTATTGAACGCATAGTTCAAAGACATTTTACATTACATTGTTGTATCCATGTTATTGAACGCAATACTTCTAGAGATAAGCGAATTTTTTAAAAATTCGATTCGGCCGGTTCGCTGTATTTCTGGGAAAAATCCGGTTCGATACGAATTTATTCGCGTTAAAAAACGTCTATTTCCTGGCTGCAGAGAGCCTTTATACAGGGAGTGCAGAATTACTAGGCAAGTTGTATTTTTGAGGATTAATTTTATTATTGAACAACAACCATGTTCTCAATGAACCCAAAAAACTCATTAATATCAAAGCTGAATATTTTTGGAAGTAGTTTTTAGTTTGTTTTTAGTTTTAGCTATTTTAGGGGGATATCTGTGTGTGCAGGTGACTATTACTGTGCATAATTATTAGGCAACTTAACAAAAAACTAATATATACCCATTTCAATTATTTATTTTTACCAGTGAAACCAATATAACATCTCAACATTCACAAATATACATTTCTGACATTCAAAAACAAAACAAAAACAAATCAGTGACCAATATAGCCACCTTTCTTTGCAAGGACACTCAAAAGCCTGCCATCCATGGATTCTGTCAGTGTTTTGATCTGTTCACCATCAACATTGCGTGCAGCAGCAACCACAGCCTCCCAGACACTGTTCAGAGAGGTGTACTGTTTTCCCTCCTTGTAAATCTCACATTTGATGATGGACCACAGGTTCTCAATGGGGTTCAGATCAGGTGAACAAGGAGACCATGTCATTAGATTTTCTTTTTTTATACCCTTTCTTGCCAGCCACGCTGTGGAGTACTTGGACGCGTGTGATGGAGCATTGTCCTGCATGAAAATCATGTTTTTCTTGAAGGATGCAGACTTCTTCCTGTACCACTGCTTGAAGAAGGTGTCTTCCAGAAACTGGCAGTAGGACTGGGAGTTGAGCTTGACTCCATCCTCAACCCAAAAAGGCCCCACAAGCTCATCTTTGATGATACCAGCCCAAACCAGTACTCCACCTCCACCTTGCTGGCGTCTGAGTCGGACTGGAGCTCTCTGCCCTTTACCAATCCAGCCACGGGCCCATCCATCTGGCCCATCAAGACTCACTCTCATTTTATCAGTCCATAAAACCTTAGAAAAATCAGTCTTGAGATATTTCTTGGCCCAGTCTTGACGTTTCAGCTTGTGTGTCTTGTTCAGTGGTGGTCGTCTTTCAGCCTTTCTTACCTTGGCCATGTCTCTGAGTATTGCACACCTTGTGCTTTTGGGCACTCCAGTGATGTTGCAGCTCTGAAATATGGCCAAACTGGTGGCAAGTGGCATCTTGGCAGCTGCACGCTTAACTTTTCTCAGTTCATGGGCAGTTATTTTGCGCCTTGGTTTTTCCACACGCTTCTTGCGACCCTGTTGACTATTTTGAATCAAACGCTTGATTGTTCGATGATCACGCTTCAGAAGCTTTGCAATTTTAAAAGTGCTGCATCCCTCTGCAAGATATCTCACTATTTTTTACTTTTCTGAGCCTGTCAAGTCCTTCTTTTGACCCATTTTGCCAAAGGAAAGGAAGTTGCCTAATAATTATGCACACCTAATATAGGGTGTTGATGTCATTAGACCACACCCCTTCTCATTACAGAGATGCACATCACCTAATATGCTTAATTGGTAGTAGGCTTTTGAGCCTATACAGCTTGGAGTAAGACAACATGCATAAAGAGGATGATGTGGTCAAAATACTCATTTGCCTAATAATTCTGCACGCAGTGTAGTGGTGTAGAACACTGTGTCTTGCAGTAACACACATAGGGAGTCTGCTTTGGTAGTGAAATAATACTGTGAGTCAGTATGACATTCAGATGACAGGCGTCGCTCTTAGAATCACTTCTCTTATTTGGGGAAAACTCAAATAACTCAAGTATGAACTCAGCCTTACAGGTCGATGTTAGCGCCAAGAAGAAGCGCACTCCTTTTACACCGTCGCCAGCTGATTCCACATACAGTAGATGTCTACAGAACCTGTTCTATTAAACGCTTATAGTGGAGTGGAGAGGGTGTCAGCAGTAAGTTTGTGTTGACATCACTGATTATGTTGCCCTTCCTCTGATCCATCAGAACAATAACCCCCAAAAAACAGAACCTGTCTGTGGAGCATCCGCCTTCACTCGGTCAGCATTTGGTCAGTAATCCATCAGTATTGCTAATGCCCAAAAAAACCGGAGTGGATCCAAATCAGAGATGACACGTGAATGGAATATTTGGATGTCTTCTGTGTTTTGTACCCACTCCTGCTTTTGGCTACCAAATCACAAGCCAATTCTGATGGGGCCATACAGACCTTACAGCTGCTACAGAGACAGGATCCGTTGTGCGTTTCATTTTTCCTTCCTTCTGACAGATCAGAGGAAGCATCAAATAAATGATGATGTCAGCCAGGCCGAATGGCAAAATAGTGGCCTAGTCATGAAGTGGGGAGGGTGGGAACAGCATGAGAAGGCCAAAGAGTGGCACAATGACAGTGTGGAGGTGGCAGAAAAAAGAAAAAATTGTTGCAGCACAACGAAAAAATAAATATCGTTCCTTACTGTGGTGGTGCTCGCCGTGTCAGAAGCCAGTCCTAGACTTCCCCAACTTCAGATGTATTGATAAAAGAAACCGCAGCACTCTCCAGTCTTGAATCTTTCAAAAATTTATTCACCAACACTTTGCGACGTTTCGATCTGTGTGATCTTTCTCAAGCAACTGCTTGAGAAAGATCACACAGATCGAAACGTCGCAAAGTGTTGGTGAATAAATTTTTGAAAGATTCAAGACTGGAGAGTGCTGCAGTTTCTTTTATCAATACATCTGAAGTGTGGAGGTGGCAGCAGCAGCATCAGGATTCAACAGAGTGGCACAATGACAGTGTGGAGGTGGCGGCAGCATCAGGGGGCCACAGAGTGGCACGGTGACATAGTGTGGAGGTGGCAGCAGCATGAGGAGAAAACAGAGTGGCAAGGTGACATAGTGTGGAGGTGGCAGCAGCATGGGGAGACCACAGAGTGGCCCAATGACGAAGGGTAGAGGTGGCAGTAGCACAAGGAGACCACAGAGTGGCCCAATGACAGAGTCTGGAGATGCTGGCAGCATCAAGAAGCCACAGAGTGGCCCAATGACAGAGTGTGGAGGTGGCATCAACATCAGGAGGCCACAGAGTGGCACAATGACAGTGTGGAGGTAGCAGCAGTATGAGGAGGCCACAGAGTGGCAAGGTGACATAGTGTGGAGGTGGCAGGAGCATGAAGAGACCACAGAGTGGCCCAATGACAGAGTCTGCAGGTGGCGGCAGCATCAAGAGGCCACAGAGTGGCACAATGACAGTGTGGAGGTGACAGCAGCATCAGAAGACCACTGAGTGCCAAGGTGACATAGTGTGGAAGTGGAAGCAGCATGAGGAGACCACAGAGTGGCCCAATGACAGAGTGTGGAGGTAGCAGCAGCATTAGGAGGCCACAGATATGTTCTTCAATTATATAAATGGTAAAAAGTATAAATCTGAAGGTGTCGGCTCTTTACAGAGTAATGAGGGGGGAGTTGCAGAGAGCGATGAGGAGAAAACAAATCTATTAAATATTTTTTTCTCCACTGTATTCACCGAGGAAAATGAACTGTCAGATGAAATGCAGAATGTAAAAGTAAATTCCCCATTAAAAGTGCCCTGTCTAACCTAGGAAGAAGTACAGTGGCATCTTAAAAAGATTAAAATAGACAAATCGCCGGAACCAGATGGCATACAGCCCCATATCCTAAGATAATTAAATAATGTCATAGCACTTATTTTTGATATTTAAGGACTCTATATTGACAAGGAGTGTGTCACAGGATTGGCCCATAGCAAATGTGGTGCCAATATTCAAAAAGGGTCCAAAAGCAGAGCCCGGAAACTATAGGCTAGTAAGTTTAACATCTATTGTGGGTAAACTGGTTGAAGGCTTAATAAGAGATGCTATCTTTAAGTACCTCAATGAAAATAAGCAAATAATGCCGTATCAGCATGTCAAACTAAATTGACATGAGGGATGTCAAACTAATTTCATCATTTCTATGAGGAGGTAAGTTCTAGACTTGACCGCGGTGAATCAATGGATGTTGTATATCTTGACTTCTCCAAAGCATTTGATACTGTACCACATAAAATGTTAGTATATGCTTGGACTGGGAGAAATTGTGTGTATGTGGGTAAGTAACTGGCTCAGTAATAGAAAACAGAGGGTGGTTATTAACGGTACACACTCAGATTGGATCACTGTCACTAGTGGGGTACCTCAGGGGTCAGTATTGGGCCCTATTCTCTTCAATTTATTTATTAATGATCTTGTAAAAGGCTTGCACAGTAAAATATAAATTTTTGCAGATGACACTAAACTGTGTAAAGTAATTAACACGGAAGAGGGCAGGATAATGCTACAGATGGATCTGGATAAATTGGAGGCTTGGGCAGATAAGTGGCATATGAGGTTTAGCACTGACAAATGTAAGGTTTTGTACATGGGAAGGAATAATGCAAGTCACCCGTATATACTAAATGGTAAAACACTGGGTAACACTGACATGCAAAAGGACCTAGGAATTTTAGTGAACAGCAAACTAAGGCTACTTTCACACTAGCGTTCGGAGCGGATCCGTGACGGATCCGCTCCGATAATGCAGATGTTCGCATCCGTTCAGAACGGATCCGTCTGCATTAAAACTTAGAAAATTTTCTAAGTGTGAAAGTAGCCTGAGCGGATCCGTTCAGACTTTACATTGAAAGTCAATGGGGAACGGATCCGCTTGAAGATTGAGCCACATTGTGTCATCTTCAAGCGGATCCGTCCCCATTGACTTACATTGTAAGTGTGGACGGATCCGCTCGCCTCCGCACGGCCAGGCGGACACCCGAACGCTGCAAGCAGCGTTCAGCTGTCCGCCTGGCCGTGCGGAGGCGAGCGGAGCGGAGGCTGAACGCCGCCAGACTGATGCAGTCTGAGCGGATCCGCATCCATTCAGACTGCATCAGGGCTGGACGGAAGCGTTCTGCTCCGCTCGTGAGCCCCTTCAAACGGAGCTCACGAGCGGACAGCAGAACGCTAGTGTGAAAGTAGCCTAAGCTGTAGAAACCAGTGTCAGGCAGCTGCTGCCAAGGCCAATAAGATAATGGGTTGCCTCAAAGGGGGCACAGATGCACGTGATGAGAACATAGTCCTGCCACTTTACAAATCACTAGTCAGACCACATATGGAGTACTGTGTACAGTTCTGGTCTCCTGTGAACAAGGCAGACATAGCACAGCTAGAGAGGGTTCAGAAGAGGGCAACTAAAGTAATAACTGGAATGGGGGGACTACAGTACCCTGACAGATTATCAAAATTAGGCTTATTCACTTTAGAAAAAAGACAACTGAGAGGTGATCAAATAACAATGTATAAATATATCAGGGGTCAGTACAGTACGGAGATCTCTCCCATCATCTATTTATCCCCAGGACTGTGACAAGGGGACATCCTCTGTGTCTGAAGGAAAGAAGGTTTGTACACAGACATAGAAGAGGATTCTTTACAGTAGAGCAGTGAAACTATGGAACTCTCTGCCTGAGGAGGTGGTGATGGTGAGTTCACTGAAAGAGTTCAAGAGGGGCCTGGATGTATTTCTGGAGTGTAATAATATTACAGGGTATAGCTACTAGAGAGGGGTCGTTGATCCAGGGAGATATTCTGATTGCCTGATTGGAGTCAGGAAGGATTTTTTTTTCACCTAAAGTGGGGAAAATTGGCTTCTACCTTACAGGGTTATTTTTGCCTTCCTCTGGATCAACTTGCAGAATAACAGGCTGAACTGGATGGACAGATGTCTTTTTTTCAGCCTTATAAACTATGTTACTATGTAATACATTATACAGTGGATATAAAAAGTCTACACACCCCTGTTAAAATGTCAGGTTTCTGTGATGTAAAAAAATGAGACAAAGATAAATCATTTCAGAACTTTTTCCACCTTTAATGTGACCTATAAACTGTACCACTCAATTGAAAAACAAACTGAAATCTTTTAGGTGGAGGGAAGAAAATAAATAAGTAAAAAATTAATGTGGCTGTGTTCATAATTAAGCAATCACATTCAAAATCATGTTAAATAGGAGTCAGCATACACCTGCCATCATTTAAAGTACCTCTGATTATCCCCAAATATACTTCAGCTGCTCTAGTTGGTCTTTCCTGAAATTTTCTTAGTCACATCCCACAGCAAAAGCCATGGGCCACTGAGGGATCTCATTGTTAAAAGGTATCAGTTAGGAGAAGGGTACAAAAGAATTTCCAAGGCATTAGATATACCATGGAACACAGTGAAGACAGTCATCATCAAGTGGAGAAAATATGGCACAACAGTGACATTACCAAGAACTGGACGTTCCTCCAAAATTGATGAAAAGACGAGAAGAAAACTGGTCTGGGAGGCTACCAAGAGGCCTACAGCAACATTAAAGGAGCTGCAGGAATATCTGGCAAGTACTGGCTGTGTGGTACATGTGACAACAATCTGCCGTATTCTTTATATGTCTGGGCTATGGGGTAGAGTGGCAAGACGAAAGTCTTTTCTTACGAAAGAAAAACATCCAAGCCAGGCTACATGTTGCAGAAACACATCTGAAGTCTCCCAAAAGCATATGGGAAAAGGTGTTATGGTCTGATGAAACCAAGGTTGAACTTTTTGGCCATAATTCTAAAAGATATGTTTGGCGCAAAAACAACACTGCACATCACCAAAAGAACACCATACCCACAGTGAAGCATGGTGGTGGCAGCATCATGCTTTAGGGCTGTTTTTCTTCAGTTGGAACTGGGGCCTTCGTTAAGTTAGAGGGAATTATGAACAGTTCCAAATACCAGTCAATATTTCTACAAAACCTTCAGGCTTCTGCTAGAAAGCTGAACATGAAGAGGAACTTCATCTTTCAGCATGACAACGACCCAAAGCATACCTCCAAATCAACAAAGGAATGGCTTCACCAGAAGAAGATTAAAGTTTTGGAATGGCCCAGCCAGAGCCTAGACCTGAATCTGATTGAAAATCTGTGAGGTGATCTGAATAGGGCTGTGCACAGGAGATGCCCTCGCAATCTGACAGATATGGAGTGTTTTTGCAAAGAAGAGTGGGCAAATCTTGTCAAGTCAAAATGTGCCATGCTGATAGACTCATACCCAAAAAGACTGAGTGCTGTAATAAAATCAAAAGGTCCTTCAACAAAGTATTAGTTTAAGGGTGTGCACACTTATACAACCATATTATTTTATTTTTATATTTTTTTCTTCCCTCTACCTAACAGATTTCCGTTTGTTTTTCAATTGAGTGGTACAGTTTATAGGTCACATTAAAGGTGGAAAAAGTTCTGAAATGATTTATCTTTGTCTAATTTTTTTACATCACAGAAACCTGACATTTTAACAGGGGTGTGTAGGGGTGTTTTATATCACACCTGTATGTACCCTTGAATGGTACCACTGAAAAATACAACTCGTCTGGCAAAAATAAGTCCTCACACAGCTATATCAATGGGAAAAAAGTTATGACCTTTAAAGGCAACACCAAAAAAAAGAAAAGAAAAAAATGCTTGGTCAGGATCCAAAAGATGTGCGATATTAAGGGGTTAATGTATAGACATTACATACTGTATTTCACTCTATATATACAAAATAAACACAGTGAACAGTGTGTATTCTACTTCACCACAAGGTGGCAAGCTATACTTATTTTCAGTGGAGGAACATGCTAAGTCTATACATTTGTAGTCCATTGTGACTTTTATGTGACATGGCATAGATTAATGGTCTACAACATCCAGAGGAAAAAAAGCTGTCTGTTTGAGAGCTGCACTTAAAGAAGCAGACAAACAACGCAAGTTTGGTGTTGCACAGGTTAGTAATTAGGGTGTGGCTATCTAATTAGGAGAAGTTAAATAGCCAGTCTTGAGGGCAGCTCAGTCCTTTGAATCCAGAGGGAAAAAAGCAGTCTGGTTTGAGAGCTGCACTTATACAAGCAGACATACAACGAGAGTTTGTGAGCGTTCGCGTGTTTGAGTTCGAGTGTGTGTATCAAGTGTGTGACTTTAGATTATGTGACTTCAGATTCAGTGACTTTAGGAGGGGACTACAGTAAATAAAATTCTTATCACTGCACTTTATTGTACTTTTTCTCTTTTCTTGCGTAATCCCCATTTAATATGTGTTCCATTATTGACAGCGCAGTCCAGTGCACATCTTGTCTAATGTATGCAGTCCTGGAACAGCCGTTTGAGGGTGCATATCTTTGTTCAAAATGTGAGCAAATTGTCCATTTGGAATCGCACGTCGTGTATCTAACCGGGCGAGTTTTAACACTGAGAAGCATTGACAATTTGGAAAAGAGTTTGCTGCTCACTGAGCAAGCACTCTATGGGGTAGATGTGGGGAGGTTGGTACAAGGAGGCTCAGGAAAGTGAGGTAGCTAGCTGGATAACAGTTAGAAAGCGGGGTAGAGGGAAGAGTGCCAGCAAGTTTGCAAGTTTGGCAGATGAGGGGGATGTCAGTTCAGGGAGAGCACTGCTGCAGCCGGACCCTTCCTCTGCCAGTCAGGGGAATGTCAGCTCCAGTAAGCAGGGGACCAAGAGAGCAAGGTAGGCCAGACAGGTACTGGTAGTGGGAGACTCAATCATTAGGGGTACAGATAGGGCGATCTGTCACAAAGATCGGGATTGTCGAACGGTGTGTTGTCTTCCTGGCGCTCAAGTTCGACACATCACGGATCGGGTTGACAGATTACTGGGAGGGGCTAAAGAAGATCCAGCAGTCATGGTCCATATTAGAACTAATGACAAAGTTAGAGGTAGGTGTAGCGTTCTTAAAAATTATTTTAGGGATTTAGGTCACAAGCTTAAGGCAAGGACCTCAAAAGTAGTGTTTTCCGAAATACTCCCTGTACCACGAGACACACAAGAAAGGCAGTGGGAGATTAGGGAGGTTAACAACTGGCTCAAGAACTGGTGTAGGAAGGAGGGGTTTGGGTTCCTGGAGAACTGGGCCGACTTCTCTGTCAGCTACAGGCTCTATCGTAGGGATGGGCTGCACCTCAATGGGGAAGGGGCAGCTGTGTTGGGGGAGAAGATGGCTAGAAGGTTGGAGGAGTGTTTAAACTAGGATACTAATTTAAATGGTACGGATCGCTTCTATACACTTGTATAGGAGCAATCCGTACCATTAAAATGAATGGGACGGCTTGGGTGTAATTACACCTGCTCACCACTGCAGATGCAACAGCGAGCAGGTAAACAATGAAGGGGAGGCACGCCTTCTCTTGAAACAGCTGATCGGCGGGGGTGCCGGGTGTCGTACCCCAGCCGATCTGATATTGATGACCTATCCTGAGATTAGGTTATCAATAAATATAACTTGGACAACCCCTTTAAGGACTCTATACTGACAGGGAGTGTTCCACAGGATTGGCGCATAGCAAATATTTAAAAAGGGTCCAAAAACAGAGCCCGGAAACTATAGGCCGGTAAGTTTAACATCTGTCATGGCTAAGCTGTTTGAAGGTTTTCTAAGAGATGCTATCTTAAAGTACTTAAAATGAGCAAAGAACGCCATATCAGCATGGCTTCATTAGGGATCGGTCATGTCAAACTAATTTAATCAGTTTCTATGAGGAGATAAGTTCTACACTTGACAGCGGTGAATCAATGGATGTAGTATATCTGGACTTCTCCAAAGCATTTGACACTGTACCACATGAAAGGTTAGTATATAAAATGAGAATGCTTGGACTGGGAGAAAATGTCTGTAAGTGGGTAAGTAACTGGCTGAATGATAGAAAACAGAGGGTGGTTATTAATTGTACACACTCAGATTGGGTCACTCACTGTCACTAGTGGGGTACCTCAGGGGTCAGTATTGGGCCCTATTCTCTTCAATATATTTATTAATGATCTTGTAGAAGGCTTGCACAGTAAAATATACATTTTTGCAGATGACACTAAACTGTGTAAAGTAATTAACACAGAAGAGGACAATATACTACTACAGATGGATCTGGATAGATTGGATGCTTGGGCAGATAAGTGGCAGATGAGGTTTAACACTGACAAATGTAAGGTTATGCACATGGGAAGGAATAATGCAAGTCATCCGTACATACTAAATGGTAAAACACTGGGTAACACTGACATGGAAAAGGACCTAGGAATTTAAGTGAACAGCAAACTAAGCTGTAGAAACCAATATCAGGCAGCTGCTGCCAAGGCCAATAAGATAATGGGTTGCATCAAAAGGGTCATAGATGCCCGTGATGAGAACATAGTCCTACCACTTTGCAAATCGCTAGTCAGACCACACATGGAGAACTGTGTACAGATCTGGGCTCCTGTAAACAAGGCAGACATAGCAGAGCTGGAGAGGGTTCATAGGAGGGCAACTAAAGTAATAACTGGAATGGGGGGACTACAGTTCCCTGAAAGATTATCCAAATTAGGGTTATTCACTTTAGAAAAAAGACGACTGAGGGGAGATCAAATAACTATGTATAAATATATCAGGGGTCAGTACAGAGATCTATCCCATCATCTATTTATCCCCAGGACTGTGACTGTGATAAGGGGATATTCTCTGCGTCTGGAGGAAAGAAAGTTTGTACATAAACATAGAAGAGGATTCTTTACGGTAAGAGCAGTGAGACTATGGAACTCTCTGCCTGAGGAGGTGATGATGAGTTCGCTAAAAGAGTTGAAGAGGGGCCTGGATGTATTTCTGGAGTGTAATAATATTACAGCCTATAGCTAATAGAGATGGGTCATTGATCCAGGTAGTTATTATGATTGCCTGATTGGAGTTGGGAGGGAATTTTTTTTACACCTAAAACAAGGAAAATTGGCTTTTACCTCACAGTTTTTTTTTTTGCCTTCCTCTGGATCAACTTGCAGGATAACAGGCCGATCTGGATGGACAGATGTCTTTTTTCAGCCTTATAAACTATGTTACTATGTTACTAATATAGATACATAGTTTGTAAGGCTGAAAAAAGACATCTGTCCATCCAGTTTGGCTTGTTATCCTGCAAGTTGATCCAGAGGAAGGCAAAAAACAAACAAACTGTGATGTAGGAAACAATTTGCCTCATTTTAGGGGAAACCATTCCTTCCCGACTCCAATCAGGCAACAGAATATCTCCCTGGATCAACGACCCCTCTCTAATAGCTATAGCCTGTAATATTATTTCATTCAGACCCCTCTTGAACTCTTTTAGTGAACTCACCATCATCACCTCCTCCGGCATAGTCTCACTGCTCTTACCGTAAAGAATCCTCTTCTATGTTTGTGTACAAACCTTCTTTCCTCCAGACGCAGAGGATGTCCCCTCATCACAGTCACAGTCCTGGGGATAAATAGATGATGGGATAGATCTCTGTACTGTCCCCTGATATATTTATACATAGTTATTAGATCAACCCAAATAATGTCTTTATTTAAACAAGCTGAGGCTTGTAGTTCCACAACAGGTGGTGATCCACAGGTTGCAAAACACTTGCATAAATTAAAGACCTCATTTTGTACTTTTCTCTTTTTTTTTTTACTACTGGATATATTTATAAGATTTATTGTGCATCAGGTAGATGGCCTATGAAATTAGTGTCGGTCAATTGAGAAAGGGGGTCATGGTACTTACCACAGTACTACACTCAGCACTGTCCATTAGGCTTAAGTAAATCGACCTTCAGATCCTAGATCCGAAGTCGATTCATTCAAATACTTACATTTAATGCTGTATAAGTACAACATTAAAATGTATGGGCTTCGTGGAGCCCAAATTCTTCTTGCACGAAGTTGCGCAAGGCTTTGGTTAATTCCTACTGTATTCATATCTGAGTATTTAAAAACAATTTAAAATAGCGATCCGAAGTGGGCTTTGGTACTGGCTGGTTGCTATATTAAATTGTTTTCAAAAACGCAGATATGAATACAATGGGAATTAACCAAAGTCTTGCGCGACTCCAGGTGAAACGAACTTTGGCTTTATGGAGCCAATACATTTTAATACTGTACAGATACAACATTAAAATGTAAGTATTTTAAAAAATTTACTTCGGATCTAGGATCCGAAAATCGATTTGCTCAAGCCTACTGTCCATGTCTGGCACTCTGACTAAGCTGCATTCAAGTGGAAGGGACTGAACAGGGGTTTAAGTTGAAGTGCCATATACTAGTACAAGAATGGCACCGTTCCGGGTAATAGATCCCTACTGATCATCACAGATTGATGAACTCTAATAAGGCAGGCGATAAATATGAGAAATCCATTGACCAAAAACATTTACCTGACAACTTTCTCTTCCCATACTGTCATAAACATGCATGCTCAGCTTTGCATTGGGACAGTGAGGAATACTGGTAGAACTGAGCATCTGCATACCTAGGCAGAATAACCATTTATATCCATAAGGTATCCCCTACCCAAATATGTATCCAATATAGTCCAACCATTGGGATACCCACCGATCATGAGAATAGGAGTCCTTGTATAAATGTAGTGATGGGTTGAGCATGTGTGCTGCGTTCCATTCATTCTCAACAGGATTGCCGGAGATAGCCAAGTTCAGATCTCAGCTACTTCCAGCAGTCCCATAGAGCGGAGCTCGAATGCTGGATTTCCAGGCCATCTGTAGGGGTTGCAACAGTTGGACCCTCACCTATTTTAGATGCTTGTATTTTGGGAAATTCCATTTTTTTTCTGTTAATTCTGAAAAGTTTACTGTAGCCACTAGCTACTGTCAAATTCCGATAATCTGACATCGTTAGGATTATGGGAAACTTCAGTGCATCAAACTTCTTTTTCTTCTTTACTCTTTTTCCCCTTTTCTGAGTTTTTCTATGGGGCCCTGGGATTATTGTGTATGCCCTGGGGGATAACACTTGTAAGGCTGTGTGATTGTGCTCCATTATATAGCTCTATATGTTATGTTCAGCCTTTTCATGTGCTCTTCATATGGGAAAGTACTTTGTCGAGCACTGTGCAGTCAGCTCTAATGAGTTTTCTAAAGGTCTGAAATGCATTCTGTGCAGTGAGACTTTTAGTACATCTGAACATTGCTAGGTTCCATTCAGTCCCCGATCTCCGGTATAAAACTCATGCTGAGACTTTGTTCATCAGCCCCTGGGAGAGGTCAAATGTCTTCCTAAATGGCCTTTGTAACCTAGTAAGAAAGACCACAGAGACAAACTAATTAATAGAAGATTTGTTCATAAACCACTGGGGGGTGCTGCTACGCCCTTCCATATTCCTCCATCTCCATATCATGGCAATGGATAGGGATAGACCTACATGTTTGCCTCCTCCCCCTATGTTTCTTGCTTCTGCCTGCTTTAAGCAATTACACTCCAGATGCATCAGTTCCCACCATGTCTTGGATCTGCTCATAACAAGATGAATGCTGTGCACTGAGAATAGCATAGCACCTTTAACACAGCATCTTCTAAGGACTATATTCTTAGTATCGCTTCTGTTCTTTTTTTTTTTTTTGCTTTTTTTTGCCTTTTATTTATTTGTGGTTGCAAAGGAGCCATGAGCTTCAGTCATGGATACCGGGCATCTTGGTGGACGTACATTCTGCACCAGGTGCCTCATACCAATTTCCAGTTTGAAGTGGTGGACAGCAATTTCGCTCCCCAGGAATGGAACTATCAGCAGGTAAGGGGGGGGGGGGGATTGCAGTACAGCATAGAGCACAGCAGGTGCATCAACAAGTAAGCAGGCGGAGAGCAATCCACAAGCAACAGGACTGGAAGGGGTTAACTTCAAGTTTTTTACCCAAAGAAAATGAATGACCTCAGTCAGATAAATTTTAGGGTCTCATAGTGTCGAGAACATACAGGGCAGTCAATATTCCCAATTATTAGGAATGTAACTTAGAACAATTGTGGAAATGTGTTAATGAGAAGAGGAGGAACTATTTGAATGGTTAACTCTTTCCTTTCAGAATTAAAACTGAAGGGCAATAAATGTAGAAATATCTCAAGCTGTATAGTATGTGACATGTGTGATAATCATGTTCTACCATTGCATTGCATGACTAGTGGTATCAGTACTTACCGGTAGGCTTAGTAGAAGTGATGATGGGGAGGAGTAGTAGTACACATAATTAGGATGACAGGTGATACTGATGATGAGTAGTAGTACTAATAATAAAAATGAGAAGGATGACCTACATATATTAGTATTACTACTACTAGTAATAATAATAATGATAGTTTTCATTCATTTTATTTGTTAATAGTTTACTTGGACTCATCAAACCGATGATATGTTCATTCTGTCATCAATTACTGTATATTGGTTCAATTTCGGAAGAAGTTGTTCTTCTGCGCGTACAAAGTTAGAAACTCTATCACCTTCCAGCAAACTATGAGCCTCTTTACAGAAAACCTAAGTAAGGGTCAGTTAGCACTGCATTTGGGGCACATTTATGGGGCACTATTTAAAGTATCTTAGACACTACTACACACATAGACCCAAGACAGGCACTTTATACCATAATTTACAAATAGTCTTTTGGACTAATAATTGCCTTATTTTCACATATGCCTCCTGCTAAACGTAACTTTTAATGCATTATATTCAAATGTTTTTTTTAAAAGACCTAATAATGTGAAAATAAGGCAATTCTAAGTCCAAAAGACTATTTGTAAATAATGCTATTTAAAGTATGGCACCAAATGTATGCAATAGACCTATTTTGCTGTATTGCCTATACAGTTACACATGCCTCCCACTGTAAAAAAAAAAAAGGCATACTACATCAAATCATTTTCTGAAAACAGTTAAAAAAATGTATTTTTGAATGTATGCCAAAGGGTCACTTTTATGGTATGCAGTTGGAGACACTGGTGCATATGGAGATTATCTTGCCCTATTCAATGAGCATGGAACATATGTGCAGTGTGAAAAGAGCTTTATATATATATATATATATATATATATATATTTATACTGTATATATTAGAGATGAGTGCAGTTTTAAAAAAGTTGATTCTGTGCCTTTGGGTATGGCGACACAGAGCGACCATGCTGCGGGTGGGTTGCGGGTGTGCTGTGGTGAAGAACCGCACGGCCAATTATCCCGCAGCTGCCTTTCATTAAATAATGAAGACCGCACTATATAGTTGGTCATTATTGTTAATGGCTGCGCAGCACCTTTAATGCACCTTTCAACAGGGGCTGTAACCACTTCTCCAACCCCAGCGCTCTCCTGCCCTACAGGTGGGAGCCCTTCTTCTGCCATCTGCTTTTCCTCCTTTTTCACATCATCTAATATCGTTGAGAATATATTATCATGAACATCCAGCTCCTCCTCTCTCTGCATCTTGCTAACTTTTCTAGGACATGGAGACTTTGAAGGATGATTTAGAAGAAGTAAAGCCAGCAAAAGATGAGGATGGTCATCATTAACACCTGGCCCCCCTAACGGGTTGAGGCTGGATGGTATTGGTTGTGGAATAATAAAGGCTTCCATCTTCTTGGTATTGAATTACATTTATGGCTGATGTAGGAATAAGTAAATGTAGGAATAAATAAAACTGATGCAGAATAAGTCTCCCTGCACTCCACCTGTGCTCTCCCTGCACTCTCCCTACACTCTCATTCTCCAATATTCTTCTATTAATAGAAACGTAGAATGTGTCGGCAGATAAGAACCATTTGGCCCATCTAGTCTGCCCAATATACTGAATACTATGGATAGCCCCTGGCCCTATCTTATATGAAGGGTGGCCTTATGCCTATCCCATGCATGGTTAAACTCCTTCACTGTATAATCATTTTTAGCAATACTGTCCCTAGGGCAAGAGCGCTTGCCACATCTATCCCTATGCTCAGCTCACAGGAAAATGACGGAGACCGCGCAGGAAGAGGGTTTTTTACGGCTGTGACATCACAGGGGATGGTTATCTGCAGATTGTCTGGCTGCACAACATTATGGGTGATCTTGCATTCCCAGGCTTGTTTCTTCTACACTTAGTTTCGCTTTGTAACATGTGCAGCTGCCATTTTAGGAAAACCTGATTTGTTACCACGAAACACGCTATGGGTTGTAATATTTGATAAAATGGGTTAATGAGACTGATAACCCTCCCACTTTTTATTTTAGTAAATAATCATGCGCTAACAAGGCTGGCATTTATGCCAGTAGGGTTGTGACTACATGGGGGGCAGAGCTGGCAGTCACATCCAAACACTAGTAATTGAGGGTGCCCAATGGCCTCTGTGCTTCATTAGTATTTTTGCACATAGCTCCAGGTCCCATTGAGCAAAGTTATCATAAGAGAACCTGTAAACTGATGAGCTTAAAGGAGTTGTCCAGCTTCACTCTGGCACTCCAGGTGTTGTGAAACTACATCTCCCATCATGCACACTCGCTCGGCTGTTCTCTCAACTCCCACAGAAGTGAAAGAAGCATGCTGGGAGTTGTAGCTTCACAACAGCTGGAGTGCCGAAGGTTGATGATCCCTGCTCTAGATGTTAATGAAAATCATACTTACCTGTTCCCCACCTCTCCATTCTAGCTCCCTTCAGCAGTCTTCTGGTCTACGTCCCATAAACTTCCGGATGGATGGGGTCACATGCACTGGGGACACATCACCAATAAGACCAGGTGTTGGCTGCAGCTGCGCATGTGACCCCGTCCATCCAAAACTTTACAGGACAGAGACAATAAGACCCTAAATGAAGCCAGGGAGCCAGAATGGAGTAGTAGGTAGCAGCTATTATTTTTTCAACAGGTAGAGATAGAGAACATTGTTAATGAAAGTTAAAAATGTCCAGAAAGCCAGACAACTCTTTAAAAAAAAAAAATGAACATACTGCATGCAAATATATCTTGAGTTGACCTCTTATGTCAAGTTGGTAAAAATAATATGCAGCCTTTCCTAGTTGCAATGAATATGGCCCCTGCAGGGATTGTCACCTACTTAGGAAATGATATGTATGCAGGGGATGGATATTTGCATAACTAGGAACATTGAATATTCAGTCTCTCGGAAAGCTCAATGACAATTGCTGCAGGAACAACCATGGTGGCTGCATTTGTTGTCACACAAACAAGGGACAAACTGAGAACTCAATGTTTTATATTTCAACATCTGTGTATTCACTTTATATACAGCACATTTATGATTCCAGGATATGTGTGATCTGTATACCCAGACACTAAGACATTCAGTGACCTAGGCTCTGTATCTAAACACCCTGATCAAGGCCGAGTAACTTGTTGGTACCTCTTCTCTGGCATATGGAGCAAAAACCCTCACAACCTTGCCCTTAGCTAGATGCCTAGACTATACATAGTACAAGACATGGGATGTATAGGATTGCACTTAGGAAATAGCCCCCTTTGTACAACCCAATTTTTTAAAGTTAGAAGGATGTTGATAAGTCAGGTTAGGTCACACCGCAGCCCTGGAGTAATGTAATACACACTCCTGGAAATTAAGGACCTCTATTGATCCTAGAAAGAAAGGAAACTTATCTACGCGTAATAGGATCTAACGCATTGTCAGGTGTGTAACCTCAGACCTCACAATGCAAGTAAAATTCTTTTGTGTTCCACCAGTCATGAGCAAAAAAGCTCAGGTTCATTTTTTATCAGTGTCAGTGCAATCATAATTTACCATGACCTTTATTAGTTGTGATGGTTTGTCCATGGATTTACTGTCTCCATACAACTATGAGACCATAAACCACTGCAGTGGGTTATAAGCGTGGGATATTTAGGGGGCAATAAGAATGTGTGATCACCCATGTAATATCTATCTCTGCACATCGATTAGCAGCCAGGGCAGCTTATTACAATGCATTCATCTTATAGGCACCATTAGAGACCTATTTATCGAGCAGAAGAATTTTTCCATTAAATATTCATTGCCTTGACTGTGAAACCACAAATCTACCTAGTTTGTCCCGTGAGGCTCAGCCTGTTTGAATCTCGCTATATTTACGTTCTTCTCTCTCTTTGGTGTTTTAGTTCTAGTTTACATGATTTGGAAATATAAATGGCTTCTTTAACTAGAAAGCATCTTTAACATAGGAAGAAATATTATATGTAGGATATTAAGAAGGTATCTCAAAGTTCTCGATAGCATACATCTGGCATGAAAAAGCAATCAGGGTTGAAGTTTTTGTTAAGCACTGCAGGGTGAGAGGATACGCAGGACCACCCTGGCAGCCAGCAATGTTTCATTGCTGGTCGATAAGGTCTCTTGATATACAACTGTATCGCCTTTCTGAGGACTGTTGAATACTGCAGCAGGGTATAGGAGCCAAAGGGGGAGATTTATCAAAACTAATGCAAAACTGGCTTAGTAGCCCATAGCAACCAATCAGATTCCACCTTTAATTTTCAGAGCTCCAGTCAGTTTTACTTTGCACCACCAGTTTTGATAAGTCTCTCCCAATATCACCCTGCTCTGCCATTCACTCTGATAGGTAGTACAGTTGACATGCCATCCAGCTTTTCCCCTATAGTATTATAGGGTGTAATACAAAGATGTCTCAAGTCTTCCAGTACACTTAACTGATCTTTTGCATATCGGTTGAATACTTCTTCCCTAATGATAATTCTAGTTTGAGACATATTGGAGCAGATTTATGAAAAAAGTGACTTTGTTGCCGTTAGAGACCAATGACGACTGTGTTGTCGTGGTTTTCTTTTAGACAGTTTTATAAATCTCTTCCCATAGTTCACCTCTAGAGTACATTGCTGTGGGCCCTTCAGTACTAAGGCCCACAGCATCATTAAGCTTCATATAACATATAAAGTCATGTTGTGGGGTGCCATTTTATCTCTGAATTCCTAAATATTTATACGGGGATACAGAAGAGAATTTGATACACAAACCCTTACCTCTTCTGTTGGCCAGCTGTAGGCCCAGTTTAGGTTGACTCCTTCGCTATTTGAGGTGGAAACCTGTCTAGAAAAATGTTATCAAATAAGGTTAAGAGAAACTGACCTAGAGTTTTTAGCATCTTTTTCTTCTACGTGGGTTAGAAGTGGGAAAGGTTAACATGCACAGGGTCCTTCTGCCGTGGAAGAAGGGGCTAGGTATAGGCATACTTGTCTACATTGTGGAGGAGACTTCCAGGAAAAGTCAGATTGTGGCATGCAAAATTTGTTCTTGGCATAGACAACCCCATTTTTTCCCCAAACCTTGCCCTGTTTTAGGTAGGCCACACCCTCCTTACGTGCAGTGTTGCTCCCTATCAATGTGTATTGAATGTCAGGGCTGATTCTTATGACACAGTATACTGGTACCACAGAGAGTCATGGCTCTTCTCTGGGAGATGCCAGGAGGCTTCTGCAGCACCTGGTAGATTTCACAACTCTTTTTGAGAGATCCTCCCGGGTATTGTGAGAGAGTTGACAAGTATGGATATCGGGATAACATGCAGTACCATACTAACTGTATTAATGCCTAATTTGCAAGTGTCATAAACTAAAGGTATTGAAACAGACTCCTGAATTTACTATGAAGGGAGGCAACTATTGGAAGTATTGTAGATGTATATGCTTGTCACAAAGAAACATGCGACAAGCTATTGCTTGCTTCTTCTGTAGTCTCATTGGGGTGACCATATCCTGTGATCTTTGTCATGCATTGTCATTGTCTCTCCTCCCCTTTGTTCACCCCATTGTGTAATGTTTGTGCAAAGTCGTCTGTGAGTCAGTGGATTCATTATTAAGATGAGTCACTTTACTACATTCTCTGCTTACTGTAGAATGAGTCACTTTATTATTAAGTATTATGTACTAAGCAGTAAGGCCTATTTATACAAGCAGATAATCGGTCACATCTGAACACAAATGCACAATATTGTAGCTAGATGGATGATTATAAAGCTTGCTGATCATGTGTATAATTGATGAACATAACGGTAAAACATTGTGGTACTGTATGTAAATATGATGTTTGATCGATAGGGGACATATGACATAACTACATAGGCCACTAAATAATTAATTTACACGACAGCACCAAGTGTCGCTTACAGCGATCTTTTCATCGATCACTACTAAGAAAAATCCACTAGTCAAGTTTGTCAGCTCACCTCCAGTGGGCGCACAGAATTCCGGCTGCTTCAGCCTTCCAAAGTATCCAATAAGAGGCAAATCCAGCACTGCAGTGAAATGTGATAAAATGTAGCGTTTATTCCATACTTGTTAAAATACAATACATCAAATCCTAGTGTAGAAACAGCACAACATCTGACGCGCTTCTGACCCCTCCTGGTTCCCTCATAGATCTATGACTAAGGACTCAGAGGGGGTCGGAAACGCGTCAGTTGGTTTGCCGTTTTTGCCCTTGGACTTGATGTATCGCATTTTAACAAGTATGGAATAAACGCTACATTTTGTCACATTTCATTGGAGTGCTGGATTTGCCTCCTATTGGATACCCCTTTTTAATATCATTACAAACTTTACTGTTGCACACATGGGCCATACCACAAAGAGACTAACAACAACCTGTCCTGTGTTAGGCCTCATGGGCTTCATTGAGCCTGAACCTTTTTACCTAAGATCTGCACCCACTGGAAGATCCTGTGGTGGGCTAGTCTGACCCTAATGAGTTTATAGTCTACATTCTCTGTACTAAGGTTTTTCTTTGAGTGCCTCTAGGAAGCTACAGTGTATATACTACTATTATAGATTCTCTTCTAAATATATTGAGGATTGCTTCATTGAGATAGAACATTTTCAGATGCATACAGGTGGTAATACGTCTTCATCCATGATATATTGATTGCCGGTTTAGAATATTGTTAGTGGCACAATCTCACAATGCAAAGTAACAGGACCACAAATTGTGCATACATGGCTTAGGTCATTAGCAGTTCAATGCCAAGTCAGAAGAAACATTGAGCATAAAGTAGTTAATCTGCATATTTGAATATCTTCTTAAAGGGAACCTGTTACCAGGATTTTGTGTATAGAGCTGAGGACATGGGTAGCTAGATGGCTGCTAGCACATCCACATTATCCAGTCCCCATAGCTCTGTGTGCTTTTATTGTGTAAAAAAAACGATTTGATACATATGCAAATTAACCTGAGATGAGTCCTGTCCCTGACTCATCTCACGTACAGGACTCATCTCAGGTTAATTTACATATGTATCAAATCAGTTTTATTTTACACAATAAAAGCACACAGAGCTATGGGGACTGGATATTGCGGATGTGCTAGCGGCCATCTAGCAGCCCATGTCCTCAGCTCTATACACAAAATCCCGGTGACAGGTTCCCTTTAACCAAACTCTAGGATTATCTTGTCTCTGAAGGGTCTTTTGAAATGATTAATTAAGGGTTAATTAAAATGATATTTCTTTTTACCAAATTTCAAATAATCACTTGAGTTAGTGCATTAAAAAATCCAGTTGTTGAGTTTGTATAAATCCATACAGAATGGGACGAGGGGAGAAAACTGCAGCCAGACACCTTTGACAACCGCTTATCTCCTGGGGAGCAGAACTGTCCAATTATAATCAGGGCCGGCCTTAGGTGTTCAGGCGCCCTGTGCGAGCTAACCTTGTGGCGCCCCCCCCCCCCCCCAAAAAAAAAAAAAAAACACTGCTTGTTGCTGGCATCATGGCATAGGCTGGCTGACTATCCAACCAAGTAGTTACCAGCCCACACACCCCAAAGGCCGGTGTAATGTTATACTTCCCTACTTCGTGAGATTTCCCTACCCTCGTCACTTCCAGTCGCACCGGACATGACGTGAGGAGGTGTGCAGCGCCGCGCAGGCGCACAACGACAGGTTAGGGAAGTTTCACAGCAGAGTGCGCCAGGAGCCTCACCAGCGGTTAGGGAAGGGAAAAATTACGTACGGGCCAGTGCTTTTTCCCTACCCTAACCGCTGGTGAGGCTCCCAGCGCATGCGCAGTGTCGGCCGGTGTCCAGCTGAGAACATCCATCCGATCACCGCACCTGTGCACTGGCCCATAATTTTTCTCTACCCTAACCGCCGGCGAGGCTCCCAGCGCATGCGCACTCTGCTGTGAAATTTCCCTAACCCATCGTTGTGCGCAGTGCGCCCCCCCAATATAATAAACATTGGCGCAGTACGCCCCCCCAATATAATAAACATTGGTGGTGCAGTGCGCCCCCCCCCAACACCCCAGTATAATAAACATTGGTGGCGCAGTGCGCCCCCCCCAACACCCCAGTATAATAAACATTGGTGGTGCAGTGCGCCCCCCCCAACACCCCAGTATAATAAACATTGGTGGTGCAGTGCGCCCCCCCCAACACCCCAGTATAATAAACATTGGTGGCACAGTGCGCCCCCCCCAACACCCCAGTATAATAAACATTGGTGGCGCAGTGCGCCCCCCCCAACACCCCAGTATAATAAACATTGGTGGCGCAGTGCGCCCCCCCAGTATAATAAACATTGGTGGCGCAGTGCGCCCCCCCCAACACCCCAGTATAATAAACATTGGTGGCGCAGTGCGCCCCCCCCCAACACCCCAGTATAATAAACATTGGTGGCGCAGTGCGCCCCCCCCAACACCCCAGTATAATAAACATTGGTGGCGCAGTGTGCCCCCCCTCAATATAATAAACATTGGTGGCGCAGTGGGCAGTGCCAATGAGGGTTAAAAAATAATTAACTCACCTCCTCCAATTGATCGTCTTCTG
Organism: Bufo bufo; assembly: GCF_905171765.1. Taxonomy (NCBI): domain Eukaryota; kingdom Metazoa; phylum Chordata; class Amphibia; order Anura; family Bufonidae; genus Bufo; species Bufo bufo. The sequence goes on from NC_053389.1 coordinate 179,685,179, forward strand.
TTCTTTCTTCATGACCTGTCAAAGGACCTGTGGTGACATCACTGTGCTCATCACATGATCCATCACCATGGTAATGGGTCATGTGATGAGCTCAGTGACGTCACCACAGGTCCTGAAGAAAACAGGAGACCGGCAGCTATGCGATCAACTGGAGGAGGTGAGTTAATTTTTTTTTATTTTTTTTTAACCCTCACTGGCACTTCCCACTGAGCCACCAATGTTTCTTATACTGGGGTGTTGGGGGGGGGGGGGCCGCACTGTGCCACCGTTTCTTATACTGGGGTGTTGGGGGGGGGGGGGAGGGGGCGCACTGTGCCACCAACGTTTCTTATACTGGGGTGTTGGGGGGCCGCACTGTGCCACCGTTTCTTATGTTGGGGGGGGGGGGGGGCCGCACTGTGCCACAGTTTCTTATACTGGGGTGTTGGGGGGGGGGCCGCACTGTGCCACCGTTTCTTATGTTGGGGGGGGGGCCGCACTGTGCCACAGTTTCTTATACTGGGGTGTTGGGGGGGGGGGGCGCACTGTGCCACCAACGTTTCTTATACAAATACAGGAGGCGGGTGCCGGAATCAAATAGCCGACACCCGACCTCTGTGACAGGGAGCTGCGATCAGCGGCAGTTAACCCCTCAGGTACCGCACCTGAAGGGTTAACTCAACTGCAGCTGATCGCAGCTCCCTGTCACAGAGGTCGGGTGTCGGCTATTTGATTCCGGCACCCGCCTCCTGTATTTGTATTTCAGGTCAGTTATCTTCATTGGTGGCGCAGTGGCCACAGCCCCTCCTCCTCCTCCTGTCTCTTCTTATTGGCAGCGGCGGGGGCAGCAGGCAGGTCAGACAGGGGAGGGGGAACGAATCAGGTCAGACAGGGGAGGGCTAGATGGAGGGGGCGCCCCGAGGGAGAACACAAGTTCAGCCTCGCCTGCCGCATATTACATTGCGAGCTGTCGGCCGCCCAGCGCCCCTGTTACTATGGCGCCCGGTGCGGCCGCACAGCCCGCACACCCCAAAGGCCGGCCCTGATTATAATCTCTCTCATTCACATTAGATGGTCAAAATTGGCAGGTTCACCTGAATTTTTGTAATGTGCATTTACAGTCTAAACCATTAAAGGGGTTCTCTGGCCTACAGATTTTGATGAACTATCCTCAGGACCTATCCTAGGGCATCAATATCAAATCAGTGGGGGTCCAACACCCATCAACCCTATTAATCAGATGGTTCGGTTTGCAGTGACTACGGATACAAACACTGTACAAACCACAAGCAGAAGGCTCTCTAGACGCAGCTCTCCTATGAATGGCAGCTAAGCTGCAGTATCTCGGCACAGCTGTCTGCTTCCAACTCCCTACACTGTATCGTCTCTAGAGATGGCCTTGCGGTTCTCCCGGCAGTCGTTTTGCGGCAAACTTTGCGCATTCGCGATTTGCTGAACATGCAACATATGGCGATGTTTTCAAGCGCCATATTCTTTTACATTGTGCTGAACTTTTACCCATGACACATCCATCAGGTGGGACAGGACAGCCAATTAAGACGTTTCAGCACATGGACACACCCCCACCCTATAACAGAACCCGATCTGGCAGCCATTTTACATTCTGTGTTTTGCCATCGTAGGGAGAGGTTGCTTTGTGGAGCAGGGACAGACTGTTAGGGACACCAAACGCCAGCTAATAGGTCCCCAAAAGTCCTTTTAAGAACTGGTATAGGCGTGCTATTGATAGGTGTGATATACTGAGGGGTGTAATATACTTATAATATACTTTCTAACATAGAAAGTATATTATAGTGCATTTGTATTGTGCAGCAGTTGTGTGCGGTTCTGCTGCGATACCGCAGCTATATAAAGGGACAAGCGCTATTGGAATAACTAATTGCAACTGGTGTGATATACCTGTTGCCCAAAAAAAAAACTGATTGAGGGGTGTGATATACCTATAATATACAGTCGTGGCCAAAAGTTTTGAGAATTACATAAATATTGGAAATTGGAAAAGTTGCTGCTTAAATTTTTATAATAGCAATTTGCATATACTCCAGAATGTTATGAAGAGTGATCAGATGAATTGCATAATCCTTCTTTGCCATGAAAATTAACTTAATCCCAAAAAAACCTTTCCACTGCATTTCATTGCTGTCATTAAAGGACCTGCTGAGATCATTTCAGTAATCGTCTTGTTAACTCAGGTAAGAATGTTGATGAGCACAAGGCTGGAGATCATTATGTCAGTCTGATTGGGTTAAAATGGCAGACTTGACATGTTAAAAGGAGGGTGATGCTTGAAATCATTGTTCTTCCATTGTTAACCATGGTGACCTGCAAAGAAACGCGTGCAGCCATCATTGCGTTGCATAAAAATGGCTTCACAGGCAAGGATATTGTGGCTACTAAGATTGAACCTCAATCAGCAATTTATAGGATCATCAAGAACTTCAAGGAAAGAGGTTCAATTCTTGTTAAGAAGGCTTCAGGGTGTCCAAAAAAGTCCAGCAAGCACCAGGATCGTCTCCTAAAGAGAATTCAGCTGTGGGATTGGAGTGCCACCAGTGCAGAGCTTGCTCAGGAATGGCAGCAGGGAGGTGGGAGCGCATCTGCACGCACAGTGAGGCGAAGACTTTTGGAAGATGGCCTGGTGTCAAGAAGGGCAGCAAAGAAGCCACTTCTCTCCAAAAAAAACATCAGGGACAGATTGATCTTCTGCAGAAAGTATGGTGAATGGACTGCTGAGGACTGGGGCAAAGTCATATTTTCCGATGAAGCCTCTTTCCGATTATTTGGGGCATCTGGAAAAAGGCTTGTACGGAGAAGAAAAGGTGATCGTTACCATCAGTCCTGTGTCATGCCAACAGTAAAGCATCCTGAGACCATTCATGTGTGGGGTTGCTTCTCATCCAAGGGAGTGGGCTCACTCACAATTTTGCCCAAAAACACAGCCATGAATAAAGAATGGTACCAAAACACCCTCCAACAGCAACTTCTTCCAACAATCCAACAACAGTTTGGTGAAGAACAATGCATTTTCCAGAACGATGGAGCACCGTGCCATAAGGCAAAAGTGATAACTAAGTGGCTCGGGGAAGCAAAACGTTGACATTTTGGGTCCATGGCCTGGAAACTCCCCAGATCTTAATCCCATTGAGAACTTGTGGTCAATCCTCAAGAGGCGGGTGGACAAACAAAAACCCACTAATTCTGACAAACTCCAAGAAGTGATTATGAAAGAATGGGTTGCTATCAGTCAGGAATTGGCCCAGAAGTTGATTGAGAGCATGCCCAGTCGAATTGCAGCGGTCCTGAAAAAGAAGGGCCAACACTGCAAATACTGACTCTTTGCATAAATGTCATGTAATTGTCGATAAAAGCCTTTGAAACGTATGAAGTGCGTGTAATTATATTTCACTACATCACAGAAACAACTGAAACAAAGATCTAAAAGCAGTTTAGCAGCAAACTTTGTAAAAACTAATATTTTTGTCATTCTCAAAACTTTTGGCCACGACTGTACTTTCTAACATAGAAAGTATATAGTGCATTTGTTTTGTGCAGCAGTTGTGTGTGGTTCTGCTGCAATACCGCAGGTATATAGAGGGGCAAGCGCTATTGGAACAACTATTTGCAATGGGTGTGATATACCAGTTGCCCCCAAAAAAACTGATTGAGGGGTGCAGTATACCTGCTTTCACAAAATACTGATTAAGGGGTTTGATATACCTTCTTCCACAAAATACTGATTGAGAGGTGTGACATACCTGCTTCCACCAAATACTGATTAAGGCCTGCGATATACCTGCTTCGACAAAATACAGATTGAGGGGCGCGATATACCTGCTTCCACAAAATACTGATTAATGGGTTTGATATTCCTGCTTCCACAAAATACTGATTGAGAAGTGCGATATACCTGCTTCCACAAAATACAAAATAAGGGGTTTGATATATCTGCTTCCACAAAATACAGATTGAGGGTTGTGATATACCTGCTTCCACAAAATATTGATTAAGGTGTTCTATATACCTGCTTCCACAAAATATTAATTAAGGGGATTGATAGTCCTGCTTCCACCAAATATTGATTGAGGCCTGCTATACACCTGCTTCCACAAAATGCTGATTAAGGGGATTGATATACCTGCTTCTACCAAATATTAATTGAGGCTTGTGATATACCTGCTTCCGCAAAATACTGATTAAGGGGTTTGATATACCTGCTTCCAGAAAATACAGATTGAGGGGTGCGATATACCTTCTTCCACCAAATATTGATTAAGGGGTTCTATATACCTGCCTTCCCAAAATACTGATTGAGGGGTGCGATAAACCTGCTTCCACAAAATACTGCTTAAGGGGTTTGATATTCCTGCTTCCACAAAATACTGATTGAGGGGTGTGATTTACCTGCTTCCACCAAATATTGATTAAGGGGTTCTATATACCTGCCTTCCCAAAATACTGATTGAGGGGTGCGATATACCTGCTTCCACAAAATACTGCTTAAGGGGTTTGATATTCCTGCTTCCACAAAATACTGATTGAGGGGTGCGATATACCTGCTTCCACCAAATATTGATTAAGGCCTACGATACACCTGCTTCCACAAAATACTGATTAAGGCGATTGATATACCTGCCTCCACAAAATATTGATTAATGGGTTTGATATACCTGCTTCCACAAAATACAGATTGAGGGTTGCGATATACCTGCTTCCACAAAATACTGATTAAGGGGTTTGATATACCTGCTTCCACCAAATACTGATTGAGGCCTGCAATATACCTGCTTCCACATATACTGCTCTTCTCTAGGGACTTTGGCACAAGGTCATTTTGAAAATGACAGGCAGAGGAAGAGGAAGGCCTTTCCTCAGGGGTGGTAGAGGTCAGGCAGGTGCACCAGGCCGGATCCTAAGTGGGAAGTTGGAGAAGGTGCGTGCGATTACGTCAAAGGACACACCAGAGTTGGTTGAGTGGCTCACTCAGCCTTCCACTTCTGCACCCTCCTCATCCTTTGTATGTGCGCCCTCTTCACTCTCTGCTGTGTGCACCCCCAAAGGCACCACTACCAACACCACCATAGCCCCTCCACTCGAGTCAGAGTAACTATTTTCCCATCCATTCCCAGACCTTACCAATGCGCAGTCATTCTTGGCATCAGATGAGGAAGAGGAGGTATCAACGGCCGCCACCCAGCGGTCCGATGACAGAACCCAGATCAGCCCAAGAAGGGTGGTCCTTGCTGTTGCTGCCTACTCCGAGATCTCTAATGTCAGTGGTGGTGAAGGTGAAGATGATAACGTGTCGATAGACGTCACGTGGGTGCCCACGACAAAGGTAGAGGAGGGGAGTTCAGACGGAGAGACGGAGTAGCAGATAGGGAGGAGAAGGAGGAGAAGCCGGCAGAACTCGCAGTGAACAAGAGGCAAAAAGCAGACTGCAAATGTATCTGGAGCGAGCCATCCACCATGCACGGTCACATCTTGCACTCCCAGGATGCGGCCCAGGGCTCCGCAGTGTGGGCTTTTTTTAACGTGTCAGCTGCTGACAATAGTGTTGCCATCTGCAGCGATAAGCCCAACACTCACCTAGGGACGACCACCTTAAGAAGGCACCTGGCCTCCCATCACTGAGCCTAGTGGGAGCGATGCCATCAGAACCCACAAAGCCACACTCCTGGCGCTCCACGTCCTGTCTCTTCTCCTTCTCCTTCACCTCTCTCCTCCCATTTGTCCTCCACTCCACCTTCCACTGTGCCATGGCCGCGTTCATCTGGCAGAAGGCAGGCTTTTGTGGCCCAAATCTTCGAGCGTAAAAAGTTGATGACGCCGGATAACCCTATTGCTCAGCGACTGACCGTTAAAATGCTAGCCCGCCAACAACTGCCATATAAACTGGTGGACTCAGAGGCCTTCAGAATTTGTGGCCATTGGCACACCACAATAGAAAGTCCCCGGAAGGAAATATTTCTCCCCCAAGGGCATCCCAGAGCTATATGGCCACATTAAGCGGCAAGTGAATATATCTCTGGCACACAGTGTCGGTGCCAAGATACATCTGACCACAGACAAGGGCAGGAAAGGTACATAACTTTTACTGACCACTGGGTGAACCTTCTGACGGCCGTCAAGCGTGTAACCCGTGGCACCCATGTGGATTTGGTGTTACTGCCACGGATTGCATGCAGGCCTGCCTCTTCTTCTACTCCTCCTACTCCATACTCCGTCTCTTCCTCTGCTGATTCCTTTTCCACTGCTACCGCCTCTTCCGCTGCACCTCCCAAGCTCCCTAGAACCTATTCGACGTGCCAGGTGAGACATTGCCATGCTTTTCTGCAGCTGTTGTGGCTGGAAGCCAAGAGCCACACCGGTCCTGCACTGCTTTCAGCTCTGCGGTCACAGGCTGATCAGTGGCTAACCCCACTCAATTTTACAGTTGGTAAAGTGGTGTGCGACAACGGTGCCAATCTGCTGAGCACGCTGAAACAGGTCAAAATTACACACGTGCCGTGCATGGCACCTGAATTTAGTCTTGCAGCGATTCGTTGACAAATACCCTGGGGTCCAAGACGTCTTGCAGCAGGCCAGGAAAATCTCTGGCCATTTTAGAAGATCTTACACGGCCATGGCTCGCATTGCTGACGTTCAGTGGCGACACCATTTGCCCATCAGACGTCTGATTTGTGACAGCCCGACGCACTGGAACTCCACCATGTATATGCTTGATAGGCTGTTATAGCAACGTGCCATTAACGACTACCTGTACGAACTCTGCAGCAGAACAGGTTCTGGGGAGCTTGGTTTCTTTTCACCGCACTAGTGGCTGCTCATGCGTGACACATGCAGACTTCTGCGGCCATTTGATGAGATCACCAAACTGGTCAGTCGCAGCCAGGGCACCATCAGTGACCTTGTACTTTACACTTTCTTTCTGGAGCATGCATTGCGTTGTGTCATTGAGCAGGAGCTGGAAGATGAGGAAGTCGCGATGCTGAATGAGTTCCTGTCACAGCCAGACAGCTGAGAAGCGCTCACAGGAGCTTCTCAGATCCTCCTCCTTGAATTTCTTTGTTTTGGTTTAGTTTCTCATCTCGTTAGTCTATCTCAGCTGTCATGCAGTTAGACTGATTGCTACCCTTTAAGTTCCTCCCCATAATGCAGTAGTGTGCGGCTGATACAACTTCCTGGAGTGTGTGTGCATGCTGTTCCCAGTTCCCAGTTCCCAGTCCTCAGTCCTCAGTCGTCAGTCGTCAGTCGTCTGCAAGATAAGTGCTGTTTATGTATTTATGATTTTGTCTTTTCTGGATCCAGGTGACCCTGACTCCCTCCGTGTCAGTGTAGGGAGCCGGTGGTCGTGTCCCTTCACTATTGTAGGGTCTTCAGGTAATAGATAGCCGAGGAACGTGGATATGCGGCCATCCACCTTTGGGGTGTTCGCATAGGCTGAGCAGTGAGGGAGAGCGGCAGGTCTATTGCAGGGGTCTCCCTTTGTTCCTTAGTTGTGGATCCAGAGAGACATTGTTTATATGGTATTGTCTTGTTTCCTGTACACCATCCGTGACATTATCAGCCGCCAAAACCGTCTCAAGCATGGATCCGGTTTCACTTTTGGCTGAACGCTTTCAGGGTCTTTCTTTGGAGGTAGCTGATCTCCGTAAGACTTTTTCTCAGTTTCAAGTGACCGGTTCAGCTTGCGTTCATGGAGTTTGTGCTGAGCCTAAGATCTCGCTCCCGGATACGTTCTCCGGGGGTAGTGAGAATTTTGTGCGTTTTAGAGAGGCTTGCAAACTCCATTTTCGCCTTCTTCCCCATTCTTCTGGTGATGAAGAACGGAGGGTGGGGATCATTATATCGCTGCTCAGGGGTAACGCTCAGTCCTGGGCCTTTTCGCTGCCGGAGGGGGCACGGCCCCTTCGTTTAGTGGATGAATTCTTTTTAGCCCTGGGTCAGATATATGATGATCCGGATCGTATTGCTCTGGCTGAGTCTAGACTACGTCTGTTATGCCAGGGTAAACAATCCACAGAGATATACTGTTCAGAATTTCGGAGATGGGCAGCAGATACGGGTTGGAATGATGCTGCACTCCGTAGTCAATTTTGCTATGGTCTTTCAGAGGGATTGAAAGATGCATTTGCCTTTCATGAAAGACCTACCTCCTTGGATTCTGCTATGTCTCAGGCTGTTCGTATTGACAGGCGTCTTAGAGAGAGAGGAGAGATCTCTCCTTCCTGTCATACTCAGTCCCGGGACAGTGCAGCGGTCTCATTCTGTGCACAGGGGTCTCAGTCGCTGTCAGCCCCTTCTGAGCAGGAGTCCATGCAGCTGGGGTTGATTGCCTCTGACAATAGAAGATTCAGCCCGCAGGGGAGGGTTTGTTTTTGTTGTGGAGGTATAAATCATTTGGCAAATGTTTGTCCCTCTAGGAGATTCAGGCAGTTTTCTGGGAGTAATAAAGAGACAAAAAGGAAAAAATCTTTTAAAAATGTTCCGTCTGTTACTATTGGCAGGGTTGAGGTGGAAATTGAAGGTTTTCCGTTTGCTTGTAGTTCCCGTTTTGTCCTGCCTGCTAGGGTGGCGCTAGAGAGCAAGAGCATTTTTTGTGAGATTTTTGTGGATAGTGGAGCAGCTGTCAACCTCATTGATAATCAATTTGCAATAACTCATGGTTTCCAGGTATGCACTTTGGGAAAGGATATTCCTGTTTTTGCTATTGATTCAGCTCCACTTTCTCAGAAATCATTAAAGGGCATAGTTCACAATATCCGTTTAATTGTGAGTGATGCTCATGTTGAGGATGTGTCATGTTTCGTCCTTAGCGGTTTGCCTACTCCTCTAGTGTTGGGGCTACCCTGGCTCACTAAACATAACCCCACCATTGATTGGCAAGCGAGGCAAATAAATGGTTGGAGTAACTTTTGCAGAGAGAATTGCCTCATAACATCTGTTTCTGAGGTTTCTACTAAGACTGTACCACCTTTCCTCTCTGAATTTTTGGATGTCTTCTCTGAGAGTGGAGTTCAGGGTTTGCCTCCGCACAGGGAGTAGGATTGCCCTATTAATCTCATCCCAGGCGCCAAGCTGCCTAAATCTCGTTTATACAATCTCTCCCAACCTGAGAGGGTCGCTATGCGGGCTTATATCTCTGAGAGTCTGAGAAAAGGACACATACGACCCTCGAAGTCACCTGTTGCCGCTGGTTTTTTCTTTGTTAAGAAAAAAGATGGTTCTTTAAGACCTTGTCTGGATTTCAGGGAGCTGAACAGTATCACTATTCGTGATCCTTATCCGCTTCCTCTGATCCCGGACCTGTTTAACCAGGTTGTTGGGGCTAAAGTCTTTTCCAAATTAGACCTAAGAGGGGCATACAACCTGGTTAGGGTCAGAGAAGGAGACGAATGGAAGACGGCTTTCAATACCCCTGAGGGCCATTTTGAGAATTTGGTTATGCCTTTTGGTTTGATGAATGCCCCAGCCGTTTTTCAGCATTTCGTCAACAGCATTTTTTATCATTTAATGGGAAAATTTGTATTAGTGTATTTGGATGACATTTTGATTTTTTCTCCTGATTTCAAGACTCATAAGGAACACTTACGTCAGGTCTTGCTCATCCTGCGGGAGAATAAATTATACGCGAAACTGGAAAAATGTGTGTTTGCGGTTCCAGAAATCCAATTTCTGGGGTTTCTTGTCTCCGCTTCTGGTTTTCGCATGGACCCCGAGAAGGTCCGCGCTGTGCTTGAGTGGGAGCTTCCTGAGAATCAGAAGGCGCTGATGCGTTTTTTGGGCTTTGCCAATTATTACAGGAAATTTATTTTGAATTATTCCTCTGTTGTTAAACCACTCACTGATATGACCAGAAAGGGGGTAGATTTTTCTTCCTGGTCGGTAGAGGCGAGTAAGGCCTTTTCTAATATCACGGAGAGTTTTGCTTCCGCTCCCATCCTAGTACAACCTGATATTTCGTTACCCTTCATAGTTGAGGTTGATGCTTCTGAGGTAGGGGTGGGTGCGGTCTTGTCTCAGGGTTCCTCTCCTGCCAAATGGCAACCGTGTGCCTTTTTCTCAAAGAAACTCTCCTCCGCAGAGAGAAATTATGATGTGGGAGATAGGGAATTGCTGGCCATCAAGTTGGCTTTTGAGGAATGGCGCCATTGGCTAGAGGGAGCCAGACACCCTATTACCGTGTTTACTGACCATAAAAATCTGGCCTACTTGGAGTCAGCCAAGCGTCTGAACCCGAGACAGGCCAGATGGTCTTTGTTCTTTTCAAGGTTTAATTTTGTTGTTACGTTCCGCCCTGGGGTTAAGAATGTGAAGGCAGATGCCCTGTCACGTTGTTTTCCGGGAGGTGGGAATTTTGAAGACCCGGGTCCCATTTTGGCTGAAGGTGTGGTGGTCTCTGCTCTTTTTCCTGAATTGGAGGCAGAGGTGCAGGCAGCCCAGTCAGAAGCTCCTGATCTTTGTCCTCCTGGGAGGTTGTTTGTGCCTCTCGTTTTGAGACACAAGATTTTTAAAGAACACCACGACACGATCCTTGCTGGGCACCCGGGGGCAAGAGCCACACTGGATCTCATCGCTCGGAGATTCTGGTGGCCTGCGCTTCGTAAGTCGGTTGAGGGTTTTGTGGCAGCTTGCGAGACTTGCGCTCGTGCCAAGGTCCCTCATTCACGGCCATCAGGTCCTCTCCTTCCTTTGCCCATTCCTTCCCGTCCTTGGACACATCTGTCCATGGACTTCATAACGGACTTGCCTCGTTCCTCGGGGAAGTCTGTGATTCTGGTGGTGGTGGACCGTTTTAGCAAAATGGTGCATTTTATCCCTTTTCCTGGTTTGCCCAATGCTAAGACGCTGGCGCAGGCATTTATTGACCACATTGTCAAATTGCATGGGATTCCTTCAGACATAGTCTCTGATAGGGGCACGCAGTTTGTTTCCAGATTCTGGAAGGCTTTCTGTTCTCGCTTGGGGGTTCGGTTGTCATTCTCTTCTGCTTTCCATCCGCAGTCGAATGGCCAGACAGAGCGCGTCAATCAGAATCTGGAGACATATCTGCGCTGTTTTGTGGCGGAGAATCAGGAGGATTGGTGTTCTTTTTTGTCCCTTGCTGAGTTTGCTTTAAATAACCGTCGTCAGGAGTCCTCTGATAAGTCACCATTTTTTGGTGCATATGGGTTCCATCCGCAGTTTGGGACTTTCTCGGGAGAGGGCTCTTCTGGTTTGCCTGATGAGGACAGATTCTCCTCGTCTTTGTCATCTATTTGGCAAAAGATTCAGGATAATCTAAAGAGCATGAGTGAGAGATATAAGCGTGTGGCGGATAAGAGACGTGTGCCTGGTCCGGACCTGAATGTTGGTGATCTGGTGTGGTTGTCTACCAAGAATATCAAATTGAAGGTTCCCTCCGGGAAGTTGGGTCCTAGGTTTATTGGGCCTTACAAGATCCTGTCTGTCATCAATCCTGTTGCCTACCGTCTTGATCTTCCTCAGACTTGGAAGATCCATAATGTTTTTCATAAGTCCTTATTGAAACCTTATGTTCAACCTATTGTACCCTCGCCTTTGCCTCCTCCTCCGATTATGGTTGATGGAAATCTTGAATTTCAGGTCTCTAGGATTGTGGATTCTCGTCTTGTCCACGGTTCCCTCCAGTACCTCGTTCATTGGGAGGGTTATGGTCCTGAGGAGAGGATGTGGGTCCCAGTGACGGACATTAAGGCCTCTCGTCTCATCAGGGCTTTCCATAGGTCCCATCCTGAGAAGGTGGGCCCTGAGTGTCCGGAGTCCACTCCTAGAGGGAGGGGTACTGTCACAGCCAGACAGCTGAGAAGCGCTCACAGGAGCTTCTCAGATCCTCCTCCTTGAATTTCTTTGTTTTGGTTTAGTTTCTCATCTCGTTAGTCTATCTCAGCTGTCATGCAGTTGGACTGATTGCTACCCTTTAAGTTCCTCCCCATAATGCAGTAGTGTGCGGCTGATACAACTTCCTGGAGTGTGTGTGCATGCTGTTCCCAGTTCCCAGTTCCCAGTCGTCAGTCGTCTGCAAGATAAGTGCTGTTTATGTATTTATGATTTTGTCTTTTCTGGATCCAGGTGACCCTGACTCCCTCCGTGTCAGTGTAGGGAGCCGGTGGTCGTGTCCCTTCACTATTGTAGGGTCTTCAGGTAATAGATAGCCGAGGAACGTGGATATGCGGCCATCCACCTTTGGGGTGTTCGCATAGGCTGAGCAGTGAGGGAGAGCAGCAGGTCTATTGCAGGGGTCTCCCTTTGTTCCTTAGTTGTGGATCCAGAGAGACATTGTTTATATGGTATTGTCTTGTTTCCTGTACACCATCCGTGACAGTTCCCAAGGGGGGCTACTCCATCTGAGACAAGTCAGCAGGAGTCTGAAGAGGAGTCAGTTTAGGATGGTGGCCTGGGGGGAGAAGGAGGAGCAAGAAGAGCAGGCTTTGAGGTGGACTTTAAACTTTTCATTGATTCTTGGTGTTGTCCGTGGCTGGGGGGAGGAGACGGAGGATGACATTCTCCTGGGCGATGAGTAGGACCCAGGGCGCTCTACCGCTTCAAATTTAGTGCAAATGGGGGCCTTCATGCTCCAGTGTTTGAAGAGGGACCCCCGTATAAAAAGCATAAAGGGCTAGGACCAGTACTGGGTGGCAACGTACTTAGACCCCAGGTAGAAACACAAAATTGCAGACATGTTACCAGCATCACAGAGGGCTGGCAGAATGCAGCATTTCCAGGCCTTACTGCGAGAGATGCTGCATTCTGCTGTTGCGGGCACTGGCAGAGGAATTTCCACCCACAGCGAAACAGGTGCGGGTACCAGTCCTACCGCTTCTGCAAGAAGAGGGTGGTTTGAAGATGTGTTGGTCACTTCAGATTTGAGATCATTTTTGCACCCAACCCATCGACAGCTGCCCTCCAGATCCAGCCTCAGGGAACGCCTAGACTGACAGGTGTCCGACAACATCAGGTTAATGGCCAATATGGACGCTCTGAGAAGCGAGGAACCCCTGGACTACTGGGTGTGCAGGCTTGACCTGTGGCCAAAGCTGGCACAATTTGCCATGGAACTCTTGGCTTGCCCCTCGTCGAGTATCCTGTCCGAAAGAACGTTCAGCACAGCAGTGGGGATCGTGACCGATAAGCGCACTCGCCTAGCTCACGACAGTGTGGACTACCTCACATTTCTAAAAATGAATGAGGCATGGATCTCTGAGGAATTCAACACCTGTGACGACCACGTGTAATTGAATTTCCTCATGCCAGCCCACACATATCCGCTACCACAGAACAAAGAATGGTCCTTGTCTTATGTATATACAGTGGCATAAAAGGCTTTTTCTGTCAGGTGAATGCCTAATTTTTGGGGCCTCTACTGGCCTACAGTAAAATTGTGATCCACTGACCGTCTAATATAGTGTACCTCCAGCCACATAATCACTTGTTCTTTTCTGTCAGATGAATGCCTAATTTTTGGGGCCTGTACTCCACTGGCCTACAGTAAAATTGCTATTCAATGACCGCCTAATGTACCTCCAGCCACATAATCACTTGTTCTTTTCTGTCAGGTGAATGCCTAATTTTTAGGGTGTGTACTCCCGTGGCCTAAAATAAAATTGTTATAGGCTCCAGCAGGGCACATTTTTGAGAGTTTCCCTTTAAGACACATAAAAATGGCCCCTGATTAAAATATTTTTTTTTGTGGGAATTTTTGCCATTGATCCCCCTCTGGTATATTGTTCATGTTATCGGACTATTTGTGCACTTCTAGTAAATATTCGGTGGCTGCAAATATGACCTGAAGGTTTTTCAGGTAAGCCTGCCATTAAAGTCAATGGGGTCCGCCGCAAACGCGCGGTACGCAATTATTTGATCGTGGACGTGCATTCGCGAATTGTCCCTGCCGATGTTCGTCCATCACTAATCGTCTCTGGCACCGCGGCAGCCTGAAAGAGCTGATCGGTGGGGTGTCGTGTGTCAGACCCATACTGATCTGATTTTGATGACCTATCAGTACTAGAGGGAACAGAGGTTGTCGTTACACCTGGACCCAAAGTGCCTCTGCCTCCATATGATGAAGCATGTACCATAAGTGATGTTTGATAGTGGTGGGAGATCATGTTACAGATCTTGTATTGGAGCCCAGGACCTTCACATTATGCCTCTGTAGATGTGAATGACAAAAAGTAATGGAAATTAGTTTCCTAATACTGGGAGTTTGTGTTGAAATCACAGCATGGAGACATTATACTGTATAATCCAGCGACAAAGACAGGCATTTTGGATGTTATGATTAGATCCGAGAGCTCCACATGGATGAATACTTCCTTTATATGATTACTTTTCTCAAATAACAGTAGAGGTCTCTCTCAGTGAGAGAATAATAGTAGAGTTCTCTCTTACTAAAATATACATTGTACAATATGGTTCCCAGGAGCAGAATTTGCAGAGGGGTGGCTACTGTTTATCTGTGGGCTACTCATCTTTCCAGTTGGCTCTATGGATGGGCTACAACCATAGGTCTCCATAACCCTCATGGGCTCATCCCAAAAATTTCATCTGTAGGGATTAACATTTAGTAAACAAACAATCCTCCCCCACAGCCCTCTAAAAACAGCTCTTGGGGACCAAGTTTTAACATAATACAGTATAAAAATCTGGCCGCACAGAGAACCTGGGGTCATCGTGGCTAAAGAAAGAGAGAGATGCAATTACTTGTTTTCCAAATGAAAAAGCACCCTATTTTAGAGCTTGCACCATTCCTCTTCCTGTTACTCCTCTTAGAGGAGAACTGGGAAACACCATTCCCCTTGTCAAAGGAATGTGACTCTACACACACTGATTGGACAGTGTCAAAGTTATTAAAGGGCATCTGTCAGCAAATTTGGACCTATGAAACTGGCTGACCTGTTGCATGTGCTCTTGGCAGCTGAAGACATCTGTGTTGGTTCCACATTCATATCTGCCCACATTACTGAGAATAATGATGTTATACTATATGCAAATAAGACTTTAGGAGCAACGAGGGTGTTGCCATTACACCTAGAGGCTCAGCTCTCTCTGCAACTGCCACAACCTCTGCACTTTGATTGATAGGGCCAGGTATGATGATGTTTCTACTCCTTGATCCTGTCAACAAACATGCAGAGGGTATGACAGTTGCAGTGAGAGCAGAGCCTCTTGGTGTAATGGTAACACCCTTGTTGCTCCTAGAGGCTCATATGCATATATAAAAACATAATTTTTCTCAGCAATGCGGGCACATATGGACATAGGACCAAGACAGATGCCTTCAGCTGCCAAGTGCACATGCAACAGGTCAGCCAGTTTCATAGGTACAAATCGACTGACAGATCATGGTGTGCGACAGAATCTGCGCCAGTTATACCCCCTATAAGTCCATTTTAAAAGGACCTTTTAGCAACATCTGTTGAAAATCAGATGACTACAGTTTACAGTTTCCCTGGTTTCCCTCCAGTCTGTATTTAACTGGCTCCAACAATGACATGTCATCGTGTTACTAATGCAGACTATCATTAGACATGGAGGTGGAGTCACTAAGGTCAACACATTATGGCTCCTGTTATTTTATACTGTAGTCAGCTGATTTAAAAAAGGTGATGGTTGGAAAAACTAATGGTGTTATCTAATGGTATACTTTGAGTGTCTTTAGGCTCAATTTCACTCATAGCTGAAGTGGAAATTTGCATTTTTGGTATGTAATTAGAGTTATGCAGTCATACAGCCCATCAGTTACTGCTGAAAGGGGCAGTAGGAAGAGGAGAGACCACTGGATTCTTCCTTTTAGCCAGCTACAATACATCTTCTCACCACACCACTCTACTGAAACTGCTCTAACCAAAGTCACTGATGATCTGCTAACTTATTATGCTAAATGTCTTCACTCTGTGCTTCTTCTAGACCTTTCCTCTGCCTTCCATGCAGTCAACCATTGTGTTCCACAAAACTGTGCCCTGGGACCCTGGGCATAAGGCCATCCTTCATATAAGATAGGGCCGGGGGCTATCCATAGTATTCAGTATATTGGGCAGACTAGATGGGCCAAATGGTTCTTATCTGCCGACACATTCTATGTTTCTATGTTTCTATGTTACTCTCAGCTCATAGAGTCCTATGGCTTTCAGTACCACTACTTTGCTGATCACACTCTGACACAGATATCACTTCACTGCTATCCAGAATCATACAATGTCTTTCAGCTTTATCCTCCTTATTCTACTCCCAGTTTCTAAAACTGAACACAGAAAAAACTGAATTCATCATCTTTCTTCCATTTTGCTCAGCCCCCTCACCACATCAGTCAGTCACAGCTGACAGCTCCTTACTGACCCCTGTCTGACAAGTCCACTGCCTGGGGATAACCTTTCATTCAGCTCTGTCTTTCAAGTCACACATCTTAGTTTATATAGAAACATTTCTTTCTCTAGACTACCAAGCATCTCTGTGGTATCCTATCACTTTTATATCCCCTTCAATCCATCCAAATCTCTACTTGATTCTTCATCATCTTTCCCCTCTACCAATTCCTTTATTGGATACCCATTGCCAGTGAATTCAATTGAAATACTGACAACAGCTAAGGCTTTCCATAACCTGTGCCCACCTTACATCTCTGTCCTTATTTCTCACTACCTCCCCACCCATAATCTCCTATCCTTCTCTTCTCCACATCTACAATCTGGCTTCCGACCCCACCACTCAACTGAGACTGCCCTTACCAAAGTCACCAATGAACAACTAACAGCCAAAACCAAAAAACATTACTCAGTCCTCCTTCTCCTTGGCCTGTCCTCTGCATTTGACACTGTTGACCACTCCCTTCTGTTACAAAATCTCTCATCTCTTGGCATCACTGACCTGGCCCTCTCCTGGATCACATCATACCTCACAGACCGGACATTTAGCGTTTCCCGCTCTCACACTACCTCCTTGTCTCATTCCTTCTCTGTTGGTGTCCCGCAAGTCTCTTCTCTATCTACACTTTTTTGGCCTGGGACAGCTTATAGAGTCCCATGGCTTTCAGTATCACTTTTATGCCGACGACACACAAATCTACCTCTCTGGTTCAGATATCAACACCTTACTATCCAGAATCCCACAATGCCTATTTTCCATATCCTCCTTCTTCTCCTCTTGCTTTTTAAAACTTAACATGGATAAAACAGAATTTATCATCTTTCACCCATCTTGCTCAATCGCCCAACAGTCCTATCTATCATGATCAATGGCTGCACACTCTCCCCAATCAACCAAGTCTGCTGCCTTGGAGTGACCTTGGATTCTGCCTTCTCCTTCCGACCACACATCCAAGCCCTTTCCACCACCTGCCGCCTCCAACTCAAAAACATCTCCAGCATCCGCACTTTCATCAACTTTGAGTCTGCGAAAAATGCTTGTACATGCCCTCATCATCTCCCGCCCAGTTTACTGCAACATTCTCCTCTGTGGCCTTCCATCTAGCACTCTCGCACCCCTCCAATCTATCCTCAACTCTGCTGCCCGACTAATCCACTTCTCACCCTGTTACTCCTCTGCCTCTCCCCTTTGCCAATCCCTTCACTGGCTCCCCATTGCCCAGAGACTTCAGTTCAAAATACTAACAAATACATACAAGGCTGTGCACAACCTGTTCCCTCCCTACATCTCTGAGCTACTTTCCCGATACATCCCCATACGCTATCTCCGATCCTCACAAGACCTCCTTCTTTCCTCTTATCACCTTTTCCCACAATTTCCTCCAAGTTTTCTCCAGTGCACCCCCCACACTCTGGAACTCGCTACCCCAACATATCAGACTCTCACCTACAGTGGAATCCTTCAAAAGAAACCTAAAAAGCCACCTCTTCAGGCAAGCCTACAACCAGTGTGGCTGCTGCTTCTATAACGGCATGACCAACTTCACCCTCACCTACTGTGTCCTTCTCCCATTTTAATAAGTAATAATAATAATAATAATCTGTTCCTCTCAGAATCATCTGTATAGAGTGGCCCCAATGCTACGCTGGGTCCCCCAGACACAGTTGAGGTGTCACCATATGTTGCTGCTATCTGGAAGGGATGGTAAGGCGTGGTGCACCCCAATGGGAAATATGTCCAGAGACATTTTTCCAAATTGTGAGATTCATTGTGACTTCATATAGGAAAGTGTTAAAAATATGGAGTGGGAGAGGGAAATGATTTGGTGTGGGCGAGAGTGGCGGGAGAAGAGTGAGAGAAATTACACAGTTTGATTTCAAGGATGGCTTAACAAGAAGAGTTTATAGCAAGCTGTTTTCCACTTTCTTCTCTGCAATCACATTTCACCCTGTTCTGTGGGGGATAGAAATATTTTTCTGTGATATCTCTGGGACTCAGGCATCTCAGTAACATCTAATGGCAGCTGTGTTAATAATCAAATCTGTGACCACCGAAGCAACCATTAGGTGTAAACTCTAGGCGCAGCAGTAATATAACATGGCATAACGGTTACCCAGATTCACAGGAATGAAGTCCAGCTGCATGCAAGCAACGTGCCAGCTGTGTACAAATGGGCTAAATTGTGTGCAGATACTTCACATGGCAATTATAGAATTACACTCACCAATATTCCAAGTCTAAGAAATGCATAAAATCTCTTTGCCCCTTTTAGAATACAATCTTATTAATTGGCTTGAATAATGCTTAGGAACCCCTTATTAGCTTCTGGATTCCCATGACGGGTATAGATTTTATATTGCTCATACAATAACTTACAACATTTAGAGATCATACAGGTGGACTGAAATGTGAATTTTGAGCTTGGAGAGCTTGGAGGCCCCAACCTAATTTACTGTATATGTAACAAAATAGCTACATGGTTTGTTGATGGAGCGTCAGAAGCCAAAATCAGGAGTGGATCATAAATGGAGAGAAGTTTAAAGGACAAATACAACTCTTCTTTTTTTATTTCACTCCTTGCTTTGGCTTCCAAAATTGCATCAGGAAACCTGACTGCATGTCCATACCCTAATGGTACTAGAGTATTGGCATTTGGCAGTAGCAGTAATCTGAGAACTGTGTATGACAGTATCTCTGACGTAATCCTTTATGTACTGTAGGACTGCCAATGCTCATGTTGAGGTTGTTCTGCACACCCTCCTTGGTGATTAGCGGTATATTCAGCATTGAGTTCCTGTTGATCAGTGATATATTCATCACCTAATTCTAGCAGTTATTGCAAATTAAAGGGGTTGTCCCACAAAAGATATTCTACTGTTATTGAACCAGCACATGGACCTGAATACTTTTGTAATTTCATGTAATTAAACATTAAATATATCTACTGAGTTATTCAATAAAATGTATCTGCATAGCGCCACCTGCTGTTTGTTTTTTTCTTATTTCTTTGTCTTACTTACTGAGATGGCCGCACATGCTCAGTTTCATCTTTCAACTGCCTCCTGAGCTGTGATAGGAAGAGCTGAGACACGCCTCCCTGAGCTGCAGCAGAAAAGACACTCCCTGAGCTGTCAGCTTGATATAAATCTAGCAGAGCAATGAATGGGGAGATCTCTGGATCCATGTGAGGTACAGGGCTGGTTCTAGCTTTGTTAGAAAGAGGTTGTCATGTACTATATGATCTCAGATTTTTAACTTTTTTTACATTAGTTATGGGATAACCCCTTTAAGAAGTTTGCACTGGGTAAGTAGGGTTATATGGAGCTAAATATGGCAGCCCTGGTGGCCTTGTGGTGCATGTGTCATCAATAGTGTTGAGCCCCAATATTCGAATAGCGAATTTTAATCGCTAATATAGGCACTTCGAGAATTTGAGAATTTTTAGAATATAGCACTATATATTCGTAAAATCAAGTATTCTTTTTTTTTTTTTACAGTACACATGATCCCTCCCTGCTTCTAGCTTGTGTGCCAATAACAAGGCTGCAAGAGCTTAGCAACTTCCCTAGCAACCAATAGGAAAGTTGCCTACCCCTTACTATATAAGAACCTCCCCAGCAGCCATTTTGTGCTGTTTCATGCAGTTGTGAGAGAGAGAGAGAGAGAGAGAGAGAGAGAGAGAGGAGTGTGATCTTTGTCCAGATAGTGTTAGATAGTGCATGTTAGTGAGTGAATAGTGTAGCTGATAGGGTCCAGTGTAGGGTGTTAGGTACATTAGTTAGGTAGCTCATATATATAATCCAGATAGTTAGTGTTAGAAAGTCAGTGTAGGTTAGTGAGTGAATAGTGTAGCTGATAGGGTCCAGTGCAGGGTGTAGTGTAGGTTAGATAGAGATATAGTATAGTGTAGTGCTGTTTGTTTCTGTGTTTTAGGGTTTCGTGTGGGTAGTGATTGGTGTCATCATCTTTTCTCTGTAAAAAAAAAAAGTATTTTTCGGTGTTTTAGGGTTAGTGTTTTAGGGTTTCGTGTGGGTAGTGATTAGTGTTATCGTCTTTTGTCTGTGAAAAAAAAAATTCTGTGTTTTAGGGTTAGTGTTTTAGGGTTTTGTGTGGGTAATGATTAGTGTCAGTGTATTTTGTCTGTGAAAAAGAAAAAAAAGAAAAAGAAGTATTTTCTGTGTTTTAGGATTAGTATTTTAGGGTTTCGTGTGGGTAGTCATCTCAAGACGCCGGGGCAGTGGTGTCATTCGTGACACAAGCTAGTGGCATGGAGTTCTCTGCCCAGGCTCTCAGCAGCAGCAGCTCTCCGCCTCCTGCAGGACCAGCCCCGAGCCCCCAAGAATCGACCCTGATGCTGTTTGACAGAGACAGTGAGAGGGACATCTTGGGGGGGGGGGGGGGGGGTAATGCAGGAGAGTGAGCTAGAGCTTGGTCCGGATGATCAGGACCTTTTGTGCGGGTGGTTTCAGCCACAGAGCTTGTGCGGGTGGTTTCAGCCACAGAACCCCCGCACCTAGTCAGAACCAGGCATCAGCGAGGGGACAGCGGAGCCAGGTCAGGGGCTCCACGTCTGCTGTTCCCCTCAGTCAACCACTGGTCGACCTTCGGTCTGACATTACAGGGGATGAAGAGGAGGGTGACTTAGAATGGGTGCCACCTCCCTTGTCAGGTGACAGCAGGATTGATTAGGAAGGTAGGCACCGGAGGCAAACGGTACGCCAGGTCACCAGGGAGCCCAGTGGCAGCGGCTCCACTGGTAATGGCAGCAGGAGGAGGCAACAGCAGCAGCGGCAGAAGCAGAAGGTGCTGCCTCCACCTGTGCGCACCAAGCCTGAACAGAAGCAAGCCAGCACCACCGCATCTGACAGGAGGTCGGTGCGTAAGTTGCCTGTTTGTGCTTACTTCACCCTGGCAGCAGACAATGTGACAATTGCCATCTGTCAGCTGTGCCATGCCAGGGTGAGGAGAGGGAGGTCTGTTGCTCGGCTGGGTACCATTGCCTTTACCCAGCACCTGAGAGTCAACCACTGGCGGCAGTGGGAACAGATGCAGGATGATCGCAGCAGCGCCAGCAGAAGTGCGCAAGTGATAGCAGCTCCTGCCACTGTCCTGCAGCCATCCCACCCCTTACAACAATGCATTCCCACTCCCCCACTCCCTCTCCTAATGGTACTGGTACCGGTAGCCAGACCTTTACCTCCTCTGCACCCTCCTCTATCGCCTCCACTACCGTCTGGCCAGCCGTCGGTTGCTGACACATTTGAACGCACCACGCCCGGGGACCGACGCGTGCGTTCAATCAATGGGCTCCTTGCAAGGGTTATCGCCCAACATCTGCTGCCCTTCAATATTGTGGACTGCAATCCATTCCGGCAGATGTTGGAGCAGGCCCAACCCAGATGACATGTCCCCAGCTGCCATTTCTTTGCTAGGACCGTCGTCCCTGCCCTACACCAGCACATTGTGCAGAATGTATCCCTGTCGCTGGATCACGCTGTCAGTGACAGGGTGCACCTGACAATGGATGCCTGGACCAGCAGACATGGGCAGGGATGATACATCAGTTCTACAGCCCATTGGGTGTCCCTCCGAGGCCCAGGGGAGGGATCATCAGATGTGGCAGCATCTCAGTTTGTGGTGCCGCGACGGGGTGTCCAGGGGAGAACTGCTGCTCACCCTCAAGCCACTGTCTCCACCGCTGCTGAGCCCCCCAGAAAGCATCCCTGTAGCTACGCAAGTGTGGGGCACATCCGCTGCCAGACCATGCTCCAGCTTGTAAGCTTAGGGGAAAGGAGACACATTGGACCTGATGTTCTGGCCGCTCTCCAGGCTCACGTCCACAAGTGGCTGACACCCTGAAGGCTCCAGGCAGGTATGTTTGTCTGTGACAATGGCAGCAACCTCCTCGCCTCCCTCAATGCTGGCAGTCTAACACACGTGCCCTGCATGGCACATGTC
Source organism: Bufo bufo (assembly GCF_905171765.1). Classification (NCBI taxonomy): domain Eukaryota; kingdom Metazoa; phylum Chordata; class Amphibia; order Anura; family Bufonidae; genus Bufo; species Bufo bufo. The sequence goes on from NC_053389.1 coordinate 179,707,520, forward strand.
CTAAACCTTGTGGTACAGAAGTTCCTACGCACATACCCAAGGTTGAGCAACATCGTGCAACGTGTACGTAGGATTGCCAGCCACTTTCGATGCTCCCCAACTGCCACTGCGTCCCTGTCCAAACTGCAGCAGGACAACAGCCTGCCACTTCAAAGGCTGATTGTTGACAGCGTAACGCGGTGGAACTCCACCCTCCACATGCTGAAGAGGTTGTGGGAGCAGCGATGGGCGGTGAAAGAATACCTGCTGGACCAAGGCACTTCCTGGCCATAACACCCACTCCCCTACATCACCAATGCGGAGTGGGGGCAGATACACCAGGTCTGCCACGTGTTGGCCCTATTTGAGCAGGCAACCAAGATGGTCAGCAGGGAACATGTCGGCCTCAATGACGTGCTCCCCGTAGTGTTCCTGCTGGACAGGACACTAGATCACCTGCTCGAGGCTGGGGAGAGTGCATTGGTGGCGCAAGAAGAGGCAACAATGATCCACTAAGACACAGGACAAGGAGGAGGAGGAAGAATTTGTTGGGGAGTTTGCCAACGTCCAGGAGTCTGGGCCTGGTTAGGAGGAAGAGCCGGTGCTGGGGGCACCGTTAGTCCAGGGGTGGGGCGGCTCCCACAGGGAGCCGCAGCAGCAGGAGGACCAAGAAGTCATGGTCCCGGGCAGCCAAGAAGAGTCACAGCAGGCTGTCCTCTTCCCCATGGCTGCCCACATGCTGCGATTCCTCAAGAGGGACCCCCGGATGAAGAAAATAAAGGAGAGGGATGATTTTTGGTTGGCCACCCTTTTAGACCCTTGCTGCAAGGGGAAACTGGAGCAGTTCATCCCAGCCAGCCGGAGGGATGCCCGTATGTACAGTTGCAAGAAAAAGTATGTGAACCCTTTGGAATGATATGGATTTCTGCACAAATTGGTCATAAAATGTGATCTGATCTTCATCTAAGTCACAACAATAGACAATCACAGTCTGCTTAAACTAATAACACACAAATAATTAAATGTTACCATGTTTTTATTGAACACACCATGTAAACATTCACAGTGCAGGTGGAAAAAATATGTGAACCCTTGGATTTAATAACTGGTTGAACCTCCTTTGGCAGCAATAACTTCAACCAAACGTTTCCTGTAGTTGCAGATCAGACGTGCACAATGGTCAGAAGTAATTCTTGACCATTCCTCTTTACAGAACTGTTTCAGTTCAGCAATATTCTTGGGATGTCTGGTGTGAATAGCTTTCTTGAGGTCATGCCACAGCATTTTAATCTAGTTGAGGTCAGGACTCTGACTGGGCCACTCCAGAAGGCGTATTTTCTTCTGTTTAAGCCATTCTGTTGTTGATTTACTTATATACTTTGGGTTGTTGTCCTATTGCAACACCCATCTTCTGTTGAGCTTCAGCTGGTGGACAGATGGCCTTAAGTTCTCCTGCAAAATGTCTTGATAAACTTGAGAATTCATTTTACCTTCGATGATGGCAATCCGTCCAGGCCCTGACACAGCAAAGCAGCCCCAAACCATGATGCCTCCACCACCATACTTCACAGTTGGGATGAGGTTTTGATGTTGGTGTACTGTGCCTCTTTTTCTCCACACATAGTGTTGTCTGTTTCTTCCAAACAACTCAACTTTGGTTTTATTTGTCCACAGAATATTTTGCCAGTACTGCTGTGGAACATCCAGGTGCTCTTGTGCAAACTGTAAACGTGCAGCAATGTTTTTTTTTGGACAGCAGTGGCTTCCTCTGTGGTATCCTCCAATGAAATCCATTCTTGTTTAGTGTTTTAAGTATCGTAGATTCGCTAACAGGGATGTTAGCATATGCCAGAGACTTTTGTAAGTCTTTAGCTGACACTCTAGGATTCTTCTTCACCTCATTGAGCAGTCTGCGCTGTGCTCTTGCAGTCATCTTTACAGGACGGCCACTACTAGGGAGAGTAGCAGCAGTGCTGAACTTTCTCCATTTATAGACAATTTGTCTTACCGTGGACTGATGAACAGAAAGGCTTTTGGAGATACTTTTATAACCCTTTCCAGCTTTATGCAAGTCAACAATTTTTAATCGTAGGTCTTCTGAGAGCTATTTTGTGTGAGGCATCATTCACATCAGGCAATGCTTCTTGTGAAAAGCAAACCCAGAACTGGTGTGTGTTTTTTTTTTAGAGCAGGGCAGCTGTAACCAACACCTCCAATCTCCTCTCATTGATTGGACTCCGGTTGGCTGACACCTCACTCCAATTAGCTCTTGGAGATGTCATTAGTCTAGGGGTTCACAAACTTTTTCCACCTGCACTGTGAATGTTTACATGGTGTGTTCAATAAAAACATGGTAACATTTAATTCTTTGTGTGTTATTAGTTTAAGCATACTGTGATTGTCTAGTGTTGTGACTTAGATGAAGATCAGATCACATTTTATGACCAATTTGTGCAGAAATCCATATCATTCCAAAGGGTTCACATACTTTTTCTTGCAACTGTATAACCTGCGGGCCTGTCTGATCCTCCAGCTGGAGCAGGCAAATCCTCACCCTAAGGTGATCCTATGGGTGAGATGAGGTTGTTCTACCAGTCTGCGCGATCCAGTAGCAGCAGCAGTCACGACCAGCCGCTGGCCCGCATGGTGGCAGACTACATAGGTTCCATCAGTGCTTCCGACAGCATGAGCTTTCAACGACCCCATGGAGTACTGGGTTGCTAGGCTGGACACCTGCCGTGAGCTCGCTCAGTATGCGCTGGAAGTACTGTCTTGCTCCCCCTCCAGCGTACTGTCTGAGCGGTGAATATTCAGCGTGGCAGGTGGAGTGGTCACCGACAAGCGGACCCGTCTGTCCACTGACTCCGTGGACAGACTGACATTTATGAAAATGAACAAGTCCTGGATCTGCAGCGACTTCTTGGCCCCCGCCGTCGGTTCCGGACGCTGAAGGGTCCCTTGTCAATCCCTCTCCTTTGCGCTCCCTCCCAAACTTTGCTGTTTTTTAACTTCTGTATATATTTCCTGACGAATTTATTAAATTATTTATATATTTCTTCATTTATGGATGCATTTTTAATATATTTATTTATTTTTTTATAACTATTTATATATTTCTGTATTGATGAATTTATTTATGTACAGTCCTGATCAAAAGTTTAAGACCACTTGAAAAATGGCAAAAAATCATATTTTACATTGTTGGATCTTAACAAGGTTCCAAGTAGAGCTTCAACGTGCAACAAGAAGAAATGAGAGTGAGACAAAACATTTTTTGAGCATTCAATTAATTGAAAATAACAAATAAACTGAAACAGGCTGTTTTTCAGCTGATCCAAATTTTAGGACCACATGCTTTTAAAAGGCCAAATCTGTGCAAAGATGTGGATTAATTGTCATTTTCTGTCAGGTAGTCACACATTGTGATGGCAAAGGCAAAAAAACTCTCCCTTTTTGAACGTGGTCGGATTGTTGAACTGCATAAGCAGGGTCTCTCACAGCGCGCCATCGCTGCTGAGGTGGGACGCAGTAAGACAGTCATTTGGAATTTCTTAAATGATCCTGAGGGTTATGAAACAAAAAAGTCAAGTGGAAGACCCCAAAAAATTTCATCAGCACTGAGCTGGAGGATCCAATTGGCTGTCCGTCAAGACACTGGGCGATCCTCCACCCAAATTAAGGCCCTTACTGTATATAATCTTATCTATATTTGTAGGCATTGTTAATATAGTTCAGGGTAATCAGCACTTGTATACTTACAAGTGCTCGTAGCAGAGAGGAGGGAGGAGGCAGGCCAGGAGGACGGGCGCTGGCAGCATGAGTCACTACGTCACGCGCCTGCGCCGCCCACTTTATGAATGAAGCAGGCGGCGTGGGCGCATGACGTAGTGACTCACGCTGCCAGTGCCCGTCCTCCCAGCCTGCCTGCTCTCTGCTACGAGCGCTTGTAAGTACGGTATACGGGCGCTGATTAACCTGAACTTTTATATATATACTTTTATATATATTTTATATATTAACAATGCCTACAATTATAGATAAGATTATATACAGTGAGCGGGGCCCGTGTAGTAGAACACAGTCACTGCACGGGCCCCGCTGTCATTATAAGACCAGATGCGACACCCACCCCCTGTATTGGGGGTCATTCACACCGCAGGGACACTATTATGGGAGGTATCTGTGGATGACACATAGCATAAGATGCTATATATGTGTCATCAACAGATCCCCCCCATAACAGTGTCATCCACAGATCCCCATAACAGTGCCATCCAGAGACCCCAATAAGAGCCATCCAGAGATCCCCATAACAGTGTCACCCACAGATCCCCCATAACAGTGTCACCCACAGATCCCCCATAATAGTGTCACCCACAGATCCCCCATAACAGTGTCCTCAACAGATCCCCCATAATAGTGTCATCCACAGACCACAAACCCACCAAAAGCTTTTGGTTCAAAATATTTTTTTTCTTATTTTCCTCCTCAAAAACCTAGGTGCGTCCTATGGGCCGGTGCGTCTTATAGGGCGAAAAATACGGTATTTCTCTATTGTTGAATTTCTTACCTTTTTTTGGGCGAACAATTTTTTTTTCTTCCTATCGATGAGTTTATTTATATTTTTTTCATTAATTTATTAAACCTCTTATTGATTTATTCAGCTATTTAACTATTTGTTGAAATATATATATATATATATATATTTATATAAATATATCTACTACACACTAAGCCTGTTAGAATAATGGGCGCTAGAACAGTAGTGCATAAACATTAGTAGGAACAGTAGATCTTAAATGTCAAGGGAACTTGACTACATTGGCTTTTTGTGTCGAATAACTCAATTAAATTAATTAATCGTTTCAGCCCTAGTATAGTGTAACCTATGTGATCTCTGGAGAATGCCCTCCATACATAAACCATACTGGAAAATAGACCTCTCAGATACCAATTGGCACACAGCCCTCCACACTCTACCTACACCAGTCTGCTCTCAGTTTCCATATCGGGCACATCGAGTCTGGAGAAGAACACTGCGGTAACGCAGCCTGGCATGCCATGTGCTGATTCCTCCAAGCCAGAGGGCAGCAGGAATGGCGGGGTTTAGCAGCGGCCATGCTCCAGCCATCGGCAGCACCCAGCCATCCTCTGCCCGTCAGAGCACAGAAGCCAGTGAGGAACCAGCTTGCCTCAACCCGGGTGTGGAAGTGTCCCCGCCTCTGCCGCCGGGATGAGTTCCCCTCCCCTCGGTGATGACTCAGTCACAGTCCACGGCTGCTGGCGGGGTTCTCTAGATCGCAGTTCATGTGTCATCCAGCAGAGCGGAGTTTGTAGTCTGTTTTAATGGCAAAGTGTTCTGGAGTTACACAGAACTGTCGGTAAACTTAACCCACAAAACGAATGCAGATGTGCTTCATCTTTGTGGACTTGACATAGAATATCAGATCCTGTAGGTTCTAGTAATCTGTTCCTCTACAATGCAGATGTCTGGAGGGGGATAAGAATGCAGGGCTTCCAGGGAGAGATGGGGTAGATAGATATATCCATCATGCTATAATCTATCTATCTACCCCATCTCTCCCTGGAAGCCCTAAAATCTTCTCCCCTCAAGACATCTGCATTGTATAGGACCCGATTACTGTATGTTTTTCATGAACTTAAAGGAATATGAATTTCTATGTCAAGTCCACAAAGATGAATCAAAACTGCATTCGTTTTGTGGGGTAAGTTTACCGGCTGTTCGATGTAACTCAAGAACACATGGTGCCTTCAAAACAGACTCCAAACGCCGCTCTGCTGGATGACAGTGTAGTTGCTACCCTGTGCCTGTCAGCCTCTTCCTGGTGAAGTCTGCCCCGGGCTGTGTGACAGCCAAGCCTCGCAGCTAAAGGCTTATTCTGCAGCATGACCTGCGATCGATGGTCTGGGCTGCGCACTGGAGGGAGCCGCCGAGGACCCCGCCAGCAGCCGGGGACCGTGACAGAGTCATCACCGAGGGGAGGGGAACTGATCCCGGCGGCAGAGCCGGGGACACTTCCACACTCGGGACAAGGCAAGCTGGTTCCACACTGGCTTCTGTGCTCTGACGGGCAAGGGATGGCTGGGTGCTGCCAATGGCTGGAGCACGGCGTGTGAGTGGCGCTGATCATGTATGGGTCGTGCAATCTGCGGTAACCATGCCTCTTCACAGACAAAAGGAGCCGCTGCTAAACCACGCCAGACCTGCTGCCCTCTGACTTGGAGGAATCATCACACAGCTTTTAGCGATTAACTTGCTGCTGTAAGAGGTGTCTAAGTTTATTTTTGTTGTTGCCCATTCCTGCTGCAAACAAAGAACCTGCTGCTGTCTGTTTCTGCTAAGTAAGGCCAAGCTATGTGTAGGCCTTAGACTCGACCATTAACATGTACCTGCTGCTGTTTGTCCTGATCATGTTAAGTTATGTGAAGGCCCTATACTCCACCGTTACCTTTATCTGCTGCTGCTGTCTGTCCTGATATTGATGAGTTATGTATCGGCCTTGTCCTTCCTGTTGAGTTAGGGCCAGCTATATGTATGTCTTATACTACAGTGTTACCATTTTCCAGCTGCTGCTGTCTGTCCTGATATTACTGAGTTAGGCCCAGCTATGTGTGTGACATATACTACAGCATTACCATTTCCCTGCTGCTGTCTGTCCTGATATTACTGAGTTAGGCACAGTTATGTGTATGCTTTACACTACAGCATTACTATTTACCTGCTGAAGTCTGTCCTGCTCCTGCTGAGTTTGGTCTAGCTAGGTGTAGGCCTTATACTATACCCTTAACAATTACCTGCTGCTGCTGTCTGTCCTTATCCTGCTGAGGACTACCATCATGGACCACTTATTCGCCCTTTGACTTTATCAACTATCGAGTATTACAATTCTCTTAAGCTGGTGTGCATGCTTCATTTTTTGCGCATGTTCTCTGTTCATTATATATTGTTAATATATACATATATATATATATATATATATATATATTCTTTTGAATAAAATACAATCATGCAGTGTTACACTTCATTCACCCAAAAACTTTTTTTTAATTATAATTTATTTTCTGTTATCATTTTTCTTTACTTGGGTTTTGGGCGGCCCTGGTGTGGTTCTTACTAAAACTAGGTGTGGACCGTATGTGGGCTTCCCTTGTCAAAAGGTGTTGTGCAGTTAAGATTCTGCAGGACTGATTGAGGACCCTAATTAAATTGTATTATTTTTTTTTATTTTATTTTTTTATCAGGATTAAGGTTCGAACATAGTGTTGTCTTTCGTCCTGAACAGAATGCCTGACTTCCATGTTGACCTCTCCACATGGTTGGGTGTCACTGGCGTTATACTCATCCGTGTGGTAATCCTGTTTTGAAAAATGGAGCGTTATTGCCACATGTATAAATTCTATATATACATTTTTATTTGATGTTACTCCTTGACAACTATGAAATGATACTGTGCACATAAGATTTTTTATAGAATCAAAGCTTTTCATTTTTCAATAAAATCTGTGGTATATGTAATATTCTTGAAGCCATGTCACCATTTTGGGAGTTATTCTTATCATTTCCAAGGTTTGCTATCATGTGACCGCATAGACAGGATGCGTTTGTGGCTCAGCTTGTGTTCAGTTTCTGGTGCGAACACGTGATCTGTTATCATGTGAACGCCCTGTCTATGGACACTAGCAGCCTGTGTGTGTTGCTCCTTCGATGCGATTACATTATTGCATCACATTTTTTTTTATGTAACGCAGAAGCAATGCACCAATATGCTCTGTTAACCAAACGGGATGCTATATTGGATCCATGCTGGTTAGTTCTTCGCCCCCTCCATTATGTTTTTAATCGGTACACCGGATATTTTAATGACAAAATAGCTTTTTGACATTTTTTTAAAATCTGGAATTGTGATGAATTAAGGAGATAATATGAATTCATATACTTTAATGGAAGCTAATAATCTCTTAACAGTATGGATACTTGTATATTATGGATTTTTATTTTTTTTACAATATTTAGACACAATACGAATACAACACGTTAAATCTAATTCAATTATTAATAGTTTTCATTAAATAATCACCTGAGTTTGTATTTGTAATTGGCACCATTCACTGTTGTCACTGCTTGAGAAAGGTCCCATTGTGTGGACTGAAACGTCGCTTTTGGTTGAATAAACACACATTTTCTTGAGGCTGTGCCTTGTCATGAGTATATATATATATATATATATATATATATATATATATATATATATATAGATATATAGAAAACAAAAAGAAGGCAGCACTCCAGGTAAACTTTTTTCAAGTTTACCTGGAGTGCTGCCTTCTTTTCGTTTTCTATACAATTTGGGATCTTGGTCGCAGGTCCCTAGGAGGATTTTTGCACCCGTTTGCTTTGTGTGCTGCTTTTTTCTTTTTCGTTTCTATATATATATATATATATATATATATATATCAAACAAAAAAAGTAGCAGCACACCACTAAATGCACTAAGACTGAGTGAACAGGTGAATGTGTGAGTTGGTTAGTTTGTGATAGTTATGTAGAGTATAATGTTATTTAGTTGGTTAGTTAATGGTTTTTATGTAGATTACAGAGTTAGTGTCCAGTGTTGTTGTTTTCTATTACTGCAGTGTGTGTTGTCCCCTCATTTTTGGACCTTTGTTTCTGTATATGTTATTGATACAGAATTATATTGCTGTGTGCACATATTTACCCTCCTGGCAGGGGCTGGTGACAACCTCCTCTTCCTCTTCTTCCTCATCAGGAGCTGTGGGGGAATGCGGCTGCTGAGAGGGACCAGCCTCTTCAGCCTCCACCATTTTGCTATCATCAGGTGGTGGTGGAGCATCTGCATGCTGGGAGGATCTGGCATGCTCTCCCTCCTCCTCCAATGCAGAGACCACAACCACCACCATTTCCTCTTTAGAAGGCCTGTGCCGTACAGAGGGAACTGGAACCCCTGTAATCACACAATGTTCAGAATTTAGACAAACAACTCAAAACTCATAACAAATGCAGATTCCCCCCTTAATGACCCCTATATATGATACCTAATATGTATACTTTTTTGTGGGTATTTTATTATTACACAATAATAGCATTTTTGAACCAAAAAAAATCATGTTTTAATGTCTCCATATTCTGAGAGCCATATTTATTAAAATTTTTTAGGTGATTGTCTTAGGTAGGGGCTCAGGTGACGGCTACATTGGTACTATTTTGGGGGTCATACGCCGTTTTAATTACTTTGTGTTGCACTTTTAGTGATGTAATTTATTTAGCACAGTTTTTATTTTTATTTTTTTATGGTGTTCACCTGAGGGGTTAGATCATGTGATATTTTTATAGAGCCGGTCGCTACGGACGCAGCGAAACATAATATGTCTACTTTTCTTTTTTTCACAATCTTAAAAAATATATATTTTTCTTTATTTTGGAAAGATAACGCTTTTTTTTTCTTGAAAAAAATATTTTTTTAAACCTATATTTTTACTACCTTTTTTTCAGGTTTTTTTTTTCCCCCCTCTGGGACTTCAACTTTTGGGGTCTGATCCCCTTTACAATGCATTACAATACTTCTGTATTGTAATGCATTGGCTGTAAGTGTATTACCAGTGTAATACAGGGGGGCTGGAGCTCACAGGTCCTCCTGTAAGGCAGGCACGATGCCTAAGGAAGGCATCGGGCTTCCTTCCCTACCATCGGGTACCCGTCACAGCAGCGCGGGGACCCAATGGACCCCTCGCACATATCTGAAGCTCGCACGTGCCGCGGTCAGCGCTGACCGCAACCATGCAGGGGTTAATGCGCCGGGATCGGTGATTTCACCGACACCAGAGCATACAGCATGGGTCCTGCTATCAGTGACTGCCGGACCCCTGCCCCGATCGGGCTGGCGCAGCTCCTGCACCTGACCGATCACCATGCAGTACATTTACGTCACTGGGCTTTAAGTCACGTCCAGATCTGACGTACATGTACGTCATCGGGCGTTAAGGAGTTAACTGGGGGATGTATCTAATGTAATGATGTACGGGGCCTTTTACTGGAATACAGAATGATGATTGCAGTTTATGTTAATACACACACACACACACATATATATATATATATATACTTAACAAAATGATGAGGCAGCACTTCCAGCTTTAAGGTGACAGGGTGAAGACCCCAATAGACTTTAATCCGGCAACGTTTCGGCCTGCTCAATGAGGCCTTTATCAAGCTACATAACAGTGTATACAACCAGGTATATATACCCACAATCCAATACAAAATAATTACAATCAGTGATTACACATGTCATCAATCAAGTCACATGATCTCCAACTCCATCATCACGTGACTTTTGTGCATAGTAAACATTTATAAAAAAGTCATACAAAGGTATAAAAGATACAAAATAGTGATCATCCTTGCTTACAGTAGATATGTGCATTTCAATCAATATATGTACGTACATCCATTTTAAAAAAGAGTTTATGTCCCCTGCATACATAACCCCAAGATGTACATAAAGTGCATAAGTGCTCCGTGCATAAAGAGTTAAAATCTTTTATTTGTGATGCAGCTGCATCATATCTAAACTTAAAATCAACCTGTTGGAGCTCACCATTCATGGACCCATAGAACAGACCGGCGTTGGCGTCCCTCAGTATGCAGCGCGCATGCTCCGGGTCAGACGTCACTGGTCCCGCCCCCTACGTCGCCGCGCTCCTACGTGCCAACTCCATGGACCGCAGCGTCATCCAATGGAGCGCATCGCAGGACCAACAGCAACGAGGGGAGGAGGGCCAGGTCATGTGACACAGAAATACGTCACGCTACATCAGAGGGCGTGTTCACGCTCCGGGTCAGACGTCACTGGTCCCGCCCCCCACACCGCCGCGCCCCTATGTGCCTACTCCATGGACCACAACGTCATCCAATGGAGCGCATCACAGGGACAACAGCATAGGAGGGAGAAGGGCCAGGTCATGTGACACGGCGTAAACACCTCGCCGCACCAGAAGGCGTGTTCAGTGTTCAAGGAGATCTGAAAAATCTCATAGCGGACAATCGCGGAGATGCCTATAGTGACAGTGCGCAACCTTGCATGCTACAACAAATCTACAACCTCAGCGTATAAAGGGCGGACGGGGTGGAAAAAATGAAATCGACCCCCAACCAGAGGCGATCCCATCTCTTCCACCGAGTCCCCAACTATCAAAATCATTATATGTGCAATTACAATGGGACAAACCCTTCCCATCTATCTGCACCGCGAACTCTGACATCAGTATATAACCACTCGCTATCCGGCTTGTGGCAAGTGACTATTGTATATCAACTCATGTAGTTCGCTAGTTGTAAAATAATTTATAGAGGTCAATAGACACATTGCGCATCAAGTCGCCCACTTGGACACACATCCGCCACCGTCCATCTAATCTCCTTTCTATGGTCACTTCATTCACCGGCGTGTTCAAGGGTCCATAGGCGGCTCCATGTAATGAAACAGATAAAGGGTCATTGGGCTCATCTACAGATTTATCTGAAATAGATGAAAAAATGTATCAACTTTTGTTCAAGAAAGAGTGTACACTGTTACATATCCCCCACATCAAAACAAAATGGAAGAGGACTTCCATGGGATTTTATATATATATACACTCACCTAAAGAATTATTAGGAACACCTGTTCTATTTCTCATTAATGCAATTATCTAGTCAACCAATCACATGGCAGTTGCTTCAATGCATTTAGGGGTGTGGTCCTAGTCAAGACAATCTCCTGAACTCCAAACTGAATGTCAGAATGGGAAAGAAAGGTGATTTAAGCAATTTTGAGCGTGGCATGGTTGTTGGTGCCAGACGGGCCGGTCTGAGTATTTCACAATCTGCTCAGTTACTGGGATTTTCACTCACAACCATTTCTAGGGTTTACAAAGAATGGTGTGAAAAGGGAAAAACATCCAGTATGCGGCAGTCCTGTGGGCAAAAATGCCTTGTGGATGCTAGAAGTCAGAGGAGAATGGGCCGACTGATTCAAGCTGATAGAAGAGCAACGTTGACTGAAATAACCACTCGTTACAACCGAGGTATGCAGCAAAGCATTTGTGAAGCCACAACACGCACAACCTTGAGGCGAATGGGCTACAACAGCAGAAGACCCCACCGGGTACCACTCATCTCCACTACAAATAGGAAAAAGAGGCTACAATTTGCACGAGCTCACCAAAATTGGACTGTTGAAGACTGGAAAAATGTTGCCTGGTCTGATGAGTCTCGATTTCTGTTGAGACATTCAAATGGTAGAGTCCGAATTTGGTGTAAACAGAATGAGAACATGTATCCATCCTCTGATGGCTACTTCCAGCAGGATAATGCACCATGTCACAAAGCTCGAATCATTTCAAATTGGTTTTTTGAACATGACAATGAGTTCACTGTATTAAAATGGCCCCCACAGTCACCAGATCTCAACCCAATAGAGCATCTTTGGGATGTGGTGGAACGGGAGCTTCGTGCCCTGGATGTGCATCCCTCAAATCTCCATCAACTGCAAGATGCTATCCTATCAATATGGGCCAACATTTCTAAAGAATGCTATCAGCACCTTGTTGAATCAATGCCATGTAGAATTAAGGCAGTTCTGAAGGCAAAAGGGGGTCCAACACCGTATTAGTATGGTGTTCCTAATAATTCTTTAGGTGAGTGTATATTTCTGTGTGGGTGAAACGCAAGAAATCAGCCGGTTACATCATACATCTGTACCTCGCTGTGTGTATAAATATATACACTGCTCAAAAAAATAAAGGGAACACTTAAACAACACAATGTAACTCCAAGTCAATCACACTTCTGTGAAATCAAACTGTCCACTTAGGAAGCAACACTGAGTGACAATCAATTTCACATGCTGTTGTGCAAATGGGATAGACAACAGTTGGAAATTATAGGCAATTAGCAAGACACCCCCAATAAAGGAGTGGTTCTGCAGGTGGTGACCACAGACCACTTCTCAGTTCCTATGCTTCCTGGCTGATGTTTTGGTCACTTTTGAATGCTGGCAGTGCTTTCACTCTAGTGGTAGCATGAGACGGAGTCTACAACCCACACAAGTGGCTCAGGTAGTGCAGCTTATCCAGGATGGCACATCAATGCGAGCTGTGGCAAGAAGGTTTGCTGTGTCTGTCAGCGTAGTGTCCAGAGCATGGAGGCGCTACCAGGAGACAGGCCAGTACATCAGGAGACGTGGAGGAGGCCGTAGGAGGGCAACAACCCAGGAGCAGGACCGCTACCTCCGGCTTTGTGCAAGGAGGAACAGGAGGAGCACTGCCAGAGCCCTGCAAAATTACCTCCAGCAGGCCACAAATGTGCATGTGTCTGCTCAAACGGTCATAAACAGACTCCATGAGTGTGATATGAGGGCCCGACGTCCACAGGTGGGGGTTGTGCTTACAGCCCAACACCGTGCAGGACGTTTGGCATTTGCCAGAGAACACCAAGATTGGCAAATTCGCCACTGGTGCCCTGTGCTCTTCACAGATGTAAGCAGGTTCACACTGAGCACATGTGACAGACGTGACAGAGTCTGGAGACGCCGTGGAAAACGTTCTACTGCCTGCAACATCCTCCAGCATGACCGGTTTGGCATTGGGTCAGTAATGGTGTGGGGTGGCATTTCTTTGGAGGGCGCAACAGCCCTCCATATGCTCGCCAAAGGTAGCCTGACTGCCATTAGCTACCGAGATGAGATCCTCAGACCCCTTGTGAGACCATATCCTTGTGCGGTTGGCCCTGGGTTCCTCCTAATGCGAGACAATGCTAGACCTCATGTGGCTGGAGTGTGTCAGCAGTTCCTGCAAGACGAAGGCATTGATGCTATGGACTGGCCCGCCCGTTCCCCAGACCTGAATCCAATTGAGCACATCTGGGACATCATGTCTCGCTCTATCCACCAACGTCACGTTGCACCACAGACTGTCCAGGAGTTGGCAGATGCTTTAGTCCAGGTCTGGGAGGAGATCCCTCAGGAGACCGTCCGCCACCTCATCAGGAGCATGCACAGGAGTTGTAGGGAGGTCATACAGGCACGTGGAGGCCACACACACTACTGAGCCTCATTTTGACTTGTTTTAAGGACATTACATCAAAGTTGGATCAGCCTGTAGTGTGTTTTTCCACTTTAATTTTGAGTGTGACTCCAAATCCAGACCTCCATGGGTTGAAAAATTTGATTTCCAATTTTTTTATTTTTGTGTGATTTTGTTGTCAGCACATTCAACTATGTAAAGAACAAAGTATTTCAGAAGAATATTTAATTAACTCAGATCTAGGATGTGTTATTTTTGTGTTCCCTTAATTTTTTTGAGCAGTGTATATATATATATATATATATATATATATATATATATAAAGAATAAGAATACCGCGGCACACCCATTAATGTGACATGTGCTTTATTCACCAAAGATGCAACGTTTCGGTTCACTCCATGGAACCTTTTTCAAGCAGTGATAACAAACAATGGTGGCAATACCAGTAAAAACAATTCATAAATTACAAAAATGTGTATACATCTATGATCACATTACATATACATGATTCACATTTAAAAACAATTATGATCACCATAGTGCAAAATTCATATATAAATATAAACATTATTTACGTGCTATAAGTCCATAATTTTCCAAATTGCCTAATTGGTATCCATAAAATTGTGACAGGTGCAAGATTAAAAAGCATAATTACTAAATGAAAAAGATGAAAACCACAAACCAGCATGGGAGGAGGAGCGGCGTCTTAGTCACAAGAGTGCACATGTCCATAATGTAACCATCTGTTGGCCGGCACCTCCGGCACCTGACAAGACACAGAACACTGACGTGAAAGATGCGAGCCAAGGAAGGGAGGCGGGCCGCCGCAGATCACGTGACCAGCCAGATCACATGAACGCAATGCGTCCGTACTCACAACCAAAGCCGCCCATCCACATCACAAATTCGGTGTGACGTATCATGTGATCCAACATACAGGTCAAAGGGCATAGCATCACCGGCGCTACAATAATAATAATTGTAACATAGTAATGATGTAATAACACTGTTGTGTCGCATGTAACCCCACTAATCAGACTAAATCATTATAAAGTATTACATAGGAGGACTAAGAACATAAGAGCTCATCATCACTTGAGAATACCATGAGGGACAACATGATCGTCATCACAAAGTCCCCCATAGTGACAGGGATACACATACCCATCCACCTAGTAGGAGGTCAATAAGCATAACAGTATATATATCTGGATAACTATTGTGAGTTTGTATATATGAAACCGATTCCTTAGTCCTCCTATGTAATACTTTATAATGATTTAGTCTGATTATTACATCATTACTATGTTACAATTATTATTTCTGTAGCGCCGGTGATGCTATGCCCTTTGAACTGTATGTTGGATCACATGACACGTCACGCCGAATGTGTGATGTGGATGGGCGGCTTTGGTTGTGAGTACGGACGCATTGCGGTCATGTGATTTTGCTGGTCACGTGATCCGCGGCGGCCCGCCTCCCTTCCTATTCTATTGCAATTGTATGTGTGTGGGGTCTGAGCAATCGGATATTGGCCAGCTGAGCAGAGATGCACCTGTCTAGTGAAGTGATGGTACGGTATGGGGTGTACAGCTGGTTCGCCTCCCCGTGGTGCACCCTGGGTAACTCTAAATGAACCAGCAAATACTGGCGGTAAGAAAAAGAAAGCTTCTCCTGAGTCCAGACCAACAGGACACAAACTCTAATCTACAGACTGTGTTTGTGTGTGTGTGTGGTATATAGTGTGCGGCAGGAAAATGGATGTACAATGTGCATGTGAGATATATTTCTGCTGTCCATACATACATGCTACTGACATAGTGCTGTGATGTCACAACAATACTTAGGGCACCAATCAGTAATATCTACTTAGACCTAATAAAAAGTGAAGCTATATGTATCGCGAAAAAAACATTCGGATCATAGGTGGCGATTTTCGAATATTTTATAACACTCTATCTGCATATAAAGCGATTGGTCTGACATGCATGTGAAATGTAATCAAATACACTGGTGTAATGTCAAATTACTTACAGTGATCAGGAAATTGCTTCCGACCATCTTTTCCAATCGCCTCAAACTTCGGGTAGTTCGAAAACAGTGGCTAGGCCACACCCCTTTTTGCGCATGCACATTAAGCGAATTTTACATTGCGATTTTAGTAATGAAAAAAAAAGTAAATAACGATAGTGAATTCACGAATATATGACGAATATTCGCCCATTTATTCGCCAAATATTGCAAAATCGAATACTGCCCCTGCCGCTCAACACTAGTCATCAATTGATCCTTTGGCTGGGATTAGGGCTAGTGTTGAGCGAATTGAAGTATCTGAAGTGGACTTCGATCCAAATTTCTGGAAAAAATCGATTCGCCACAAAGCCAAATTTCCTCGCACTTTGTTGTAACGAACCAATCCTTCCTAAAATGGTGGCTGAAAGTAAAAAAAATTATACTCACTTCACCCATTTGATCGTGGAGAGGCTGTTCGCTCCAGTCTTGATTGAAGAGAACCCACTAAAGGATCTGCAGCGAGCGTGATGACCTCATCACGTGATCACGCTGGGCGCGCGGTGGTGTCATCATGCTCGATGCAGGTCATTTGGTGGGTTTTCTTAAATAAAGATGGAAGCGGACAGCCTCTCAGTGATCAAGTGGCTGAGGTGAGTATAATTTTTTTTAACCCCTGAGCAGCTGAATGTGAGTCACAGATGCCATGAACGCATCTGCGAGATTAAATTATGGGAGTGGTGTGATCGCCATTTCCCGCTTCATACAATGGAAAGTGATTTGTGACAAAGTAATTTATCGCTCATCTCTAATTGTTACCATTTCCCACTACATGGGAAACATGACATGACAGCATTTCCTGTGAGCAGCATGGCTAGCAATAAAGATAACTTACTAGATGCCATGTTGCCCAGGAGGCTTGGTGACTGTAAAACGCCCTTCTTTAAACTCCTCTGCTACTTTGACCTAAGCAGATCAAATGACTGCATGTGGTCAAGATAAATGGAAAGCAGACACTAAAACTTAGGCCTCTTGCACACAAATGCTTTTTTTTTCCGTTCACATTCTGTTTTTCGCCTTCCGTATACAGACCGTATACAGAACCATTCATTTCAATGGATCCACAAAAAAAAAACAGAAGGTACTCCGTATGCCTTCCGTTTCCATATTTCCATTTTTCCGTTCCGTTCAAAGATAGAACATGTCCTATTATTGTCCGCATAACGGACAAGGATAGTACTGTTCTATCAGGGGCCAGCTGTTCCGATCTGCAAAAAACAGAATGCACACGGACAACATCCGTAATTTTTGCGGATCCGTTTTTTGTGGACCGCAAAATACAGAAAATGCAAGAGTCCTAACTATTAGGTTTCAATTACACGTCAGTATTTTGGTCAGTGATTTCCATCAGTGATTGTGAACTAAAACCAGGTGCGGCTCTAAACACAGAACAGGTGCAGATCTTTCCCTTAGGCCTCTTGCACACGACCGTATGCCCTCCGTCCGTGAGCGGGCCATATGTCCCGAAGCAGCATTGATTGTGCGCAGGGGAGTACACAGAATCATAGATTACAATGATGCTGTGCACATCGGGTAGCCTGTGGGGTTATTGTCCCGCACTCATATGATCTTATGAGTGCGGGAGAATAGCCCCGAGTGTGACCCGACGTGCACAGCATCATAGTAATCTATGATGCTGTGTACTCCCGTGCGCACGATCAATGCCGCTCTGGGACATATGGCCCGCTCATGGACCGTATGTCTCGGAGGGCATACGGTCGTGTGCAAGAGGCCTTATACCTTATGTCTGTGGAGGCTCCAATCAGGGCCGGTACAAGGCAGGGGCCGAAGGAGCGGGTGCCCTGGGCGCTACCATTTGCGGACAGGAGGGGGGCGCAGGTGAAGTGCCAGCCACGGCCCCCCCTACATCATGCTGTGCCCCCCCATGTGCCCCCCCAACTAAAATGACCCCCCCCCCAAGTGAGCAGCCGCCGCCGGGCACAGGGAGATGAGCACTTCCATTGCGCTCATCTCCATTGTAAACTGTCTGTGCCAGCGGAGGTGCAGGGGAGGGAGAGGCGTGTCCCTTCCCTTTCCTCTGATAGGCTGCAGGCAGGCACCGAAGTGGAGGAGAGGCCCCGCCCCCTAATTACTCCTGTTTACCTTTCTAAAGCTAAAGGACCTTTGATGATGTCATCACAGGTCCTGTAAGGGAACTGCACAGTGTAAAGTGTAGTTCCCAGGTTAGAACAGTGCATCTGCCAGGACCTGTGATGACATCATCTTCAACATCACAGGTCCTGCAGAATCTAGCAAAGGAACTGCACCAAAAATGGTGTAGTTCCTAGGTTTCAAAGGTACATCTGCCAGGACCTGTGATGACATCATCACAGGTCCTTCAAACCCTAACAGCAAGTATTAAAAGTTCACAAGCAGCTCTGTATTGATCCATACAGACTGGAATGGAGAGGTAAGAGGAGGTCCTCCACTTTTTATCATTTACCCCCCCCCCCCCCTCCATGCCCTGTTTTTACTCATTGCTCACTCATGTATACTACTTCAGACAGTTACCACTACCTCATGTACCTCACAGTGACTATAATGCATAACTGACCACATATTTCTATAAACACTGCATCTACAGTATTATACCTTCTATGTGTCACATCAATACACTGCTCTGTATATATATATATATATATATATATATATACACACACACATACATGCACACACACTGCATATATTACACAGTATTATACATGCAATATGTACAGATATATAGTATATACCGCAGTGCACTGATATGTGAGGTATGAGGTATAATAGATGCTGTGTGTACAGATATCAGTACACTTCTGTATATACTATATATGTGAGGTACGAGGTATAATAGATGCAGTGTGTACAGATATATAGTATATACAGCAGTGTACTGATATGTGAGGTACGAGGTGTCAATACACTGCTGTATTTACTATATACCTGTACACACTGCATCTATTATACCTCGTACCTCACATATTACACTACTGTATATACTGTATACACTGCATATATTATACCCCGTACCTCACATATCAGTACACTGCTGTATATACTATATACCTGTACACACTGCATCTATTATACCCTGTACCTCACATATCAGAACACTAGGGAATATACTATATACCTGTACACACTGCATCTATTATACCGCGTACCTCACATAACTGTACACTGCTGTATATAATATACATCTGCATCTATTATACCTCTTTTGTGTGCCAGGGCTGTTTTGTAATCCCATTCCGGCCCTGATGGCATAAATTATAAAACGCAGCAGCAAGAATAGTTCATGGAACAAAGGGAGGGGCTATAAAAGGGGAATGGGGGCCCAATTTAGATTCCTGCTATGGGGCCCAGTGATTTTTATGTACGCCCCTGGCTGCAGGCACTAGGCCGGCAGCCTATCAGAGGCCGGCGCAATGACGTCATCGTGCCGCCTGAGCCTTACATTACAGCGTGGGACACAGGAAGAGGCTGCATCGCATCGCTGACACTTAGGTAAGTATAAGTGTTTTTTTTTTGTTTTTTTTTACAATAGTGTTACTGGCACATTGGGGGGGCTTATTACAAAACTGGCACATGATGATGGGGGGGACTTTATACTGGCACATGATGATGGGGGGGAACTTTATAGTGTCTGTGACTTTCAAAGTCCCACAGTCCTTTGTTCTATTGCTTTAAGTATATTCTTGTTTTGAAACAACATTGATTCTTTCTTAAAAACGGGGGGGGGGGGGGGGGCGCAGTTTGCCATCTTCGCCCTGGGCACCAAATGGCCTTGTCCCAGCCCTGGCTCCAATCCTGGTTTTGGCTCACAATCACTGATGGAAATCACTGACCAAAACACTGATGTGTGAATGAGGCTTTACAGTGACCCAAGTTAAGCTCCTGCAGGTGCTTAATGAAGTGCTTTGATTTCAACATCGGTGTCTGCTAAATTAGGCATGACAACTCCTAACTCCTTCCTTGCCTCAAATATTTCAGAAGAAATCAGCTTATTCCCCCTTTCTGTCCTCCTCCTTCCACTACTCCAGTGATTGCAGTGTTATCACTGGCTGAGACAGCCCTGCAGCTCATACTCCTGGATTTAGCATGTTAAGCCTCTAACAAATTGTAGGATTTTCTATAATCTATTTTCTGTAGAAGCAGATGAGTGAGGGCCTGCTGCCGAGTTAACCCTTCGATCTGTTCTGGAAATCTCTCTGTATCCACTTCTTATGTACTAGAGCAGTGATGGCTAACATCCGGCACTCGAGTTGATCAAACCGAGCTGCAAAGTCGGGTCAGTACCGAACTTTGCAAGTTTGGGTACCCGGACCCAAACCCGAACTTTGCAGCAAAAGTTCGGGTTTGAGTTTGGTGTTCAGGCATTTAATAAAGCTTGTTAAAAGGCTGCAGGGCAGCCAATCAAAAAGCTTTTAAAGAGGACCTTTCATGGGTCCAGACATTATAAACTAAGTATCAGGCTACGTAGGGGATAGTGCAGGGATCTAACTCCACTTACTATTTTTTCTGAGCACCACTCCGTTCGCCCGCTGTGGCCCCCATTGTATTCTCATGCCTGGTATACTAATTAATAGCATCGGAGCAATGGGGAGGAGACAGTCTTTCTCCGTGGGTGTTTCCTTCTCACTGGCTGTAGCGCTGTACAATCGCAGCGGAGAGCGTCACAGCCAGGGAGAAAAAAAACTCACCTTCTCCCTGGCTGTGACGCTCTCCGCTGCGACTGGACAGCGCTACAGCCAGGGAGAAGTAGACGCCTACGGAGAAAGACTGCATCTCCTCCCCATTGCTCCGATGCTATTAATTAGCATACAGGGCGGGAGAATACAACGGGGGCCACAGCAGGCAAACGGAGCGGCGCCCAGAAAAAATTGTAAGTGCAGTTAGATCCCTGCATTGTCCCCTACGTAGCCTGATACTTAGTTTATAATGTCTGGACCCATGAAAGGTCCTCTTTAAGCTGTGGGCACTTAGAAGCCATCACAGCCTTGCCTACTAATGGCATGGCTGTGATTGGCCGATGCATCATGTGACCCAGCCTCTATACAAGCTGGATCACATGTAGCACCGCCCATCAGCTCTGAGTAGTGCAGGGACAGGAAGCAGGCAGCTGAGGTGAGGGAAAGTGTTAGGAATCTCATCTGGCTATTTATTCTGTGGGTGACCTATAGTGATTGGTCGAGCACATGTGGGTGACATATACTAGTGTTGGTCGAGCACCAAAGTGCTCAGGTGCTCGAGTAGAGCACCTAGGGATGCTCGGGTGCTCTACAGAGCACCCGAGCACAATGGAAGTCAATGGGAGAACCAGAGCATTAAACCAGGCACCCCCTGCTCTGAAGAGGGGAGGGTGTCTGGTTCATAGGAAAAGGTCAGAAATTGATGGAAACACCACTGAAATGGTTCGGGAACAGCATGGGGAGGATGTCTGGATGCATCTTGGATTCCCAAGTCGCTGCTGGGAACGATGCTGTCCGAGTAATATGCCACTTTTACAGACTGACAATAATACGCACAAAACCAAAGATAAAATCCATTTTAGAGGAAACATTGTTAGGAAACATTCTTTCCTGTATATTTACTTTTCAAAAATTACAAGGAAGAGGCACTTCGATACAACCTGTATATCACATAAAGGAGGGCCTCATTCACATTGTGGTACAATTGTTCAGGTAGTGGGACTCCTACACTCATAAAGTCTATGCACTAAGTGAAAGGGCTGCCAAAAATTACAAGGAACCCACACTACAATACACCCTTTATTACACATAAAGGAGGGCATCCTACACACCCTTGAAAAATTATGATTGATGGCCTACTGGTGAACCTCATAAACTATTGGAGCAAGGGCCTGGTGATCTGACCTTTTAAAACATTAGGGGCGAGGGCCTGCTGCTGAGCTGACCCACTAAAACATTAGGGGCGAGTGCCTGCTGCTGATCTGACCATCTAAAACATTAGTGGCGAGGGCCTGCTGCTGATCTGACCATCTAAAACATTAGGGGTGAGGGTCTGCTGCTGAGCTGACCATCTAAAACATTAGGGGTGAGGGTCTGCTGCTGAGCTGACCATCTAAAACATTAGGGGTGAGGGTCTGCTGCTGAGCTGACCCTCTAAAACATTTGGGGCGAGTGCCTGCTGCTGATCTGACCGTCTAAAACATTAGGGGTGAGAGCCTGCTGGTGACCCTCAAAAACATTATGAGCAAAGGCCTTCTGATGACCCTCTAAAATATTATGGGCGAGGGCCTGACAACTAGGATGGCCCTCAGATGACAGAGCTAGGAGCAAGGTCCTACTCCAACAAAGGCAGGCATCCAACTGATCTCAGTCTCACAGCAACAAAACATAAAGAAACAAGACATCACACCCAGCTCACCCAAGCACACGCCTTAACCCCGAACACACCAGGAAGGAAGGAAGAGCCTAAAAGGGAAAGCGCACACACATGCAACAACATGTTGCCGCAGGCAACAGCATGCATGGCAACCGTGTCACAGCGCACACAACATAGGCCGTGACACTGTCCAGCATGCTACAACAACAACTCATTGCCGCAGACAACACCATGCGTGGCAACCGCGTCACAGCGCACACAACATAAGCCGTGACATAAGGGCCGTGACAAGCGATGATGGAAGAGGATGTGGCACAGGAGGAAGAGGAGGGGGAAGAGGGAACATGTCCACGGGTATCAGGCTAGTCATTCACAAGTGGCTCGGAGGGTGGGTTCCTGTACCAACAGAGGCCAGGTAGACAATTGTCCAGCCAGGACACAGTTCTTGAGGATGAGGAGGATAATGAGGAGGAGGAACCGTGTTCACAGGGTGGCACCCAAAGCAGATCCTGGGCATCACTAGAGCCTGGCTGGGGGGATAAAGAGGACACAGACGATACACCTCCCACAGAAGACAGCTTGTTGTTGCCTCTGGGCAGCCTGGCACACATGAGCGACTATATGCTGCAGTGCCTGCGCAATGACCGTCAAGTTGCCCACATTCTAGCCAGTGCTGATTACTGGGTGGCCACCCTGCTGAATACCCGCTACAAGGACAACGTATCATCCTTAATTCCGTCACTAGAGCGTGATCGAAGATGCAAGGGCACGCTGGTAGATGCCCTGCTGATAGCATTCCCACCTGACAGTGGGGGCTCAGTGGAAGCACAAGGCAAAGGCAGAGGAGGAAGAAGAAGTCGCCAACGCAGATGGGGCACAGCCAGCACATCAGAAGGGAGGGTTAGCATGGCCGAAATATGGAAAATCTTTGTCAAAACACCACAACAACCAGCACCACCAGAAGATACGGAACGTCTTAGCAGGAGGCAGCATTTCAGCAACATGGTGGAACAGTACGTGTGCACATGCCTACACGTACTGACTGATGGGTCTGCCCCATTCAACTTCTGGGTCTCCAAAATGGGCACATGGCCTGAGCTTGCCCTTTACTCCTTGGAGCGGCAGGTGTATTTTCCGAACGTGTGTTTAGCACGGCAGGGGGGGTGATCACACTCAATCATAGCCAATGTGGACAAGCTCACATTCATTAAAATAAACCACGCATGGATCCCACAAGACTTGTCCGTACATTGTGCTGAATAGACAAGTCTTGGCTATCTCCTCCTCCTCCACCGCGGCTTCCACCTACACCGCCACGTCTACCGCCTCCTCAACCTCCTACTCTACTTTGACCTCTGCCTCCTAGTTCAAGATTATTATTCTTATTTATTTATCTATTTTATGTTATTTTAAGTCATTTCCCTATCTACATTTGTTTGCAGGGCAATTGTCCTGCTCTTACCCCCATTTTGCTTCCTTTTGCAGTCCTCTAGCCCTTACTATGACTATTTTACAGGCATTTTAGTGCACCAAAGTTCGGGTACCCATTGACTTCAATGGGGTTTGGGGACAAGTTTGGGTCCCGAACTTTGACTCAAAGTTCGGCCGAACCCAGCGAACCCGAACATCCACGGGTCTGCTCATTCCTATTAGTTATGTTAACATTGTACCACTTTTAGTTTTTTTGAAGTGTGATACTGGCTTCTCAGTAATCTGACCACTAGAATATGGTTAAATTGTAATCAACTGCGGCTTTATTGTAGTCAGATTCAGCTATACACACATGGCACTTAGAGCTAGGTTCTGGGCACATGGCCAAATCATGGTAGCATGCAGGAGTCATACACATAGGCTCTGACTGTCCCACAGGGAAACAGGTGAATCCCTGGTGGACCCCTGAGCAAGGTTGGCCCCTAGTCCCCCAACCCCTGCGCAGGAGGCACATGGCACAGTAGATTTTGAGATAGACAGAATACAGGACCTCAACCAGCCTATGTTCATATGAAGAACCAGATAGACAGAATACAGGACCTCAACCAGCCTATGTTCATATGAAGAACCGGGTAGATTATTTTAACAAAGTAGCTAGGGGTCATTTATTATACTGAAATATGCCTATATTAGGTATATATCAGGAGCAGATCACAGCGCAGGGGAAGGGGACTGGCCAGAAGGCCTATCTCATTCATCATTTTCTACACATAGAAAATGGTCTAAATGTAAGACAGCTCCGAAGCTGGCTTACATTTAGAACTGGCGTAGGATCTGCCGAAGTTATGTAACGGATCCTCCGCCAGCTATGGGACTTTATTAAGACCGGCATCTACAACGCCTGTCTTAATAAATGTGCCTCCTAGTTTATTATTAGAGACACACTGGGTGGCTGAGATGAATTCTTCATAAAGAGTAGACTAGCCATGTCCTCTTTCCCCAGGGATCTGCCCTCTTTAAGTCACTGCAGGGACCCCATAATCAGTGATATTGCTGTTTAACCTAATAGATTCAGTTTAACTCACATTATCTACAGAATTCAGATGTGTGTAAGCCCCTAGGAATAACCTGGGATATTTACACAACGGCTTCTGTTCTGTGGCAGTCTTTAATGTGTAGCTTTGGCCTAATTGTAAGTATGCCAACACTGTGCAGCTCAACTGGAGGGGGTTGAAATGAAAATACATATTCAGTTGACTATACCTGTCAGGGTAAATTTAAAGGAGTTATCCAATGATTAATGTAAAAATGAAAATCTGATATAGTGTATAACAAACTTAGAACCAGCCCTGTACCTCACATGGATCCAGAGATCTCCCTATTCATTGCTCCAATTGATCTGCTTGATTTATTTCAAGCTGGAAGCTCAGGGAATGTGCACTTTCTACTGCAGCTGTTGGTATTTGAAGGTTGGATCTGAGCATGTGCTTCCATCTCAATGAGCAGGACAGAGAAATTAGAAATAGAGCAAACAGCAGGTGGCGCTATACAGATAGTTTTCAGTTATTAATTCAGTGGCTATAATACATTTTTTATTACATGCAATTACAAAAGTATTCAGATCCAGGTGCTAGTTTGCAAAATGTAGAATATTTTTTGTGCGAAAACATCTTTAACTAGCCTGAGGAAGACCCATGTCAAGTTATAAATGTAGAGGACGTCAGTCGCTCTTCTTGATTTAGGTAAATTTTGAGAAATTGAGATGTTGTCTAATACAGAATTTTTAGAACCAAGGTACACGTGTTAGGCAAAGTTCACATCTCCGTTTCATTTTCCATTCTTCTGATCCATCAGAAGAGAAAAAAGACAAAAAAACTGTGTTCTGTAAAAATAAGCGGATCCTGTTGCATCAGTTGTCATCCGTTTAAGCCATTTCCATCTGAGATCCATTTTCTTTAGACGTGAAAAAAAGTACTGAACGCAGGACTTTTTTTTCCATCTAAATAAACGGATCTCAGATGAAAATGACTCAAACGGATGACAACTGATGCAACAGGATCCGCTTTTACAAGATCTTGGTTTTTTTTCTCTTCTCTTTGCTCTTCTGACGGATCAGAAGAACGGAAAGCTAAACGATAATATGAACTCAGCCTAATTAATTGTTGGTACTTTTCCCCCATACATATTGAATTTAAAGGGAACCCGTCACCGGGATTTTGTGTATAAAGCTGTGGACATGGGTTGCTAGATGGCCGCTAGCACATCTGCAATACCCAGTCCCCATAGCTCTGTGTGCTTTTATTGTGTAAAAAAAACGATTTGATACATATGCAAATTAACCTGAGATGAGTCCTGTAAGTGAGATGAGTCAGGGACAGGACTCATCTCAGGTTAATTTGCATATGTATAAAATCGGTTTTTTTACACAATAAAAGCACACAGAGCTATGGGGACTGGGTATTGAGGATGTGCCAGCGGCCATCTAGCAACCCATGTCCTCAGCTTTATACCCAAAATCCCGGTGACAGGTTCCCTTTAATTCGCATAGTGACCAGACAGTCATGCTGGCCAGTGGCCAACTCCTCCATCTATCTCTCCACTTAGAGGGCTTTCATACACAACTGATTTTGCAGCAGAAAATTCTGCAACTAAAAATCAGTTCCATTCACCTTAATGGAGCTTGCAGAAATCCATGTGCTTGCTGCCCCATTCTAATGAATAGAACTGATTTTCAGTCGCGGAATTTTCTGCCACAAAATCTGCCGTGTGGGGGTATCCTTAGATGTAAAATGTTGCCTCTAATGAATATGCCAAAAGATTATTAGGAAAAGTAATGGCTGCTGATCGCCCAGCATACACTGTGATACCATGTGGACATGCTGCATGAAACAAATGATTTCGATGTCCCTGTGTTATGCCTAGAACAGCATGCATATTATCGAAACGTAATGAGCACAATATCTAGGTGACCTTCCATTTGACCTTCACCTCTCCTAAAAAGAAGCCAGCAGCAGTCAAGCTGTCAGTCTAGTATAACCAGGCAGTCTGTGCAGCATGGCTACATCAGACAATTATACAACATGCATATGGGCGGATAAAATATTCATACATTTGGAATTGCTCCCATCCCTTTAACAACAACAAATATGTTACATTTGACAAATTTCCCTTCTGATCCATCAGCATAGTCTGCCTGTAACAAATGTGCCAGATGCATGTGAATGGACTTTGTCCTAAAACTATAAGACCACTGACCTATACGTGTCATAGGTGAGTTTCATCTGCAAAAGGGATCCATTCCAACAATAAGATTAGATTATCTAAGGGTACTTTCACACTAGCGTTTTTCTTTTCCGGTGTTGAGTTCCGTCTGAGGGGCTCAATACCGGAAAAAAACTGATCAGTTTTATCCTAATGCATTCTGAATGGAGAGTAATCCGTTCAGTTTGCATCAGTTCAGTCCCTCTTACGTTTTTTGGCCGGAGAAAATACCGCAGCATGATGCAGTTTTCTCTCCGGCCAAAAATCCTGAACACTTGCCGAAACGCCGGCATTAATTTTCATTGAAATGTATTAGTGCCGGCATTAGGTGTTCTGGCAAAACGGATCCGGTATTCCGGTCTGCCCATGCGCAGACCTTTAAAGATGCAAAAAAAATAAATGATACTGGATCCGTTTTTCCGGATGACACCGGAGAGACGGATCCGGTATTTCAATTTGTTTGTCTGACAAATGCCATCCATTTGCGTCCGGATTGCCGTCCGGAATCCTCTGCCGCAAGTGTGAAAGTACCCTAATATATTTGTGTAAGTACTGTGCACAGCTCACGTTTTCTCCGTACCCCTTCTCCGACGATACTGTAATACCCATCGCTCTCATGCCACGTTTATATGGAAAGAAATCTGTCTGGAAATCTGAGGAAGGACAATGGACTCCATCTGAAAGCTCTGTGCATCCCTACTATGGTTTTCAATGTAACGTCTTGATACAGAATCAGACATTTGCATAGGACTCTGTGTATAACCGCGTCCTAATAGCACTGAGCTCCAGCCATTTAAACCTGCCCATAATACAATTAGCGTGATCCTTGGGAACTGCCGTCTGCACATCTGCCCATGATTTCTTTATTCATCTCTCATATTGTGTGCATCCCTTCCCACCGTCAGGCGCTCTCCCCCTCATGCCGCACACCCCCCAGACTGATTCTCATTCTGTGCCCCTGGTGATGTTTGTTTTGAGTGTGTTCTTTAACTCCCTCCCCCCGGTTTCCCACACTTGGAGTCTGTCTCTCACTAGCCCTTCTATTCTTCCGCCCTGACCCCATGTCAGATCCCTGCTGTCTGAGAGGTTCTATTCCTCTTCACATGCCAATTGGCTGTCTAGCAGTTCTGCTGTATCCAGCTCTCCTGTCATTACTCGTAGATGAAAAGATGGCTACTGCTATTATTTATCTACTATCCCTCATTCATAGGAAATGGAACCAGACTCATATCAAGGATTTACGCCAGCAGAGCTCACTATCTAAATTCTCATGCAGTCAATATACTGGATAGTCAAGTAAGCAATTATTTGGGGATTAGGAAAGGCAGTTAGCATATACTGTACAAGCTGGATGTAGTATATGGCCCTGGCGAGAAAAAGCAGCAGTGCCAACCAGTGAGTCACCATTTCTCCCAATTAAAAGACTGTGCCAGGAAGGGCTTAAAAAGGTTTTCTGAGATTTTGATACTGATGACCTATCCTCAGGATAAACAATTAAATAAAGTAATGGGTGAGCACACTAACCTGGACTTATTCTATATAAAATTTTATTAAATCAATGAGTATGACACGTGTACAAGTTATAAAATTAGATAAAACATAAAATCAATATCTGATAGCACTGATAATATATAGCACAAAGTCCAATCAATGCAATGTATTGGATATTGCCCACGTAGTTGCTGATAAACACAATGCTCAGGCAGGCTGGAATTGCCAGATATCTAGTATGTATATATGTGAATTACTGTCCCATATATAACAGTCCGCATAAGGAACAGGTGAATAGCCGGGATGTCACTGTGTCAGTATTTTCATCCTTCGACGTAACACACATATAGCAGAGTTTGAGTCTCTAGAAAGGTCACGATTTGCGTGGCCGTTGGCGGTGTTTATAACCTCATAGATGGTCAATATGTTGTAAGGAGGAATGGCTCTTACCTTCCTTAGTGTCCAAACGAGGGTCGGGCGGCGCGAGATGATGCTGGCGTCACGCTCCGTACTCCTCCGGCTGTCTGTCCCGAACTATCGCGGGAATTGCAGCGGGACTTGGTTCGTCCGTACCTTTTACTCTTCCGGTATGGAACAAAGGAAGACGTCTTGTGGTCTGTGAATTCTTATTGCGGTCTGTGAATTCTCATTCCAGTGTTGTTTCCTTTATCTTGCAATTTAAATATTCATAGCGTGGCCACGCTTATGATAGCGGAGGTGCTCTTTACAGGTATCCGATCCGGCCCAAAAAATTGGGCCGGATCGGATGTCATGGCCTATGGTGTGCACTGTGACACTGTTGCTACACCTGCGGTTGCCCGCGGCAACGTGTTGCTGTGTGTGCATGCGGTGGCAGTGTCTCGGCCTTCTGGGTGATTGCCGTGACATGGTTGCCATGCATGTTGTTGCCTGCGGCAACGTGTAGCTTTCTATGCTTGTGTGTGCACTTCCCTTTTAAGTGGCTTCTTTCCCTTGTCTGGTGTTGGAAGGGTTAACTCCCTTCCTAGTGTTTTGTGAACACTGGGTTTATGTGTGTGGGGGTGGCTGCTTGGGCTATTTAGCCTCTGCCGGATGCCTGAAAGCTGAGGGGGTACTCCAGCCATGGTGTATGCTGGAGCTATCCTCCTGGTCTTCATATTCCATCTGTCCAGTGAGGGCCATCCTTGTGGTCATAGATGTTCTTATGGTGTCTCACGTTTTTTGCAGCTATGGGTGTCCTTGGTCCCTGTGTGGTTTGTGGTGTGTGCTGTGTCCTTATGTTGGTGTGGACAGCAGCACTAGTGCACGGGTTCCAGTCAGTGTGTCTGTGGCAGGTAATTGTGTTACTGGTTTCACTTACCTGCCATCTCTCTATAGCTGTATGTGTTCCCCTCTCCTTGCAGCCTGGCCTCAGATAGAGACTCCTGTTCCACCATGACTGGGATGAACAGGTTGTCTCTCCCCTGCTCCTAAGTGAGGGATTACCAGGGCGACTTAGGGTTTCTAGGAAACCTGAGTATGAGTCGTCCTACCATCGGGGTCCGCTCATACAGTGAGGAGTCAGGGAGAGGATTAGGGACGCGGTAGGAGGTGACCTGCTCCCTTATTACTCCTTTTGGCCAGGCTGATCCCCCTTTACCCTCTGACACCGCACGGTGGGGGGTTTCCCCCACTCCCCGCCTTGACAGGTGGCTGTGCTTGCACAGTATAGAAAAAAGTGCTGGACTATGTGCACTCCCGCGGTCTCGGCCACCAGATAGATCAGTGCTTGTTCCTATATTGTACAACCACGGTCACCACTAATGAATTACAGAGTGGTCATAACCATGGATACGAGCAGTGTATAATGTGATAGGAGAATTAATTAAGCCAGCAAAGGAGGCAAAATTGACAATCACAATACATTAGTAAGTGCCTTACATTAACTTTCTCTACATTATAAATGTCATTTGCTGGAGTGAGACTACCCCTTTAAGGCCAATTGAGTTGATTATGGTGAGGAGGAGTTTGTGGTCTACAGTGTCAAATGCTGCAGTGAGATCCAGAAGAATCATTAGAGAGTAGTTGCCATTCCTTTTTGCTGTCAGTAGATCATTAGGCACTTTGGTAAGAGCAGTTTCTGTAAGGTAGCTTATTAGGCACGAGTAGGCCAGACGTTCCAGGAGTTTAAAGTTGAAGGGTAGGTTAGACACAGATAGGTAGTTAGCAGCACAGGTTAGGTCAAGAGATGTTTATTTTCGTAGTGGGATTGGAACAGACTGTTTAAAAAAGGATCTACAATGGATTTATTATCTATGGATCTTTAATTAAAGTATCATATAAAATCATGATAATGTTGTATTGTTTTTGTCTTTTAGATTCTCACATTATATTATATTCTCAGTTTTCTTTCTTCACTTGTTTTCTGCTTTTTCCAGTTTGTATTATTGTTTTTCACAATGGTTGCAGTAATTGCTGGAGCAGGAACTATCATGTTCTAATTTCAAGGTTCTGGATGGATTACGACAGTTTTTCTGTAATCTTCTTAATGTACAAGCTGTATATGATAAAGGAACTGGAAAGAATACACAGTTCTAGAAAATAAATCAAAGCAGCATCTTCGCTTCTAACACAATACACAAATAATTGCAATAAGTGCATAGCAGTTAAAGAGATTTTCACCCCTTTTTTTAATACAAGCTATTCTGATGGCTGATGGTATTATATGGTGGCTGTTCTTGGTTTGGGCCCACTTTAGTAAAATCCACTCTGTGTGAGAGAAATTCTTCTCCAGATCATTGAGGGAGCTCCAAGTGGTGGTCCCCTTTTATAATTTTTAAGTGGTTGTCTTCATCAGACAAATTGGAAAAAAATAGATTTCTGTTTGTGGTGATTCTTTTTTGCTCTTCTGATTAGACATCCAAAGGTCTTAATCTAGATATTTTCATTAACTTGAAAACTCACCCGGTGTCTTTATGTGATACTGAAACCAACCAAGATGCTAGCTAGCACAGTTGGATTAAAGCGACCCTCCAGTTTGACATGAAAATTAAACATTATCTAAGGAATTCTTAGTTAAGTTACATGGTGCCCTCCTTTTCATTCCTTGTGCCACTGAACCTCCAATTCCTGAACTTCTCTGCTCTCCCCCAACATGGTTTCTCAGACTACCTGATGCACACTGTGCTTGGGTAGCCTGAGACATTCTCTGTGTTCTCTGAATGGCTTGGACATCAAACTCACATGAGCACTGGCCATTTTGAGAACAGAGTAAGTACCCCAGACTACTGATGCAACAGGTAGTGTGAGACGTGCTATAAATGGTCATTCCCAATAATTGGCCTGGTTCTCAGCCTAGGTAAAAGGGCCCTTAGAGTTCATTTCTCAGACAATAACTACTGTGCAATCTACTTTATGCTAATGCTTCTTAGGGCCCATGCATACATTTATTACAGCTCCTAACTCATGTATTACAGCTCCGTAAAACCTCCAGGTTTTAAAGAGCTGTAATGAGCCACCCAAATAGGTATATGGGGCCCTACTGTACTTTTTATGATTCCAACAGTCAAAAATTGTTGCATATTCTGTGCCATATTGACGCACCCTATGGCTGTACACAAAGTGACTATATAGTATTGAACTGCTGAGCCTCCATACAGGCCTTGCTCTTACATATCTGAGTATATAACTTACTCTTCAATTTGTTAAAAACATGGACATATTGGGGGTCAAACACCAAAAGAGTGACAGGTAATAAATTCAGACATCATCAGAGAGGAGCCTCTAAATAAAATCCTAGTCTTTCATACCTGTCCACAAGTAAATGGGTAGCAGACTAGTAGATATATTGCAGGTATCTAATATACATAGATTTGATATATATATATATATATATATATATATATATATACTACCTGAAGGACCCGAGTATATTTCATCTATTTAATTTAATGTTTGTGTGTGTCGTGAAAAAATATTGACAGTATCCACTATAACAGTGACATCTACAGTACCCCACCCCCTTAACAGTGACCTCCACAGCCCCCCACTCCTTAACACTGATCCCCCCACAGTGCCGCATCTCCTTAAAATGGCGTCCACAGCAGCACACCCCCTTAACTTTGACCTTCACAGCAGCCTGACCCTTTAACAGTGAGATCAACAGCACCCCACCCTCTTGACAGTGACCTCCACAGGGGCCCGCCCCCTTAACAGTGACTTCTACAGCAGCCACCCCTTAACACTGACCATAGGTTACAGTCCCCTTAACTGTGACCTCCACTATTCCTGGCCCCCTTAACAGAGACCTCCACAGTGACTGCCCATTTAACAATGACTGCCACGTTCCCTTAATAGTGACCTCACAGTACCCCACTGCCTTAACAGTGACCTCGCAGTACCCCGCTGCCCCTTTAATAGTGGCCTCCACAGTCCCCTCATCCCTTAACAGTGACCTCCACAGTGCCCACCCCTTTAACATTGACCTCCACAGCGGCCTGCCCCCTTAACAGTAACATCCACAGTGCCCTCCCCTTTAACAGTGACCTCCACAGCCACCGCCCATTTATTAGTGACCTCTACAGTACCCCATCTCCTTAACAGTGATTTACACAATAACTCGCTCCCTTAACAGTGACCGCTACAGCACCCTACCCATAACACTGACCTCCATAGCGGACTGTCCCCTTAACTGTGACTTCCACTGTTTCTGCCCCCTTAACAGAGACCTCCACAGCGCCGCATCTCCTTAAAATGGCGTCCACAGCAGCACCCCCCCTTAACTTTGACCTTCAAAGCAGCCTGACCCTTTAACAGTGAGATCAACAGCACCCCTCTCCCTTAACAGTGGCCTCTACAGCAATCTGCCCCTTAACACTGACCTCCAAAGCGGACCTTCTCCTTAATTGTGACCTCCACAGCAGCCTGCACCTAGGGAGGCCAGAGGTCCAGTTTTAGGCAGGACAGTCCAGCTTTCAGACTCCCTGTCCTCCATCCGGCAAAGGGCCTGGACGGACACAGGGATGTCCTTTTGAACAGCTCACTCTCAGACAGCAGCACTGTGCTGTCTGAGCGGGAGCTGCAGGGAGAAAGCCACCCTCTCTCCCAACCCTGCAGTTGACATAAGTTGATTTTTACCTTTATTTTTTAAATCCCCGTTGGCTGCAGAGTAGGAGGGAGTGTGGCCTAACTGGGTCAGGGGCATGGTTTAGCGGGACCTGGGGGCGGGGTTTTTAAGTCTATCTTTTGAGGGTGGCCTCAATGGCCACCCTACCTGCTCCCTGAACTGTGACCTCCACAGCACTCCGCTCCCTTAACAGTGTCATCCACAGCACCCTGCCCCTTTAAAGGAAATCTGTCACCACATCTAATTTCTAGATGTGTCTTTGGTTCAGCAATTGATGTTTTCTATCTTCTGAAAATCCAGTTTATTTGGTATGCAAATGAGGCAGTAAGGTGCCCAGAGTGGCGTCACTCTTGCAGTAAGGAGCCCAGGCACGCCCTCATGCTGGGAGCAGCGAAAAGGGGTCAGAGTTATGGCTTGAATGTGATGTAGGAGGGGTGGGTGGACACATTGTGGCAGGAGGCGTGCCTGGTCTCCTTTCTGCAAGAATTGGCACCTGCCTGGACACCTTACTGGCTCATTTGCATACCAAATAAACTGGATTTTCAGAGGATAAAAAACATCTATTGCTGGAACAAAGGCACATCTGGAAATAAGGTACTAAGTGCTATTAGGCTATGGCTTTACTTCAATAGCGATAATCTTGGTGACAGTTTTCCTTTAAAGCTGACCTAGAGCAGTGAAGAAAAATGGCTGGGTTGCTATGAAAACCTGGTGTAAAACTGTGCGTATGTAGAGACTAAGGGCCTGCAAGCTTCTATTGGCTGATAAGGGTCATGTGACCAGGCTAATGCAGTTTTTGGGAATATCTCAGGAATGGTACGTGCTAGAGAGCTGAGACCTGGTCTAAAACCTTCGCAGACACCTGATGTACCTGTGTTCCAAATTTCGTGATTGTAAATGCGACGGTGCGGATTCCTTTAGCGGACATACATACACACACAGACACATACATACACTCAGCTTTATATATATATACAGTACAGACCAAAAGTTTGGACACACCTTCTCATTCAAAGAGTTTTCTTTATTTTCATGACTATGAAGGCATCAAAACTATGAATTAACACATGTGGAATTATATACATAACAAACAAGTGTGAAACAACAGAAAATATGTCATATTCTAGGCTCTTCAAAGTAGCCACCTTTTGCTTTGATTACTGCTTTGCACACTCTTGGCATTCTCTTGATGAGCTTCAAGAGGTAGTCCCCTGAAATGGTCTTCCAACAGTCTTGAAGGAGTTCCCAGAGATGCTTAGCACTTGTTGGCCCTTTTGCCTTCACTCTGCGGTCCAGCTCACCCCAAACCATCTCGATTTGGTTCAGGTCCGGTGACTGTGGAGGCCAGGTCATCTGGCGCAGCACCCCATCACTCTCCTTCATGGTCAAATAGCCCTTACTTTCAAAGTTTTTCCAATTTTTCGGCTGACTGACTGACCTTCATTTCTTAAAGTAATGATGGCCACTCGTTTTTCTTTACTTAGCTGCTTTTTTCTTGCCATAATACAAATTCTAACAGTCTATTCAGTAGGACTATCAGCTGTGTATCCACCTGACTTCTCCTCAACGTAACTGATGGTCCCAACCCCATTTATAAGGCAAGAAATCCCACTTATTAAACCTGACAGGGCACACCTGTGAAGTGAAAACCATTTCAGGGGACTACCTCTTGAAGCTCATCAAGAGAATGCCAAGAGTGTGCAAAGCAGTAATCAAAGCAAAAGGTGGCTACTTTAAAGAACCTAGAATATGACATATTTTCAGTTGTTTCACACTTGTTTGTTATGTATATAATTCCACATGTGTTAATTCATAGTTTTGATGCCTTCAGTGTGAATCTACAATTTTCATAGTCATGAAAATAAAGAAAACTCTTTGAATGAGAAGGTGTGTCCAAACTTTTGGTCTGTACTGTATATATATATATATATACAGTCAGGTCCATAAATATTGGGACATCGACACAATTGTAACATTTTTCGCTCTATACACCACCACAATGGATTTGAAATGAAACGAACAAGATGTGCTTTAACTGCAGACTGTCAGCTTTAATTTGAGGGTATTTACATCCAAATCAGGTGAACGGTGTAGGAATTACAACAGTTTGCATATGTGCCTCCTACTTGTTAAGGGACCAAAAGTAATTGAACATAATAATAATAATCATAAATCAAACTTTAACTTTTTAATACTTGGTTGCAGATCCTTTGCAGTCAATTACAGCCTGAGGTCTGGAACACATAGACCTCACCAGACGCTGGGTTTCATCCCTGGTGATGCTCTGCCAGGCCTCTACTGCAACTGTCTTCAGTTCCTGCTTGTTCTTGGGGCATTTTCCCTTCAGTTTTGTCTTCAGCAAGTGAAATGCATGCTCAATCGGATTCAGGTCAGGTGATTGACTTGGCCATTGCATAACATTTTACTTCTTTCCCTTAAAAAACTCTTTGGTTGCTTTTGCAGTATGCTTTGGGTCATTGTCCATCTGCACTGTGAAGCACTGTCCAAAGAGTTCTGAAGCATTTGGCTGAATATGAGAAGATAATATTGCCCGAAACACTTCAGAATTCATCCTGCTGCTTTTGTCAGCAGTCACATCATCATTAAATACAAGAGAACCAGTTCCATTGGCAGCCATACATGCCCACGCCATGACACTACCACCACCATGCTTCACTGATGAGGTGGTATGCTTAGGATCATGAGCAGTTCCTTTCCTTCTCCGTAATCTTCTCTTTCCATTGCTATGGTACAAGTTGATCTTGGTCTCATCTGTCCATAGGATGTTGTTCCAGAACTGTGAAGGCTTTTTTAGATGTTGTTTGGCAAACTCTAATCTGGCCTTCCTGTTTTTGAGGCTCACCAATGGTTTACATCTTGTGGTGAACCCTCTGTATTCACTCTGGTGAAGTCTTCTCTTGATTGCTGACTTTGATACACATACACCTACCTCTTGGAGAGTGTTCTTGATCTGTCCAACTGTTGTGAAGGGTGTTTTCTTCACCAGGGAAAGAATTCTTCGGTCATCCATCACAGTTGTTTTCCATGGTCTTCTGGGTCTTTTGGTGTTGCTGAGCTCACCGGTGCGTTACTTCTTTTTAAGAATGTTCCGAACAGTTGTTTTGGCCACGCCTAAAGTTTTTGCTATCTCTCTGATCGGTTTGTTGTGTTTTTTCAGCCTAATGATGGCTTGCTTCACTGATAGTAACAGCTCTTTGGATCTCATCTTGAGAGTTGACAGCAACATATTCCAAATGTAAATAGCACACTTGAAATTAACTCTGGACCTTTTATCTGCTCATTGTAATTGGGATAATGAGGGAATAACACACACCTGGCCATGGAACAGCTGAGAAGCCAATTGTCCCATTACTTTTGGTCCCGCAACAAGTGGGAGGTACATATGCAAACTGTTGTAATTCCTACAACGTTCACCTGATTTGGATGTAAATACCCTCAAATAAAAGCTGACAGTCTGCAGTTAAAGCACATATTGTTTGTTTCATTTCAAATCCATTGTGGTGGTGTATAGAGCCAAAAATGTTAGAATTGTGTTGATGTCCCAATATTTATGGACCTGACTGTATATATATTTTGCATTTGGTCACTAAATTTTTCACTATATGTTGTCCGTAAAAGATTTACGGATTTATGGGCCTTGTTTTCCAGACATGGAAGTCTAAATAATGCAGAGATCAAAGACGCATCTACTGTAATGATCTACAGATGACCTATAATTTTACCTCTGGATTTCTCATTTTCTCATGAACTTTGAATTGCTTTAAGACCTACATATTTTTTGTCCTCTATATTCCTATAAAGGAGTCTATTCATACATAATATGACATCTGGACCTCCTCATGATCTTGCAAGACCCTCGTTAATGTTAATACTAATATCTCTATTCTTTATCTTCTTCGTCTATTGATCTTCTGTCACATCAAGAGCTTGATCACAACTTTGTTCTTCGTAACCCTTGGCCTTCATCATGGTAATAGGGTTACCTCAGACATTTCAGTGAATGTGCACAATTCATTTAAAGTAAGTACACGGAGGGCTTATAATTTCAATACTTGGTCTAATTTTGGAGTTAAAAAGCTAATGCAGACAGCTTGGTTCTTGTGGGAATTTATGTTTGCGAGAAACCGTTAAGGGCAAAATGGCAGCACAATCTGTCACCATCTAACAATATTTGACCTTGTTACCATTCATTAGATGGCTTAATTAGAGCTTCAAAACATAATGACCTGAGACAGGACAGGAAAATTAACAAAGCTACAACGCATACATAATACTCAGTACCAAAGCTTAATTAAGTTACAGTTATTGAAGAGGACGCCAACTGTGACATAGTAGTTGTGATCAAATTTTTACTCCAATAGTTCCCTTTTAGTATGCTCCAATAACTTGTATTACTTATGTTATGGCATACTTATCATAGAAGCAAGGTACTGGATAGAGGCTACTGTTATGGAGCTTGATTTGGCACTGATCTGTTAACTTGCCACTGATCTATTCTATGATCTATTCTTGATTTGGCACTGATTCTTGGTACCTGAACAAGGTCAGATAGGGGAGGCACATGGGATATGTGCCTGAGGCATCCACCTCCTTGGGGACATTCAACTAACCCTCTTTCTGTAATTCTATCCAGTCAAGAAAGGGAAGAGAGGAAGCATGCATGAAACCTTTTTTATTTGTTCATGTCCCAGACATGGAGTAGGGCACACATCAACCTTAGGTCTGTATTACACCAACAGTTTATCTGACAGTTTTTCTGACCAAGCATTGGTCAGATGGCTTATTACACACACAGAACTTTTGTTATACACACCAATTATTGGTCTGATTAAACAGATATTGGTCAGATAATCTGTTGGTATAATACAGGCCTTAGTCCTGCCCTGCATGTGAATTTGATATGTTGCAGCTCTTTGCCCCATCCTTACACTCCCATGATCTGCTTGTAGTAATAGAAACTATCACAATCCTGCTAAACTTTACAGACTGCACCTAGGCGGGACAGTGTTAGGTGGGAGTACAGGTTTCTAGAGATAAGAGTGAATATTCCATAAATGTTAGAGTTGGGAATACCTCTGTAAATGAAACCTGTAACATTAAATTAGACATGGTGGCTGAAATGTAGGTCATAGGTTATAAAGCAGAAGGAGCTGAGCAGATTGGTACAGTGGAGGAAATAATTATTTGACCCCTCACTGATTTTGTAAGTTTGTCCAATGACAAAGAAATGAAAAGTCTCAGAACAGTATCATTTCAATGGTAGGTTTATTGTAACAGTGGCAGATAGCACATCAAAAGGAAAATCGAAAAAATAACTTTAAATAAAAGATAGCAACTGATTTGCATTTCATTGAGTGAAATAAGTATTTGAACCCCTACCAACCATTAAGAGTTCTGGCTCCCACAGAGTGGTTAGACACTTCTACTCAATTAGTCACCCTTATTAAGGACACCTGTCTTAACTAGTCACCTGTATAAAAGACACCTGTCCACAGAATCAATCAATCAAGCAGACTCCAAACTCTCCAACATGGGAAAGACCAAAGAGCTGTCCAAGGATGTCAGAGACAAAATTGTAGACCTGCACAAGGCTGGAATGGGCTACAAAACCATTAGCAAGAAGCTGGGAGAGAAGGTGACAACTGTTGGTGCGATTGTTCGAAAATGGAAGGAGCACAAAATGACCATCAATCGACCTCGCTCTGGGGCTCCACGCAAGATCTCACCTCGTGGGGTGTCAATGGTTCTGAGAAAGGTGAAAAAGCATCCTAGAACTACACTGGAGGAGTTAGTTAATGACCTCAAATTAGCAGGGACCACAGTCACCAAGAAAACCATTGGAAACACATTACACCGCAATGGATTAAAATCCTGCAGGGCTCGCAAGGTCCCCCTGCTCAGGAAGGCACA
The DNA here is from genome assembly GCF_905171765.1 of Bufo bufo. Lineage (NCBI taxonomy): Eukaryota > Metazoa > Chordata > Amphibia > Anura > Bufonidae > Bufo > Bufo bufo. The sequence goes on from NC_053389.1 coordinate 179,747,205, forward strand.
TGTGCAGGCCCGTCTGAAGTTTGCCAATGAACACCTGAATGATTCAGAGAGTGACTGGGAGAAGGTGCTGTGGTCTGATGAGACCAAAATAGAGCTCTTTGGCATTAACTCAACTCGCTGTGTTTGGAGGAAGAAAAATGCTGCCTATGACCCCCAAAACACCGTCCCCACCGTCAAGCATGGGGGTGGAAACATTTTGCTTTGGGGGTGTTTTTCTGCTAAGGGCACAGGACAACTTATTCGCATAAACGGGAAAATGGACGGAGCCATGTATCGTGAAATCCTGAGCGACAACCTCCTTCCCTCTGCCAGGAAACTGAAAATGGGTCGTGGATGGGTGTTCCAGCACGACAATGACCCAAAAAATACAGCAAAGGCAACAAAGGAGTGGCTCAAGAAGAAGCACATTAAGGTCATGGAGTGGCCTAGTCAGTCTCCGGACCTTAATCCAATCGAAAACCTATGGAGGGAGCTCAAGCTCAGAGTTGCACAGAGACAGCCTCGAAACCTTAGGGATTTAGAGATGATCTGCAAAGAGGAGTGGACCAACATTCCTCCTAAAATGTGCGCAAACTTGGTCATCAATTACAAGAAACGTTTGACCTCTGTGCTTGCAAACAAGGGTTTTTCCACCAAGTATTAAGTCTTTTTTTGTTAGAGGGTTCAAATACTTATTTCACTCAATGAAATGCAAATCAGTTGCTATCTTTTATTTAAAGTTATTTTTTCGATTTTCCTTTTGATGTGCTATCTGCCACTGTTACAATAAACCTACCATTGAAATGATACTGTTCTGAGACTTTTCATTTCTTTGTCATTGGACAAACTTACAAAATCAGTGAGGGGTCAAATAATTATTTCCGCCACTGTATATCCTGTAGCTTTATTGGACAAGATTCAGTATAACTTTCAATTTATTCATGTAAATCTCTGCTCACTTTGAGCTCAGTAGTCATGTGTGTGTCCTACTAGTGATTGACAGAATTCCATGCATAACTATGCATATAGAGCTAACCGTCAATCACTGAGTAGGACCACTCATATACAGTTGCAAGAAAAAGTATGTGAACCCTTTGGAATGATATGGATTTCTGCACAAATTGGTCATAAAATGTGATCTGATCTTCATCTAAGTCACAACAATAGACAATCACAGTCTGCTTAAACTAATAACCCACAAAGAATTAAATGTTACCATGTTTTTATTGAACACACCATGTAAACATTCACAGGGCAGGTGGAAAAGGTACGTGAACCCTTGGAATTAATAACTGGTTGAACCTCCTTTGGCAGCAATAACTTCAACCAAACGTTTCCTGTAGTTGCAGATCAGACGTGCACAACAGTCAGGAGTAATTCTTGACCATTCCTCTTTACAGAACTGTTTCAGTTCAGCAATATTCTTGGGATGTCTGGTGTGAATCGCTTTCTTGAGGTCATGCCACAGCATCTCAATCGGGTTGAGGTCAGGACTCTGACTGGGCCACTCCAGAAGGCGTATTTTCTTCTGTTTAAGCCATTCTGTTGTTGATTTACTTCTATGCTTTGGGTCGTTGTCCTGTTGCAACACCCATCTTCTGTTGAGCTTCAGCTGGTGGACAGATGGCCTTAAGTTCTTCTGCAAAATGTCTTGATAAACTTGGGAATTCATTTTTCCTTCGATTATAGCAATTCATCCAGGCCCTTACGCAGCAAAGCAGCCCCAAAACATGATGCTCCCACCGCCATACTTCATAGTTGGGATGAGGTTTTGATGTTGGTGTGCTGTGCCTCTTTTTCTCCACACATACTGTTGTGTGTTTCTTCCAAACAACTTAACTTTGGTTTCATCTGTCCACAGAATATTTTGCCAGTACTGCTGTGGAACATCCAGGTGCTCTTGTGCAAACTGTAAACGTGCAGCAATGTTTTTTTTGGACAGCAGTGGCTTCCTCTGTGGTATCCTCCCATGAAATCCATTCTTGTTTAGTGTTTTACATATCGTAGATTCGCTAACAGGGATGTTAGCATATGCCAGAGACTTTGTAAGTCTTTAGCTGACTCTAGGATTCTTCTTCACCTCATTGAGCAGTCTGCGCTGTGCTCTTGCAGTCATCTTTACAGGATGGCCACTTCTAGGGAGAGTAGCAACAGTGCTGAATTTTCTCCATTTATAGACAATTTATCTTACCGTGGACTGATGAACAGCAAGGCTTTTGGAGATACTTTTATAACCCTTTCTAGCTTTATGCAAGTCAACAATTCTTAATCGTAGGTCTTCTGAGAGTTCTTTTGTGTGAGGCATCATTCACATCAGGCAATGCTTCTTGTGAAAAGCAAACCCAGAACTGGTGTGTTTTTTTTTATAGGGCAGGGCAGCTCTAACCAACACCTCCAATCTCATCTCATTGATTGGACTCCAGTTGGCTGACACCTCACTCCAATTAGCTCTTGGAGATGTCATTAGTCTAGGGGTTCACATACTTTTTCCACCTGCACTGTGAATGTTTACATGGTGTGTTGAATAAAAACATGGTAACATTTAATTCTTTGTGAGTTATTAGTTTACGCAGATTGTGATTGTCTATTGTGACTTAGATGAAGATTAGATCACATTTTATGACCAATTTGTGCAGAAATCCATATAATTCCAAAGGGTTCACATACTTTTTCTTGCAACTGTAACTACAGAGATCAGAATGAGCAGAGATCTATACAAATAAAGTATATATTATACAAAAAACTATCAACCTGCTCAGCTTATCCTGCTCTATAACATGCTGTCTACAGATTGCATTGCATTTAACGATGGCAAGTTCTCGTTAACCCTTAATGACCACCGTTACATGTTTTTACTGTGGTCTTTAATAGGTCTTATTCTAGACCGCTGACTTTTTACAGCGGCCTAGAATAAGTGCTGCACAGGTCTTCTGTGAAGCAGAGAGCAGGAGCTCAGCTTTCATATGAAAGCCAGCAAAAGGGCCAATCTGGGCTGTTTAATCTCTTAGCCACTGCGGTTGATAGTGACCACGGCATCTAAGTCATTTAAAGGGAGGAGGCTCCCAAATGAAATTGTGAAGTGCCAATGCCTGTATACGGCAGCCAGGGGTCCAATGAAGGTCCTCCCTGGACATATGCCCTATTAGGCTGTGCCATAGGAGCAGTTTAATAAAGTGGCTGTTAGAATCATACTACATAAGAAGTATAGTGTACTATGTGAACGATCAAAGCAATGCAAGTCAAAATCACCATGTGGGACTATTGATTGGTTTAAAAAAACAAAGCACACACACACACACATTTTTTAATATAAAGTTGTTTTTCTTTTTTTTTCTTTTTTTTTTTATTCTTTTATTTCAGTTATATAAGAAACATATACAAAATCAGAAAATTCCAAAAATCCATATTACATAAATCAGTAATATAATAACATTTCACCCCCAAATACCCACCCCCCACATATCCGGCCCTAGTTCAATCATTTTTTCCATATTTTATCAATTTTTTCTGCTCTCTCACTATATCTCTCAGAGACCCGTTCCAATTTAATCAAATTAGCGACTGATTCTTGCCACTGTCCCACTGTAGGGGGATCTTCATTTACCCATTTCCGGAGTATGATAAGTCTGGCTTGAAATAATACTTTACCTAAAACGCATCGTATCTCTTTATTTAGTTTAAGATGTTCTGTAGCCCCTAATATACAAACTACTGGGTCTTCAAAAACTTGAACACCCAGAAATACTAATACAATCTCTGAAATTTCTTTCCAATACCTAAAAAGTTTAGGGCATCTCCAAAAACAATGTATGAGATCCGCCTTCTCTCCCCTACATTTTGGGCACTTATCCGAAGTTCTCACACCCATTCTCTTTAACGCCCAAGGAGATCGGTGTAGCCTATGAACTATAAAAAACTGTGAGATCTTATGTGAACCCCTTTCTGACACCATAGTATAACTTCTAAGAGCATCATTCCATTTTTCTTTCGTAAAAGACGGAAGCTCTTTTTCCCATTTTCCTCTAGCAAGTATTGTAATCCGTTTTTCTTTTCCTTCCATCAAAATCCCATATCTTTTTGCCGTTGTTCCTCTTTTTTCTCCTCTATTAGTAAATTTATGTATTCTATCTGATTGTTCCCTTCTATATTTATCTAAGTTCACCGATGTCCTCATAGCATTTTTAAGCTGAAAATATTTATAGATATCCTTTTGGGGGATCCCAAACTCACTTATCAAGGTGCCAAAATCCTTCAGTTTATCTTCCTCAAATACTTGACCTAGATATTTAATCCCCTTTTTATCCCAGTCTATATAGGACCTAATCTTTTGCAATTCCTTTAAATTGATATTTTTCCAAATAGGAGTATAATACAAATAACCTTTAATATCTATAAATATTTTTCCTCAGTGTTCCTGACTCCAAAACCTCTAAGTGATTTGTTTCCCCTCTCCAACCCATTTTCAATAATTCTTCCCTACCCACTAAACCATTTAAACTTCCCTTTATCTGACTATATTGTGTTATTAAATAATAAAAAAAAAAATAATTAGGGACTGCTAATCCACCCTCTCTTACTGGGAGCTGAAGCACTTCTCTCTTTAACCTAGGGATGGCACCTTTCCAAATAAAATCCCCCATTAAACTATCTAATAACCTAAAAATTTTCTTCGGCAACCTCATTGGGGCATTCTGTAAAACATACAGTATTTTTGGGAGAAAAATAATTTTTATTAAATTCACCCGACCCTGAATTGACAACGGTAATCTTTTCCAAATATGTGTTTTAGTTCTAAGTTCTTTTATTAAGGGGAGTACATTTAACTTTTCATATTCTTCTACATTTCTAGAAATTTGTATACCTAAATATTTAAAACTCTCGTGTTTCTCAAGCACATGCACCCTTGAGCCATTCTGTAATTGCCCGTTCCCTAATAAAGTTGTTTTTCAATGGAAAAAATAAAATCTCCACATATTCGGCATCACCGCATGCATAGCGACCTAAACTATACAATTATCATGTATCACGATCAACGCCGTAAAAAAAAAAGCCAGAATTACTGTTTTCTGCATATCCACCACACGAAAAACAGAATTAAAAGTGATCAAAAAGTCTTATGTACCATAAAATCATACCAGTGAAAACTACAAGTCATTACTCTGTAGAAAGAAAAATAAAAAAGTTATGGATCTTGGAATGCAGCAATGCAAAACATTTATTTATTTTTAATAAAAAGGTGTTTTAGGGTCCATTCACACATCCGTAGAATGGGTCCGGATCCGGACCCATTTATTCTCTATAGGGCCGGAAGAGATGCGGACAGCACACAGTGTGCTGTCCGCATACGCATTTCCGAAGCACGGCCCCGATCTTCCGGTCCGCGGCTCCCGAAAAAAATAGAACATGTTCTATTCTTGTCCGCAATTGCAGACAAGAATAGGCAGTTCTATGGGGGTGCAGGCTGGGTGTATTGCTGATCCGCAATACACTACGGACGTGTGAATGGACCCATATTGTGTAAAAATTCTAAAACAACTATACCAAAACAATTATATTTATTTGATATTGCTGTAATTGTACTGACTCAAATAGTAAAGCTAATGTATTAATGACGCAAAATGAACATTGCAAAATTTGCAATGTAAAAAGGCAACATTGATATTGCTATTTTTTCCATTCCCCTCCTGGAGGAGTTAGTAAAAGTCTTTTTTTAAGGACAGGGGACTAAAAATTGTTATTTAAATAAAAAATAAAAAAATATATAAAAGATTTAGGTCACCCCTTTCCTAATTTTACACATAAAAAATAAACATAACAGGAATTGTTGTGTCCAACAATGCCTAAACTATTAAAATATCTAAATATTTCTCCTGCGCAATGAACACCATAAAAGATAAAAATAAAAATGAGCAAAAATCAATTTTATGGTCACCTTGTTTCCTCTCAAAAATGAATAAAAAGTGATCAAAAAGTCCTACATATCACAAAATGGTACCAATAAAAACTACAGTTCACCTGCCAAAAAAACCCTCACACAGCTCTGTAGATGGAAATCTAAAAAAAGTTTTAGGTGCCAGAAAATGGCAATGCAAAGAAAATTTTGATTAGATTTTCCTTTTTTTTAAGCAGTAAACCTTAATAAAAACTATGCAAATGTGGTATCGCCATAATCAAAAGGAAGCGAGGCGAAACGCGCGTCGGGGTTGGTGTTCCCTCCAGGTCCCTGGTCTGTATTTGATCTTCCTGCTATTTTGCATTATTGTTTACAGCCTTGCACCATGTTACATTATGTTTTAGTGGTTTAGAGTCTATTTAGGGATATCTCTCATCAGTATTCTTTATAATGCATGGGTACCTACCTTATGGTGATTTGTAGTTCTTCTGGCAGGGTTAGGGTAACCTATTGCAATAATAATCAAGATATTGACATTTTTGGTCTAATAGTATATTTGGCATATTGCATACCCTTTTGAGATCCAAATAAATATGTGACCTTGTAGACTTAGGGGGCATACCTTTGTCACAGCACTTCTTGTTCTGCTGCGAATTTTAATCATGATATTTATTATGTATTGTATGAATTTCTATAAATAAACGATGACCTTACAATATATGTGTGTGTTTAAAGGGGTATTCCCATCTTCATCATCATATTTGATTAAATTGTATACCCCTAAGTGAACGTTTTTCTAACTATATAGCATTAAAAAAAACGTACTGTTATTTGTAAAATTGAAATTCTTCTAATCAATTGTTTATCTTCGCTGCCCATGGATACGGCCACCGCCCGCCGGCCGCATCCATGGGCCGCGCTTGCGCAGAAGAACTCCGGTATCCAGTGGCCGCCTCCATCGCAAGCGTGAACAAGCACGGCTCCGGGCGGCCGCGCATGCGCAGATCTATATTCCTTTGTGCCGCGTCTGAAACAGAGCCGCACATGTGCGGCTCCATTCTAAACACGGCACAAATAATTATAGATCAGCGCATAGCAGGAGGGGAGCTGTTCAGCAGCGCAGCCCGGATCTCCTCAGTGAATAGTGAGGAGATCGGGGCTGTGCTGCTGTGTATAACTGTGGCCCCCCCCTACTTCCTTCGATTTCAGGATGGCCGAGCGGAACCCACCATCGGGCTCTTCGCTGCTGTGTCAGCCCCGATGGTTACCATGGCAACCAGACGCCTTCACAGGCATCCGGCTTGCCATGGTATATCTAACTAAGCCTGATCAGGCTCCTGCTAAAGCCAGGAGCCTGACCAGGCTAAGTGTCAGTGGTGTAGGGATCGTGGCGAGTGCCCCCCCCCAAATCATTGGTGGCTGTGGCAGTTCTGATCGGAGTCCCAGCATGTAATGCTGGGGCTCCGATTGGTTACCATTTCAGCCAGGACGCTACTGAAGTCCTGGCTGCCATGGTCAGTACTCTGCAGCAATATACTTATATGCACTGTGGCCGCCGGGCGCTCCTCCTTCTTGTAACTCGTCACAGGTCTGTGCGGCGCATTGCTATAAGCATAAGCAATGCGCCACACAGACTGGTGAGTTACATGAAGGAGGTGCGCCCTGTGGCCACAGCGCATGTAAGTATATGGAGGCACTTGGGGGGCTGATGGAGGCACAATGGGGGCTGATGGAGGCACAATGGGGGTTGATGTAGGCACTTTGGCTGATGGGGGCTGATGGAGGCACAATGGGGCTGATGGAGGCAAAATGGGGGCTGATGGAGGCACAATAGGGGCTGATGGAGGCACTTGGGCTGATGGGGGCTGATGGAGGCACAATGGGGGCTGATGGAGGCACTTGGGCTAATGGGGGCTGATGAAGGCACAATGGGGCTGATGGACGCACAATAGGGGCTGATGGAGGCACAATGGAGCTTATGGAGGCACTTGGGCTGATGGGGGCTAATGGGGGCTGATGGAGGCACAATGGGGCTGATGGAGGCCCTTGGGAAGATGGAGGCACAATGGGGGCAGATGGAGGCACAATGGGGGCAGATGGAGGCACAATGGGGCAGATGGAGGCACAATGGGGGCAGATGGAGGCACAATGGGGCTGATGGAGGCACTTGGGCTGATGGGGGCTGATGGAGGCACAATGGGGCTGATGGAGGCACAATGGTGGCAGATGGAGGCACAATGGGGGCAGATGGAGGCACAAAGGGGCTGATGGAGGCACAATGGGGCTGATGGGGGCTGATGGAGGCACAATGGGGGCTGATGGAGGCACCATGGGGCTGATGGAGGCACAATGGGGGCTGATGGAGGCACAATGGGGCTGATGGAGGCACTTGTGCTGATGGGGGCTGATGGAGGCACAATGGGGCTGATGGAGACACTTGGGCTGATGGAGGCTGATGGAGGCACAATGGGGGCAGATGGAGGCACAATGGGGCTGATGGAGACACTTGGGCTGATGGAGGCTGATGGAGGCACAATGGGGCTGATGGAGACACAATGGGGCTGATGGAGGCACAATGGGGGCAGATGGAGGCACAATGGGGGCATATGGAGGCACAATGGGGCTGATGGAGGCAGTTGGGCAGATGGAGGCACAATGGGGGCAGATGGAGGCACAATGGGGCTGATGGAGGCACTTGGGCTGATGGGGGTTGATGGAGGCACAATGGGGGCAGATGGAGGCACAATGGGGCAGATGGAGGCACAATGGGCTGATGGAGGCACTTGGGCTGATGGGGCTGATGGAGGCACAATGGCGCTGATGGAGGCACAATGGGGGCAGATGGAGGCACAATGGGGGCAGATAGAGGCACAATGGGGCTGATGGAGGCACAATGAGGGCAGATGGAGGCACAATGGGGGCTGATGGAGGCACAATGGGGCTGATGGGGGCTGTTTGAGGCAATAGGGGGCTGAGGCATATGGGGGCTGTTTGAGGAATATGGGGGGGCTGATGGAGGCATATGGGGGGGCTGATGGATGAAGCAGAGCTGAATATGCTGCTGTTCAGCCATAGTTCTAGTGGAGAAGGGTATAGACAGATGTAGCAGAGCTGTATATGTGGCGGGTCAGCATCAATGCTGGTGGAAGAGAGAAACTGATGTAGCAGAGCAGAATACGCTGCTGTTCAGACACAGTTCTAATCGGGAAGGGAATAGACAGATGTAGCAGAGCTGTATATGTGGCGGGATGAAGCAATTGAGGATGAAGTAGCAAGATGGGAATACCCCTTTAAGTGTTTGGTGAGTTTTGGTATAGTGTCACACATATTGAAATATTTGTGGTTTACTAATATTGGATGTGCTTTGGTAATGGCGCCTTAAAGGGAACCTGTCACCGGGATTTTGGGTATAGAGCTGAGGACATGGGTTGCTAGATGGCCGCTAGCACATCCGCAATACCCAGTCCCCATAGCTCTCTGTGCTTTTATTGTGTATAAAAACCGATTTGATACATATGCAAATTAACATAAAAGAGTCATATCTTACTTGTGTGACCAGACCCCCCATTATGTTTTGGTCAGCACTCCGCTAGGTACCATGGATTCACACAGTTTCCAACTGGTCCGGCTATTTTGCAGTTCTGACTGCGGTTACTTCCCTGGAAGTGACTTTCTTGTCCTACACAGGGATATTGAACGTATTTATATAGGAGACTTCACCATGCACTATATAGATTTCTGATTGGCATGTTATCATCGTTACCTCTTATGTAGTGTACCACCGGGATGGTGTTTTTTTCTTGCTGCTACTTCTTTTTAAACGTAACGTCATGTATGTAATCATGTTATTTAATAAAATGTACACAATTTTTTTGCATTTGTACCTTTGGCTTCGATTCTTGTAGGTCGTTGTTCTTGTGTGACCAGAGAGGAGTCATATTTTCAAGCTCTGACTCATCTCAGGTTGATTTGCATATGTATCAAATCGGTTTTTATACACAATAAAAGCACACAGAGCAACCCATGTCATCAGCTCTATACCCAAAATCCCAGTGACAGGTTCCCTTTAATACAAGTGTTGCTGCTCATTATCCTCCCCACCTCCTCTCTGTACTTCATATCTCCTCATGATCTCCACTCCTACAGAGATCTTATCAGCTATATTCAAGATCATAATCCCTGACAAGTAGAGCAGAGAGGAAGATGAGGCGGCTCTTTAGCTCATTGCTCTGAAGTAACTTGTCCTCCTGTATGATTAGGACAGGTTTTATGTGTACTAATAGGACGGCAGACATTTTATTTCTCCTAATGATCGCTCCCCAGCCAAATTGAGTCATTATAATTAATGAAAGGTATTTGAGAATATATTTATAATAAAGTAATATTTAAGTATTTTTATTTTCTTAATTCCTGGAGTACACCTTTAATATTGAATGTGAAGTATCTTCAAGCCAATATGCCCCACTATGCTTGTGCACAGTCAAGTTCAACAATGATGGCAGTAGTAACAAGTGCCTGTTAGGCTCTGTTCACATTACCATCCAAGACTCCGTTAGGATCCTACATAATAAATTCTGTTATATTTGATGGGGAAAATAATGCATCATCCTGTGCTATTCTTCCTTTGGAAATGATAGACACCATGTCAGAAACCCAATGTAAAGGATCTCCTGACACCCCGACTGCGTACCTCCATTGATGGATGCTCCCAGTGCCTCCCGAGGACTCCAAGCACTCCGCTCGACACCGATACCACCACAGGAACCAGGAACAGGAACAGCTCTTACACGAGCTAGGAGTAATAGCCAGGGGAGTATGCACGTATAGCAATCCCCACACACATGAGACGAGGCTCTATGTTGAATGTAAAATAGGAACTCTTTATTGAACACACAGCATTGACTTATATACACATGACATACTGAGGACATGACATAGCAGCCAATCCTGTACAGTTTAAACACAAAACTAACCCTATTCAACAAACACAATGGCATTGTCTGTGACGCAATTAACAAACACACTGGCATTGTCTTTGACGCAATTAACTAACACAATGGCATGATCTGTGACGCAATTAACAAAATACAATTACCAAAACACATTGGGCTCTGCCTGTGATACAATTACCAAACATAATGGGCTAACTTAATCACTCACAGGCAGAAAACACACATTTTTCCCAAAACACAGAAAACACCTCAAAACCCCACATATCCCCATAATGTATACATCCATGGATAGCTCTGATCTGGGTGAACAACATATCCAAAAATCACCCAGATCCGAGCAGGGGTTCCCGAATTCCATGGAAGTCACATTTGGCCGACCGCAAGCATAGCTTTCCTGCCCAAAACAGTTCCACAGATTTAAGCTGTGCGGCCGGTCTGTCTTCTCCTTCAAAGTTAGTATATGGGCCATAATCCTGAGGCAAGAGTTTAGCAAACAGGCCCCTCCAAAACCCAGTGGCGAGGTTAGTTTCGCCACACCCAACAGACCCATTATAAGTCAGGATCTGTTGGGTGTCATTGGTGTCCATCATCGGATGGATCCAGATCTTTATTATTTTAATTCTTCATCCTATGATGAAAGTGTGAACAGAGCCTTACATGATCTTGAACCGGGAGCGAGGTGACAGTCCTATGCTTGGATATGAAATGTCAGTCGAATGATTATAAACTTGATGTCATATTTCATCAATTCTATAACATTCCTGGTGTCATTCGTGAATAGTAGTATCTAACCCCTTTAACTAGATATTTTATTTCCAATTGATGTGTAGGAATGTCTTCTATAACATGGAACATGTAGTATAATTAGCAGAAACATCTCTTGGATAAAAAAGTGCCTTTGGGTGCAGTGATTATCGTATGGGTTCCACAATACAACGCTGACCCAGTTTTCTAGCAGACATCTTTGATACACAACCTCAGAATGCAATTATATATGCTGTAGTTGTCAGATACATTCCCTATTTACATTCAGAATTATGAGGACTATTTTAGGTGATATAGAGGGTGACCTCACTGTCTGCTCTTACTCAGTGCTCCAAGCATCCCATTAAATAAAGTGCTAAGTCTGAATCATATACAATATGCATTCACCAGGCAGAAATATGCTCTATTAAATCACACTGACATGGAGATTTGGGCACTCGGAAATGTTCTATATTTGGCAAATATCTAATGCACTGGGTCTTGAACTTGGTAAAATGTTTTGCTCATCTCTAGTTAGGCTAGTTTCACACTAGCATTAAACCTATACAGCAGGCTGTTCCAGCAGAGGAACAGTCTGCCAGAGTTCATTATATCCAACATAGCTAGATAGGGCCTGAGTAACGCCAGACCCCGTTGACTATAATGGGACCCGGCTGGGATCCAGCCTATTTCCAGCATTAGTGCCGGAATTTGACGGGACACAAACTGTGCTTGCATCCCATCACTCATACCAGAAACCAGCCAGATCCTAGCTGGGACCCATTATAATCAAAGGGGTCTGGTGGTGCTGCAGCCCTATTTGGCTATGCCAAATATGATGAACTCTGGTAAGCTATTCCTCTGCTGGAAAGGCCTGCTGGATAGTTTTAATAGTAGTTTGAAACTAACCTTAGACGTTGTTGACCGTAGTAAGCTAAATATAATGGATCTATATTAGTTCAAGTTGCCTAACAACCACTTAGCTTGCTTTCTTGGTGACAACCATTTGGATACATGTAGTGCTTCAATGTATTCTGAAGAGTACACAAATAGCATGCCAACCACCTTCAATCAACTTGTGCAACCTTCCAGAGAGCCACAAAAGGGGGAGTTGTTTTAATAATTTATGTCAAAAAGGGGATTTGGAGTAATTTTGGGAATGCGTCTTATTATACTGATAGATATAAGATAGTTCTTTCCTCCATGCCTCTTATAAGTTTGCCAGCAATGTACCACTATCCCAGGATGCCACTCATCTTTGCCTTCAGATGCTAACTGGCTTGTTCATACCTATCTTGTGTTTATTTTATAAGCCAGGGGTGGCCGACCTTACAGACACAAAGAGCCAGAAGAAAAAAAAGTATGACTACTAGGAGCCACAAGCTACACATTTACACACAAGTCATCGTATTTTTCGCCCTATATGATGCACCTAGGTTTTAGAGGAGAAAACTAAGAATTTTTTTTTTTTCATCTGACCCCCAATGTTCATCTGACCTAAGATACCCAAATTGCTTCATACCTCAATTGCTTCATACCCAAAAAAAGACCCCCAATGCTCAGATCAGACAGCACAAATCAGACTCCAGTGTCAGACCCCCCCGTGCTCAGATCAGACCCCCCGTGCTAAGATCAGACCCCCCGTGCTCAGATCAGACCCCCTGTGCTCAGAACAGACCCCCCCCGTGCTCAGATCAGACCCCCCCATGCAGTGGCGTTGCTAGGGCTGGTGTCACCCGGTGCGGTAGAAAATGGTGTCACCCCTTCCCCCCCCTACCTCCTCCCCGAAGCAAATTTTTTTGCCATATATGGGGGCTATGGTGGTGCTACTGCCATAGGGGGCATCCGTTAGCTCAGCAGACCCCCCCCTAGCAGTCAGAGCCTGGTCTCGGGAGGGGCACGTCCAGATTATTTTCTGTCCGCCACCACAAAACAATGGTGCTTATAGAACAGACTACACAGTGTAGCGGTATACTGTATATTGTGGGGCACAGTGTAGAGGTATACTGTATATTGTGTGGCACAGTGGAGAGGTATACTGTATATCGTGGGGCACAGTGTAGCGGTATACTGTATATTGTGGGGCACAGTGTAGAGGTATACTGTATATTGTGTGGCACAGTGTAGCGGTATACTGTACATTGTGGGGCACAGTGTAGCGGTATACTGTACATTGTGGGGCACAGTGTATAGGTATACTGTATATTGTGTGGCACAGTGTAGCGGTATACTGTATATTGTGGGGCACAGTGTAGAGGTATACTGTATATTGTGTGGCACAGTGTAGAGGTATACTGTATATTGTGTGGCACAGTGTAGCGGTATACTGTATATTGTGTGGCACAGTGTAGCGGTATACTGTACATTGTGGGGCACAGTGTATAGGTATACTGTATATTGTGTGGCACAGTGTAGCGGTATACTGTATATTGTGTGGCACAGTGTAGAGGTATACTGTATATTGTGTGGCACAGTGTAGCGGTATACTGTATATTGTGTGGCACAGTGTAGCGTTATACTGTATATTGTGTGGCACAGTGTAGCGGTATACTGTATATTGTGTGGCACAGTGTAGCGGTATACTGTATATTGTGTGGCACAGTGTAGCGGTATACTGTATATTGTGTGGCACAGTGTAGCGGTATACTGTATATTGTGTGGCACAGTGTAGGCTATATGTGTATAACAAACATATTTCACATAAAAACTTAGTTACTTGGCTTGACCCCTAGGGATCTCGGACGCCACTTCCACACTTTGGCCGGGGGCTCGGCGGAGCTGATGTGCTTTATCCTAATGAGAAAGATTTCATAATAAGGATTTGGAGAAGGGGCAGAGGGATAGCAGAGCAGGGAGAGGCTGGTGCTGCTACTAGGGGGTCATACCATGTGGGAGTAATAAAGCCCACCATAATGCCCCCTCCCCCCCCCCCTAGTAGAAATAATTCTCCTTTTAATGTGACAGTGCAAAAAATACCCCCTTGTAATGCCCCCAGTTGAGCTAATGTCCCCATAGTGCCCCAATAATGTCCCAAGATAAAATACCCCTATATAGTGCCCCCAGTGAAATCCCCCATAGTGCTCCTTTCCCCCTTCTTCCTGCTAGTGCCCCCCATAATGTACCAGTATAAAATGCCCCATATATAGTGCCCCTGTAGATGCCCCTCAGTGTCCGGCCTCTGATACCTGCCGGCCTAGTGTCCCCCATAATGCCCCCTAATAATGTGCCAGTAAGTGTCCTCATAGATGCCCCCCATCATGTGCCAGTATCAAATGCCTCTCTCCCCCCCCCCACATGTCCCAGTATCATAGTGCCATCTCTCATCCCCCCAATGTGCCAGTATGAAGTGCCTCTCTCCTCCCCCCCACATGTCCCAGTATCATAGTGCCATCTACCCCCCAATGTGCCAGTATGAAGTGCCTCTCTCCTCTCCCCCACCCCACATGTCCCAGTATCATAGTGCCATGCCATCCCCCCCCCCCCCCAAAAGTGCCAGTATCAAGTGCCACCCCCCCATGTCCCAGTATCATAGTGCCATTCCATCCCCCCCCCCAAAAGTGCCAGTATAAAGTGCCTCTCTCCCCCCCCCATGTCCCAGTATCATAGTGCCATGCCATCTCCCCCCCATGTGCCAGTATCAGGTGCCAACCCCCCTCCCCCCATGTGCCAGTATCAAGTGCCTCCTGCTCCCCCCATGGCAGTCGGGTATTAAAAAAAATAAAATAAACTTACCTCCATGTCAGCGATGCAATGCAGCCTCTTCCTGTGTCCCGCCCTGTATGTCCATATATGGAGTTAGTGCTTGTGTATTTCAGAAAAGTTTCTACTGGGATTCGAACCCACAACCTTCTGTATCAGTGGCAAAGCATCTAACCACACGGCCATAAGAACAGCCTTGCTACTGACTGAAAATATATGAGACTTGTACTGTTATAGCTGTACATCTATACACATGACAGCTGCCCTAACACACCCAGCACTGCTATATCTCTATATGACAGCTGTCCCAGCACACTCAGCTCTGCTATATCTCTATAAATGATAGCTGCCCCAGCACACCCAGCTCTGCTACATATGATGCACATGACAGCTGCACCAGCACACTCAGCTCTACTATATCTCTATATATGACAGCTGCTCCAGCAAACCCAGCTCTGCTACATCTATACACATGACAGCTGCCCTAACACACCCAGCACTGCTATATCTCTATATGACAGCTGTCCCAGCACACTCAGCTCTGCTATATCTCTATAAATGATAGCTGCCCCAGCACACCCAGCTCTGCTACATATGATGCACATGACAGCTGCACCAGCACACTCAGCTCTACTATATCTCTATATATGACAGCTGCCCCAGCAAACCCAGCTCTGCTACATCTATACACATGACAGCTGCCCAAACACACCCAGCACTGCTACATCTAATACACATGACAGCTGGAGCAGCTGTCATATATAGAGATATAGTAGAGCTGAGTGTGCTGGTGCAGCTGTCATGTGTATCATATGTAGCAGAGCTGGGTGTGCTGGGGCAGCTATCATTTAAAGAGATATAGCAGAGCTGAGTGTGCTGGGACAGCTGTCATATAGAGATATAGCAGTGCTGGGTGTGTTAGGGCAGCTGTCATGTGTATAGATGTACAGCTATAACAGTAGAAGTCTCATATATTTTCAGTCAGTAGTAAGGCTGTTCTTATGGCCGTGTGGTTAGATGCTTTGCCTCTGATACAGAAGGTGGTGGGTTTGAATCCCAGCAGAAGCTTTTCTGAAATACACAAGCACTAACTCCATATATGGACATACAGGGCGGGACACAGGAAGAGGCTGCATTGCAGTGCTTTGCCTCTGATACAGAAGGTCGTGGGTTCAAATCCCAGACACATCTTTCCCTCTCCTGAGGACGGCAATACAAATGGTTCGTAAATGCCGGCCCTGCTGGTGTCACCCCCATCAATGGTGTCACCCGGTGTGGTCCGCACCCCCTTGCAACGCCACTGCCCCCATGCTCAGATAAGACCCCCCCATGCTCAGATCAGACCCCCCTATACTCAAATCTTACCCCCATACTCAGATTAGACCCCCCCATGCTCAGTTCCCCCGTGCACAGATCAGACCCCCATGCTCAGTTCTATAATTAAAAGAAATCACCTACCACTCCTGATCAGGCACCTGCTACTCTGCAGGTCTGACATGGTCTCCACTGTGACCTGATGCGCACAGAGTCAGGTCATATTGCGCGTCTCCACCTACTAGGGTTGTCACGATACCAAAATTTAGATTCGATTTCAATACCATAAAAAAGTATTGCGATACTCGATACCACGCAAAAAAAATAAAACACCAAAAAAGCTGTGTGCATTCCATATTTTATGGAACGTCCGGCCCATAATAGAGCAGTCCTATCCTATTTTTTGGGGGGACAAGGTGACTAAAAATGGCAAATCACGCAGCTGTGATTTTTTTTTACTGTTATGGCGTTTACCGCATAGGAAATATTTTTTAATATTTTAATAGTTTACACTTTTTCGGGCATGGCGATATGTAATATGTTTTACATTATAATATGTTTTATTGTTTGTAAATTCTATATGTAAAATTGGGAAAGGGAGCGATTTAAACTTTTAGTATTTTATTTTTATTTTTTACTTTTTATTTACTATTAGCCCCCTTAGGGGCTAGAACCCTTGTCCTATTCACCCTAATAGAGCTCTATTAGGGTGAATAGGACTTCACACTCTCCCTGCATAGTACACACAGCAGCAGGGAGATTACCAGGGCAGCCAGGGCTTAAGTAGCGTCCTGGCTGCCATGGTAACTGATCGGAGCCCAGCAATTACACTGCCACTAATGAAGAGGAGGGGAGGGGACCCTGTGGCCACTGCCACCAATGATACTTATACAGGGGGGCCCACTGCACCACCAATGAATGTAATTAACACATTAATTCAAGTATAGGAGGCAGCGGGTGCCAGCGGCGGTATCACATACCCGGCCTCAATAACAGGGCATGAGATCCGCCGAACCGTGGCAATTAACCCCTCAGGTGTGGCACCTGAGGGGTTAATTTCCACGGTTCGGCAGATCGCCGAACCGTGCACACCACTGCAGCAAAACCAAATACAACAGTGCAGCACAAAATACTGACACAACAGAACCAAATAACACAGTTTAGCACAAAATGCTGATACAGCAGAACAGAATACCACAGTGCAGCACAAAATACTGGCTCAGCAGCGTCAATAGGCAAAATACTTCCCCAGAAGCTGCACCTCTGTGGTGGCCAGCACAAGCTGCCACATTCTGTCCACTTCTTCCTTTAGTTGTCTCTAATTAAGATATGGAAGTCGGGGCTGAGTAGGTGAAACACGGACTACAGCACCAATAGAGCCTTACCTTCAGCATAGTCTTTCAGTGCTATAAAACATACAGGAGAATACAGCACTACACCAGTGACGTCTCCTTTGATTGTAGATATTCTCTTCCTCATCTTCTTCATTTGACGCAGACCACCATGATGACTTCTTTCAACCACATCTCATCTCTGCAAACTGTTTGGGTGGCCCACTGAGTATCGAGGAAGTGGGAACTTTCCTGGTAGAGTCTATGGCCATTCCACCACTGGGTACACTCTGAGGTCACCTTGTTGTGGGCAGGTGGGCTCACACGATTTGATATAAATGTGCACCTGAAAAATGTAAATTTCTAAGTATAGTAAATAGCTGTAATGCAAGATAAAATAATAAAGGTATTATGTTTGCACATGTCTTAGGGCTCTTTCACACTTGCGTTCTTTTCTTCCGGCATAGAGTTCCGTCGTCGGGGCTCTATGCCGGAAGAATCCTGATCAGTTTTATCCTAATGCATTCTGAATGGAGAGAAATCCATTCAGGATGCATCAGGATGTCTTCAGTTCCGGACCGGAACGTTTTTTGGCCGGAGAAAATACCGCAGCATGCTGCGCTTTTTGCTCCGGCCAAAAATCCTGAACACTTGCCGCAAGGCCGGATCCGGAATTAATGCCCATTGAAAGGCATTAATCCGGATCCGGCCTTAAGCTAAACGTCGTTTCGGCGCATTGCCGGATCCGACGTTTAGCTTTTTCTGAATGGTTACCATGGCTGCCGGGACGCTAAAGTCCTGGCAGCCATGGTAAAGTGTAGTGGGGAGCGGGGGAGCAGTATACTTACAGTCCGTGCGGCTCCACGGGCGCTCCAGAATGACGTCAGGGCGCCCCACGCGCATGGATGATGTGATCGCATGGACACGTCATCCATGCGCATGGGGCGCCCTGACGTCATTCTGGAGCGCCCCGGGAGCCGCACGGACTGTAAGTATACTGCTCCCCCGCTCCCCACTACTACTATGGCAGCCAGGACTTTAATAGCGTCCTGGCTGCCATAGTAACACTGAACGCATTTTGAAGACGGATCCGTCTTCAAATGCTTTCAGTTCACTTGCGTTTTTCCGGATCCGGCGTGTAATTCCGGCAAATGGAGTACACGCCGGATCCGGACAATGCAAGTGTGAAAGGGCCCTTAGTGACTGCATGGTGCTATTGTATCTTTGTGTTTGACACTTTTTTCATCAATATGTGTAACGCTTTTGCTCATTCAATCTTCCTCCCCTGTGTTTCGACTAAAATATTTGCTTATTTTTTATCAAAATCCTACTTTTCTAATTTTGCTGAAAGATTATGCTTATTAATTTAATAAATATAGAGGGACATATGGTGGCATCAACTTATATCCATCTGCTCCCCTTCCGTAGTATACACAGTGCTAGTATTTTCCAACCTTAGCAATAATGACTTAAAGGCAATCTGTCACCTCTGATAAACCCTATTAAATACAGTAATACATGAATAGTACAACTGCCGATGACTCCAGATCAGTAATATGTATGCTGATACTCACTTATATTGCCACAATGTGTGCCTTCAAATCGGCTGTGGAATACATTGAGGGGATTCCTGAGCATGCACAGGTAATGGACAGGACTGCAGAAGTCCTCTCAATGCATTCCATGGCTAGTTCAAAGTTCACACCATGTTTACATTGGGGACCAGGGGTGAGTATAAAGATGCAAATTACTGATCTGGAGTCATCAGCAGCAGTATTGTTCATGTACTACCATACTTAATAGTGCTTGCCGGAGGTGAAAATTTCACTTTATGGGGTGACTAAATGACTTCTCAATTGCATTTTTTGTTGCTGGCTTGTGATATCAGATGGCGTGCTTAAATAATATGGCCTTGACTACGCATTGCTTGATATGGCTGGTCAAGAAGTTTTTTCTTAGTAGGTGGGTTCGCAGAAGGTCTGTCCTTGCTTAAAGGGGTTTTCTCATCTCAGACAATGGGGGCATATCGCTAGGATATGCCTCCATTGTCTTATAGGTGCGGGTCCCACCGCTGGGATCCGCACCTATATCACCTATATCGCCCAGCAAGGTGGTGGCTGGGGGGCTCCGGTCCGGCCACCACCAAGCGCTCTCCCCATAAAAGTGAATGGGAGCACACTGCGCATGACCGACCACTTCTCCCATTCACGTCTATGGGCCTGACGGAAATAGCCGAGCCAGCGCTCGGCTATTTTCAGCAGCTCCATAGAGAATGAATGGAAGGCGGCTGTGCATGTGCAGTGCGCTCTCCAGCACTTTCAGGGCTCCGTTCTTAATCTAGGTGTGGGTCCCAGCGGTGAGACCTGCACCTATCAGACAGTGGGGGCATATCCTAGTGATATGCCCCCATCATCTGTAATGAGACAACCCCTTTAATGCTCTCCACACCTCCTTTCTGATAATGGCCTTTATCATTGTTTATTAGTGAAGACTGTTGCCTATTTCATTGGCTGCAAAATGTATCACAATATTTACTTGACTATAAGTTATCTGTGATATGGCATTAGAAGTGTTGGACATTTATGCTAATTTTGTTATTTAAAGGGATTATCTACTATGGATAGCCCTTTTTTGTTATAAGAGTTCCGCAATGCTAAACTGACTGTAATCTGAGGGGGAACTTTGCAGCAATTGTTCAGTTCGCCTGCAGCTCCATCCCAGGTGAAATGGAGTATTACACAGCACTCATTGAAATCAATGGCTAGCCCAAGTTAATTCAGTCCTCCAGTTAAAGAGATTTCTTTGTAGCATTTCTTCTATTGATTAATATATGAGGGTCCTGAACAGGGGACTTCCCTCCATCAGTAACCCCCTACTATCAATACATGACAGTGGTAATCCTCATTGGATTGTATAAATCGTTGTGAATGAAAGCTCTTCTTCAGTAGGAAATGTGTGGGACAACTGGTGGTATAATCTTGCAGCTAACAATATATTCATCTAATTTGAGTAGATATGTAGGAACCCCCTGGTTGTACAGATGTTTTAACTGAACCTACATAGCTGCCATATTTTTAAATAATCTTGTAAATTACATTATATATTTCATGTCAACACTATAAATCCCAGTTCTCTGTAGCCTTGACATCTCTTGTGGTCAAAAACCTGAATTACTTGTAACTTTTCGATAAAGGTGCCTCAATTGATCTTCTGTATTGCCTTCTGTAGGTTTCTGTAACTTGGAATCTCCAATTTAATTCTCTTAGTCAGAAGAGCCATTGGTTTCAGTGATGTCCTTTCAAGTACTGTACATTGTAAAAATATTCACCCACTTAAAAAATGAATTAGGCACAGTGCCCTGTAAAGGTATTCAACCTCTTAAAAAAAAATCACCACGTGTTTGAACTACAAATTGCACTTACAGATTTTTTTTTTAAAGGGTCAACTTGTGCTATCTCCACCATAGTACTCATTGGGTCCTTCTCACAGCCCTCTTTAAAGTGAGAAGGGCCACATCAATCTATTTCTCGACTTTCTGGACCAGAAGACCTTGCAAAGGTCAGGGATCAACGACATCCCCTTGCCATAATTTAGGAACAGTCCATTTTACTTTTGTTTTTGCCTACAATGCCACCCCACCATCCATAAATTAAAGGTTTAACCCCACAGATTGTCCAGTATTTCTGCCTTTTATATCCTAAATATTGTTTTCTCTTCTTTTCTCCAGGCTCTCCTTTTCTTAGCTGGCATTGCGGGACTTTGCCTGGCGATCAGCCTTGTCTTAATCTGTGTGTATTTAATCAAATTCTGCTGCTGCAGTCCTCAGGAAGAGGTAGACTCTAAGCGCAACCGTGTCTGCTGCATCACCTGGAGCTGCGTTGCAGCTGTCATCATATGCTGGTGAGTCTCCAACATTATCTATTTCTGAAATTGGATCGGATTTATAGTAGATAAAGTTACACTAGCAGAGCTTGTCTAGTGTAGTAGCAGAACATACAGATAATCCACTAATAATGGGACCACCATGGTGCTACATTATGGTCATTGCCAGACACACAGAATTTGCCTTTTTGTAAAGCCAAATAAACCTGGGTAAAGATAAATATACTTCATCTCCATGCTACCACTTCAGGCCTTGCTTGTGTGGTCCTACCTTTCACTGCCAAAGCTTCAAAAACAGAAAACATTAGAAGATCAGGAATTCCCAGATTGTGCACAGACCTTTCCACTGGGAATGACTGTCTGTAAATTCAGTATTGAAACTATTTGCTATCATTGATTCCAAGCAAGCATATTAAAGGGAATGTATAATCAGAAAATGACCTGCTGTTGAAATCATTTTTTTATGTTAAACATATTTTTAAATAATTTTTGGTGATGTTATATTTAAAGGGGTTGCGTTATCAATCTACTTTTCACTCTAAAGTGTATTTTTATCAATTACTCCCATTCCTCTTTGGGTATTTTTTATTTAATTTGCCTCATTTACAGTTTTCTCCTATCCCACATGCTTGAATCCTGGTTTGTCATGTGTCTGCTATCTCATCATGCCTTAGGGCAGTGAGATGTGTCCGGAGTTCAGCAGATCATGTGACTCTTGACCCTTGTTCATACCAATGACACATCCTACATCCTATATTACAAGGCTCCAAAGCAGGATATAACCTACAGTAACTAAATATCTAAACATATTTGCCACGGGGTGCAATGGTAGGCTAATAACTTTAAAAGGAGGCAGTTTTGATAAATAGAATATGGGAAAGTGATGAAACAGTAATATATGTTGTGTGGGATACATTTATATTAGTGGCAAACCCCCTTAATTTTCAATGTCAATATCTATGTTATCCTGCAGTTTTTGCAATGGCCACTAAGTCTCATAATAGGTGCCACGTCTTGGTATGTACAGATCACTTTAATGCAGCTATCTGCTTATCATCACATGCAGATTGGAACGACAGATATTACCTACAATAAACAGATAGATAGATAGATAGATAGATAGACACACATGATCCATCATTCATAATAAGTGCTTGTCAAAGTTTATCTACTCCCTCCAAACCTCTTCAGAGGTCACAGAGCATGCCCAGTAAACTCTATCATAAAAGTCAGTGAGATCCCCTCCTATCCATTGTGTTTATGGCCCATGTACGCTGGCCACTTTCATAAGCCTAAAAAGGAGGACATCCTAGGCCATACCTTTCCCCATTAAGCACCACCAACCACCACCCTAAACCAAGCGGTCTGCCCCTAGTGCACTGTCCTGAACATTATACTGGCTGTGGCTTCCCTAATGGCAGTCTAGTCACTGGTGAGTCACTGTATGTTGATGGACTCACTGTGGATCTAAGTGCTGTTCAGCTGCCTTCATCAGAAGTAGGATCCCAAGAAGGTATGGAGCCAGCGCTGTTAAGGCTGACAGGCTGGTCCTTTACTACAGAGGAGGATTGTGGACAGAGTAAGTTACAGCTGCTTTTACTGTCTGCACTGACTGCCATCTGCCATTGTGTGTCACTGTCAAAGTTGGTCACTCTTCCACCCTAGCAAATGACTGAGGATGCCGACTCACTCAGCCACTAAAATGGAGGACTTCCAGTTGTCCATCTAGGCATTACGCCTGAAAGAGGACTGGAAGTCAGGAAGCTGGACTGCCTGGCCTAAAGCCATAAGTCTGGCAAGCCTAGGCCAAAGGTGGCTGCTGTAAAGCACATCTAGATGCTGTTAACAACAGCTAAGGCAAGATGGCAGCTCCCAGAATCATGTTCAAGAAACAATATAAAAAAAATTTCAATCAAAAAAAAAAACTGATTAGATATAGGATATATGTCACTATCTGGTTTTAACTGGGAGATGTCTGCAGGGTCTCTCGCTAAAGAAAAATTAAAATGTCAAGCGCAGTTTTGCAGTGTTTGACCAAAGTGAATCGCCTGAACTTCAGATTTATTTGGCAGAAGAATTTTTGTGAAATTCATGATGAATCCGATAAATTTTGAATTGATTCTCTCATCTCTAAAGAGGATGCACTACCAAAATAAGCAAATGTTTTCAGTCAGAAGACCTTCTTTAGGCCATCTGATTGCTGAGACACTAAGATATGAGGAAAGCATGGTGATGTAATCACTGGTGAGCTTGCTTTCCTCAAGTCTTTCTGTCTGGACAATGATAGAGGTCTGCTGACAGAAAACGTTTACGTTTGCCTATCATCTGATTTGCACCTAAAAGCATGAGAAACCAATAAAAACATAAACAATTTTGGAATGTGCAGAAATTTCAATTATCAGTTTTATTGCTGGTTTGGGAACCTGTTACCAGCAGCTACCCTCTACAGTGGCATGCAAAAGGTTGGGCACTCCTAGTCAAAATTACTGTTACTGTGAATAGTTAAGC
The DNA here is from genome assembly GCF_905171765.1 of Bufo bufo. NCBI lineage: Eukaryota > Metazoa > Chordata > Amphibia > Anura > Bufonidae > Bufo > Bufo bufo. The sequence goes on from NC_053389.1 coordinate 179,771,507, forward strand.
AAGTTGAAGATTAAATGATCCCCAAAAGGCATAAAGGCAATGATTACATATTTCCTTTGTATTTTAAGCAAAAACTTTTTTTTATTTTCATATTTTACATTTTCATGTTGAAGATCATTTCATCTTCAACTTGTTTAACTGTTCACAGTAATTTTGACCAGGTGTGCCCAAACTTTTCCATGCCACTGTATGTGGGGTGCCATGATTTGTCTCTTCTGGAGCTCAAACAAATCATTTGAGCAATGGCGGTACTTATTAGCTTATTAGTAGAAATAATGAATCCATAAGGTTGTCAAGAAAGTTTTATATTCAAGCTTGGGCCACAAAGATATAAGCACAGCATGTCAGCACCAAGGTACCTAAATTACTTCTCCACTGCTACTGTCAGCACTACAACCCATACTACACCCATATAGGCCATGCTTGGCCCCTTTATCCTTATATAGGAGTTAAAAAAAAAGTTTGGTATTTTCTTAAAAGGGAAGGTGAAGGATCATTGGCAGTGTGTGGATAACATTTCAAAAACTGAAATTAATGATTAGAACATAAGATGCAATTAGTAGAACAGAATAAGACCTTGAACAATAAAGAAGAAGGCTTGATAATATGCCTCTTCTATTTTCCGATAGGACAGTCGTTAACCTAGATAACTAGTCGCAAGAGATGTTCTCTCCTTTTGGGATAGTTTTGATGATTCTTTAAGATGTTTGCCGCTTGGCTAAAATAGCTCATCCTAAGCTACCTAGTATACAATACAACACAGAGTGGTTCTCTGCAATCCCTTCTAACACTGAAAAGATTAAAAGTATCAGCTCTAGGGGATAAAACCTTCCTCCAAGTCCTTACATCACCATATATATCAGACAAACTGAAAAATTAAGTCTTCAAAGCTTGTGATTCATCAAACTGGCAATATTACCTACTTATGTCTGACAAGTCCTACATACAGGTCTTCTACTTTAAGGTGTTATGTGAATGTACCAACTGAAGTATAACTCCCTGCAGTGATGGAAAGGATAAAGAATGACTTATTTTAAACTTTCTTTGTAATGGGTGAAGGGGGAACTCTAAGGAGAGACACTGGTGCATATTTATCAATATCTTATGAGGGAAAGCTGTCAGAATGATATGCTTTTCACAAAAAATTCCCCCTTTAAAGACAGCATACATCAAAGACATATCTTGACGTATGTGCCAAACATAAGAGTATGATACCGTTTTATGTGTAGTACCGCAGAATAGGTTTCTTGCTATTTAAATGTTAAAGTTCTTATGTACCGCAGTGAGAGGGACATTGCGAATGCATCCTTCCAAACGTAGACATGGTCCTTGCAACCCATATTTTAATCCTGTACCTCTCAGCTGGAAATTAAAGAGAGAGACTTTGGAAAGATAGAAGGAGAGAAGGAGTGCTACAACCCCCATCTTTGCATATATCCATGCATTGCTATCAGGAAACCTTTGCACTGTGAATTGTTTGGAACTGTGTTTTGATACTGTTGGATGTTCTACAACTCCCATTTTATACTTTACTAAAGAAAGACTTGTCTGTCTTCTATAACTGGCCTGGTCAGTGACTCCAACACCATTCGCCGGCCACAGGACCTAAATCTCTGTATTTTCACATGTTCCGGACCCATAACACCAAGGACACCCCAACTACCATCAAGAAAGGAGCCTCTCCTACCACTGTCCCAGCTCTAGGGAGCATCGGTGTGACAACTGCCACTGTGATTTATGTGAATAACTGTTGTAGCCAGAGCCATTACTATTATCATTCTCTGCTCCTCTGGACCATGTCATCAGGCCAGAATTAAAAGTATAACAGTCTCTCTTTACTTAAATTTATAACTTGTGGCACATCCAGCAGATGATGAGGCATGGTGGCTGGTTGAGTGGCATTAAATGGCACTAGCAGGCACTTGTGGGTATAGGTGTCCACTGTGTGGTACAGGCTTTAAGTTGGTATGGCCTGGTGGTTATTCTAGCTGACGGGAGTCTGGCCTGTTTTCCCTCACCTTCAGCAGGGACTGTGACGCTGAATCTTGCTGGTCACTCTGCTGACTTTATCCGCTGTAGCGTTTATGAAAGCTGTATCTTGATTCTGGCAATGTTCCTGGAGTAAGGGTCTCACAGAAAAATTGTATCGGGCTCTTGGAGATGGAGCTTTGGCATATAATTCCTTCCTCCATTTTCTCCACTCCAGAACTACCCCTTCTGGCAGGAAATAAGACCAGCCCATTCCTACCAAGAGGGGAGTAACAGAGTGGTTAGCCCTGTCCCTGCCAAACATTGCCAACCATACCTCTTCTTGCTGGAATGCACAGCAGAACAAAAACATAATACCTAACTGCACATATAAAACAATTGCAGATGTCTTGGGTACAGCTCTCTTTCAACATTACAGGCCCATCTCAGGCAAGGTGTTGGCAAAAACCTGAGAAGGAGGAGGAATAGCACAACTAGCGCAACTTGGACTTTAATTGCAGGGGGAGTTCCTTGAAGACAAGAGGCAGGAAGGTGGCTGTTCATGGTCAAAACTTAAACTAGCTAACAAAGCCAGTCCCAATCTTCTTACTCTTCTGACATTCTTAGCGCTCCTATATTTCCTCAAATAAGGGGGGAAACTCTTCTTACTCCTTTTCTAGATGAATAAGAGGACCATCTGGTGGTGATTTCACAGCATCAACTCTTGCAGTTCTTGGTAAGATCTCATGGTGCATTGGCAACCCTTAGTAGCCACAGGGGGAACAGCTTCCCTCTCATCTTCAGTATGTAAAAGCCCCCTGAATCAAGAAGGAATGAGCTCCAGGATGCAGAACCTCCGGTTCCAACGGTGCAGATGTCTGCCTCTCAGGTCAAAGCCAGGTGTACCAAATGAGCCCCGGGACCAGGCATGGGTATTCCACCTGATCACCTTGGTATAGACTATGAAGGGCAGATAGTAGGTAGAACCCCTTGACTGACCTGCTGTTGACACTGATTTTATCCTGGGTCTCAGAATCAAAAAGGAATCCAAAGCCTCGGGCCACGGAGATGCATTGGTCCAGCACTGGGTCACTGGGGTGAGGGTGGTCAAGCACCTGGATCACCCAATCTTTAACCTGGGCCTTCTGTTGAAATGGGTACTGCATCCCATATTCTTGACTTTGGGTATCGCACTGGCTATCAGTGCATGGAGACCAAATGAAGAGACACCCAGGCCTAGCTGTGGAGCGGAAGCCACAGCTGCAACCGCTGATTCAGTAGGAGCAGCCTGTAGTGGAAGACAGGTGACCAGCTATGGTCTTCAGTAGCTCTTCCAATAGCTACAATGCTTTGGGGTCATCAACTCAGCTCATGGCTGACCAGTTAGGCCTGGCTCATCTACCTGCCATTATGGTACATGGGGCTGTCCATTAAAGATCTGTGCACTTCAGCAAGACGATTTAATCTTGAAGTCAGGCAACCTTCCCCGCTTCAGGGACAGGCTTTTCTCTAAGCCCACAGAACTTAGCCTTGACAAAATGTCAAACGGGAGCCCGGCTGGACTCTCACACCCAGCGAAGCATAGGGCAGACTTGCCTGCTCATCTGCTGGAGAGGTGGAGCTTTAGCGCACATTTCGCAGGTCTAAGATGGACAATTAACCCCTTCTTTACTGATGCACTGTAAATTAAACATTTCTGGACCTTGGTAGCAAGTGGTGGTGAATGTGAAACACCCTCAAGGAGTCTTGTTAAAACTATATGGTAGTGACGTCCACTGAATTCCCTCCAGCAAGGCAATAAGGTCTCTTTTAGTGTCCACAAAGCAATTAGGGTAACAATAGTAAGGCACAATCCTGTGCAGCAGGCAGATCAGGAGTTGGTGCACATGATGGAAATAGTAGTGGCTCTGATCAGATTTTGTGTCACAATGTATTCCTTCAGGCCGTTGCTCCCTGGTGGTTTGAATTAAATGTATAACAGTCTTTTTTTTTTTAAATATAACTTGTGGCACATCCAGCAGTATAAAGTACAAAGTGCAGTTTCTGGCACCAGATGATGAGGTATGGTGGCTGGTTGTGTGGCAATTAGATGGCACTAGCATGCACTTGTGGGTATAGTTGTCCACTGTGTGGTACAGGCCTCAAGTTAGAATAGCCTGGTGGTTATTCTAGGTGGATGGGTGTCTGACTGTCACGGATGGTGTACAGGGAAACAAGACAATACAATATAATCTATGACTCACTGGATCCACAACAAAGGAACAAAAGGGAGACCCCTGCATAAGACCTGCCACTCTCCCTGACTGCTCAGCCTATGCGAACACCCCAAAGGTGGATGGGCGCATATCCACGTACCTCGACTATCTTACACCTGAAGACCCTACAATAGTGAGGGGACACGACCACCGGCCCCCTACACAGACACGGAGGGAGCCAGGGTCACCTGGATCCAGCAAACAGAAAATCACAAATACATAAACAGTACTTAACTTGCAGACGACTGGGAACTAGGAACAGCATGCACACACACTCCAGGAAGTTGTATAAGCCGCAACCTAATGCATCATGGGGAGGAACTTAAAGGGAAGCAATCAGTCCAACTGCATGACAGCTGAGATAGGCTAACAAGATGAGGAACTGAAATCAAAACAAAGAAACTCAAGGAGGAGGTTCTGGACGGCTCCTGTCAGAGCTTCTCAGCTGTCTGGTTGTGACAGTACCCCTCCCTCTATGAGTGAACTCCGGACACTCAGAGCCCACCTTCTCAGGATGGGACCTATGGAAAGCCCTGATGAGACGAGTGGCCTTAATGTCCGTCACTGGGACCCACATCCTCTCCTCAGGACCATAACCCTCCCAATGAACGAGGTACTGGAGGGAACCGCGGACAAGACGAGAATCCACAATCCTAGTGACCTGAAATTCAAGATTTCCATCAACCATAATCGGAGGAGGAGGCAAAGGCGAGGGTACAATAGGTTGAACATAAGGTTTCAATAAGGACTTATAAAAAACATTATGGATCTTCCAAGTCTGAGGAAGATCAAGACGGTAGGCAACAGGATTGATGACAGACAGGATCTTGTAAGGCCCAATAAACCTAGGACCCAACTTCCAGGAGGGAACCTTCAATTTGATATTCTTGGTAGACAACCACACCAGATCACCAACATTCAGGTCCGGACCAGGCACACGTCTCTTATCCGCCACACGCTTATATCTCTCACTCATGCTCTTTAGATTATCCTGAATCTTTTGCCAAATAGATGACAAAGACGAGGAGAATCTGTCCTCATCAGGTAAACCAGAAGACCCCTCTCCCGAGAAAGTCCCAAACTGCGGATGAAACCCATATGCACCAAAAAATGGTGACTTATCAGAGGACTCCTGACGACGGTTATTTAAAGCAAACTCAGCAAGGGACAAAAACGAACACCAATCCTCCTGATTCTCCGCCACAAAACAGCGCAGATATGTCTCCAGATTCTGATTGACGCGCTCCGTCTGGCCATTCGACTGCGGGTGGAAAGCAGAAGAGAATGACAACCAAACCCCCAAGCGAGAACAGAAAGCCTTCCAGAATCTGGAAACAAACTGCGTGCCCCTATCAGAGACTATGTCTGAAGGGATACCATGCAATTTGACAATGTGGTCAATAAATGCCTGCGCCAGCGTCTTAGCATTGGGCAAACCAGGAAAAGGGATGAAATGACCACCACCAGAATCACAGTCTTCCCCGAGGAACGAGGCAGGTCCGTTATGAAGTCCATGGACAGATGTGTCCAAGGACGGGAAGGAATGGGTAAGGGAAGGAGAGGACCTGATGGCCGTGAATGAGGGACTTTGGCACGAGCGCAAGTCTCGCAGGCTGCCACAAAACCCTCAACCGACTTACGAAGCGCAGGCCACCAGAATCTCTGAGCGATGAGATCCAGTGTGGCTCTTGCCCCCGGGTGCCCAGCAAGGACCGTATCGTGGTGTTCCTTAAAAATCTTGTGTCTTAAAGTGAGAGGCACAAACAACCTCCCAGGAGGACAAAGATCAGGAGCCTCCGACTGGGCTGCCTGCACCTCTGCCTCCAATTCAGGAAAAAGAGCAGAGACCACCACACCTTCAGCCAAAATGGGACCCGGGTCTTCAAAATTCCCACCTCCCGGAAAACAACGTGACAGGGCATCTGCCTTACATTCTTAACCCCAGGGCGGAACGTGACAACAAAATTAAATCTTGAAAAGAACAAAGACCATCTGGCCTGTCTCGGGTTTAGACGCTTGGCTGACTCCAAGTAGGCCAGATTCTTATGGTCAGTAAACACGGTAATAGGGTGTCTGGCTCCCTCTAGCCAATGGCGCCATTCCTCAAAAGCTAACTTGATGGCCAACAACTCCCTATCTCCCACATCGTAATTTCTCTCTGCGGAGGAGAGTTTCTTCGAGAAAAAGGCACACGGTCGCCATTTGGCAGGAGAGGAACCCTGAGACAAGACCGCACCCACACCCACCTCAGAAGCATCAACCTCAACTATGAAGGGTAACGAAATATCAGGTTGTACCAGGATGGGAGCGGAAGCGAAACTCTCCTTGATATTAGAAAAGGTCTTACGCGCCTCTACCGACCAGGAAGAAAAATCTACCCCCTTTCTGGTCATATCAGTGAGTGGTTTAACAACAGAGGAATAATTCAAAATAAATTTCCTGTAATAATTGGCAAAGCCCAAAAAACGCATCAGCGCCTTCTGATTCTCAGGAAGCTCCCACTCAAGCACAGCGCGGACCTTCTCGGGGTCCATGCGAAAACCAGAAGCGGAGAGAAGAAACCCCAGAAATTGAATTTCTGGAACCGCAAACACACATTTTTCCAGTTTCGCGTATAATTTATTCTCCCGCAGGATGAGCAAGACCTGACGTAAGTGTTCCTTATGAGTCTTGAAATCAGGAGAAAAAATCAAAATGTCATCCAAATACACTAATACAAATTTTCCCATTAAATTATAAAAAATGCTGTTCACGAAATGCTGAAAAACGGCTGGGGCATTCATCAAACCAAAAGGCATAACCAAATTCTCAAAATGGCCCTCAGGGGTATTGAAAGCCGTCTTCCATTTGTCTCCTTCTCTGACCCTGACCAAGTTGCATGCCCCTCTTAGGTCTAATTTGGAAAAGACTTTAGCCCCAACAACCTGGTTAAACAGGTCCGGAATCAGAGGAAGCGGATAAGGGTCACGAATAGTGATACTGTTCAGCTCCCTGAAATCCAGACAAGGTCTTAAAGAACCATCTTTTTTCTTAACAAAGAAAAAACCAGCGGCAACAGGTGACTTCGAGGGTCGTATGTGTCCTTTTCTCAGACTCTCAGAGATATAAGCACGCATAGCGACCCTCTCAGGTTGGGAAAGATTGTATAAACGAGATTTAGGCAGCTTGGCACCTGGGATGAGATTAATAGGGCAATCGTACTCCCTGTGCGGAGGCAAATCCTGAACTCCACTCTCAGAGAAGACATCCGAAAATTCAGAGAGGAAAGGTGGTACAGTCTTAGTAGAAACCTCAGAAACAGATGTCATGAGGCAATTCTCTCTGCAAAAGTCACTCCAACCATTTATTTGCCTCGCTTGCCAATCAATGGTGGGGTTATGTTTAGTAAGCCAAGGTAGCCCCAACACTAGAGGAGTAGGCAAACCGCTAAGGACAAAACATGACACATCCTTAACATGAGCATCACTCACAATTAAACGGATATTGTGAACTATGCCCTTTAATGATTTCTGAGAAAGTGGAGCGGAATCAATAGCAAGAACAGGAATATCCTTTCCCAAAGTGCATACCTGGAAATCATGAGTTATTGCAAATTGATTATCAATGAGGTGTATTTAAGATACTGCGCTGAAGGACAAGTTTTAGAGATCAATGGTACTATACAGGTATTGCAACTGGATGCAGGCTGGCATGCGAAGATGTGTCACTATACAGGTGTTTGAGCTGGTTGGAACCGCTTACCTGTAGTGAAGACTTCAGTTGGCATGCTTTTGTCTGCGTCCCTGTAGGTTCGGTGAGGCGGCTTTTTTCCTTTTCTTTTCTTTTCTCTACTTTTTTGCTGCTTTATTGATTTGGTTATCAGTTCGTTTTTTCTTTTTCTCTTTCTTTATTCTTTATCGATGCTTTGGGTCAGGATGGGGTAATCCAGCTGCAGGATGGGTCGGCGTGCTGCCTCGTGCCCCGGCCGGTGGCACGCTGCTGCCGCAGGTGGAGGTGTGTGTAGGGGAGTGGTTGGCGCTCACTTGGAGTTGGTTAGTGATGTCACTAAAGCGGTCAAGCAATGACCGACAGGTGCCAGGTATCCTTCTCCAACGCGTTTCGAACAGACGCTGCTCTTCCTCAGGGAGTGTTGCCTGGCTGTTCATGCACCCTTTTTATAGGCACTTCTCCAGAGCTTTAACATCTTCCCTGCCAATCCTGCATGCATTCAGTGTCATTCACCTATTTAAAAGCGAACAATTCTAGCTCCGCATTTAGTCCGTTTGGTATTAGGCTGTCCATATTGAATATCCATTTGGATCCCATTTTTGTGGGGTTGAAATAATACCGCCTAATAAGAGGGGGGGGGGATTACATCAAGGAGATGTCAAAAAAGGAATCCAAATGGATATTCAATATGGACAGCCTAATACCAAACGGACTAAATGCGGAGCTAGAATTGTTCGCTTTTGAATAGGTGAATGACACTGAATGCATGCAGGATTGGCAGGGAAGAGGTTAAAGCTCTGGAGAAGTGCCTATAAAAAGAGTGCATGAACAGCCAGGCAACACTCCCTGAGGAAGAACAGCGTCTGTTCGAAACGCGTTGGAGAAGGATACCTGGCACCTGTCGGTCATTGCTTGACCGCTTTAGTGACGTCACTAACCAACTCCAAGTGAGCGCCAACCACTCCCCTACACACACCTCCACCTGCGGCAGCAGCGTGCCACCGGCCGGGGCACGAGGCAGCACGCCGACCCATCCTGCAGCTGGATTACCCCATCCTGACCCAAAGCATCAATAAAGAATAAAGAAAGAGAAAAAGAAAAAACGAACTGATAACCAAATCAATAAAGCAGCAAAAAAGTAGAGAAAAGAAAAGAAAAGGAAAAAAGCCGCCTCACCGAACCTACAGGGACGCAGACAAAAGCATGCCAACTGAAGTCTTCACTACAGGTAAGCGGTTCCAACCAGCTCAAACACCTGTATAGTGACACATCTTCGCATGCCAGCCTGCATCCAGTTGCAATACCTGTATAGTACCATTGATCTCTAAAACTTGTCCTTCAGCGCAGTATCTTAAATACACTTCATTGCCTTTCCAGTGCGGCATCTGTGAAGCCCAATCTTGCTAGTCATTCTCACAGAAAAATCAAATCAGGCTCTAGGAGTAGGAGCTCTGGCATGTGCTTCCTTCCTCCACTTTCTCTACTCTGGAACTTCCCTTCCTGGCAGGAAGTAGGACCAGCCTATTCCTACCAAGAGGGGAAGAACACGATGGTTAATGCCAGGTTTAAGAGTGGGGTGTCTATTCAAAACATATAGGTCTTGCTTTTGATTTTACTTTTTTCAACTTCCATGATTTAATAAAGGAAGTTTTATGATGGACTGGTGCTAGACAGGGTGGCTAGCCCTGTCCCTGTCAACCATTGCCAACCATGCCTCTTCTTGCTGGAATGCATGGCTGAACAAAAACATGTTGTCAAAATTGTCACTTTTGTTTATTTCCCTGTGGTATAGATCATCACTTACATCAGATAGAAAACATAGAAAACATAGAATGTGTCGGCAGATAAGAACCATTTGGCCCATCTAGTCTGCCCAATATACTGAGTACTATGGATAGTCCCTGGCCCTATCTTATATGAAGACTGGCCTTATGCCTATTCCATGCATGCTTAAACTCCTTCACTGTATTTGCAGCTACCACTTCTGCAGGAAGGCTATTCCAGGCATCCACTACTCTCTCAGTAAAGTAATACTTCCTGATATTACTTTTAAACCTTTGCCCCTCTAATTTAAAACTATGTCCTCTTGTAGCAGTTTTTCTTCTTTTAAATATTCTCTCCTCTTTTACCTTGTTGATTCCCTTTATGTATTTAAAAGTTTCTATCATATCCCCTCTGTCTCGTCTTTCTTCCAAGCTATACATGTTAAGGTCCTTTAATCTTTCCTGGTAAATTTTATCCTGCAATCCATGTACTAGTTTAGATATAGATAGATAGATAGATAGATAGATAGATAGATAGATAGATAGATAGATAGATAGATAGATAGCAGAGGGCACTTTGTGTCACTTTCGCTACCCTCCTCCAATGACAGTGACACAAGGCTTCATTTGTTTGACGGCTGTGGATGGCACTGGTGCTGTGTGGCCCATCTCTTTCCAGCTGTAGCAACAAATCATATCTTGTTCTTATTTTTCCTGCCATCTCCTCCTATGTGGCACACATGCCACTTGTAAAGAGAATAGAAAGGCTGACAATTTGGAGACTCATAGCAGTATAGTTTACTATGCAGAAAGAAATGAACCCAGCAACATAATGGGGGGGGGGGGAGTCTGGCAGGAGTTTTTTCCCCTCTGAGCCATGCATGCATGTTTAAAGCAGATTCTGGTTGTTTAACTCCTTTATTGCCATCGTCAAATACGGCAACAGTTAAGGGTCTAGACCAGGCATGCTCAACCTGCAGCCCTCCAGCTGTTGCAAAACTACAACTCCCAGCATTCCCTGACAGCCTACAGCTATCGGCCTACAGCAGGGCATTGTGGGAGTTGTAGTTTTACAACAGCTGGAGGGCCGCAGGTTGAGCCTCCCTGGTCTAGACCATACTTAAAACAACACTCTCATAGCACTAAATACAAAGGTTATGTATGAACCAATAGCTCATTTTAATATGATAAATAACCCTGAGGTTCTTAACAAATATATTTTGATCAAAACACATCTGTGCCCACCTACCCCAGCAAAGTGACCGCAGTCCAGACAGGATCCTACTCTATTAAATACCTAAATCTATCTCAGTGGGCAGCTACATTCAGTAGAGCAGACCATACTTTCCCACTTTTGAGAAATGACATCAAACCAATACCTGGCATTTGAAACAGAAACAGTGCCTATGACCCTCTCCATCACACCCCAAAATGAATAAAAACTTTTTGACCATAACCCCTAATCAAATACAGATCCAGGCTCCGTATAAAATATATAAACTCAAGACCAGGATCCCGAAATTACTCAGAACCAAACCAGAATCTTAATACTCAGACCTCTACATTCTGACCCTAGACCAGACCCCCTAAACTAATAGAGATGCAGAACAGACCCCTACACTAAAACAAACTCCAGATGAGACTCTGCTGACACATCTCTCCTCATTCACTCATTTCTCATCATTACTGGCCTCCTCCACAGGCAACGAAAAGTAGTCTGAGGAAAAAATATGTATTTAATCAGGATGCACCACCAAGACTCATGCATGCTACTCTAGGAGTCCAGGGGTCTCTGCTTCTTTCTGAAAAGTAGTGAAGTATGGTCTAGATAAAGGAAGGAGGCTCATTTTTCACCCCATGGGTGGCAATACAGTCCTGGGGTGCTGAGGGGTCTATATGACCTGGTGGTGCTGAAGGCTGGGAGCTTCAGGTGGGACCAGAAGTTATATGACCAGACTACTAATGTCACTCAATTCAGCCCTCATCTCCTCAGACTTCTGCTCTGCTTCTGCCTCCAGGCTTTGTTCTATATTTGGTGCTTTGTGCTTCTATTGTATCTATTCAGCACTAGGGCAGAAGAGTTGCAATTCAGATTAGAACCAGTCAGAAATAGACGACAGGGGTGAAAGTGTCTCCGTTGTATTTTTGGGCCTGCATTTCGAGGAAAGGAGGTAATGGGGGAATGATTGGGTCAACAAGAGCGTTGCACCGAACTGTGCCAGAACAGAAAGGATGATTGGGAGTGAATGTATGGCCTTCTGCAGGAACAAGAGCCCCATTCAAATGGCAGCAGAATATTCACCAGTGGAGACAATGCATTCTCTGTCCAACCGACCTAAAGGGACCAGAGGGCTGATGCAGGCTGTGACTGAATTTAAATGAAATAAAGCAAAGAAGAAAATCTCTCATTCCTTTGTTGCATTTGATATTCGGCGACATTTTCTAAATGAGCAGTTTATACATGGATGCACAGGATTATACCAGTGTTTAGCCCTGGATATGCAGCAGTGTGGAGACATTTGTTTAATATCTGCTATGCGGAGTACATATGATTTATTACTTAGGTTATATACTTACTTACTGTGGCTTTATTACCTCTAGAAGAATTCAAATAAAATCAATTTTAATGAGCATTAGAGACGCTCCCAGTTTATAATGTATATTCTGGGGGTTCAGTCTGGATAGGCAGAACGGGGCACTGCTATGAGGACCTCCACGGGAATAACATCTAACATTTGAAACTCCAGGCATAGACAGTGATCAGATCTATTAAAGGGATTTAACCTACTGGAAATCATTCATTACACAGACACCCACCGATTATATCAGCAGGATCAACCCCATTTAATTAGGCATACTGCCTGGTAGGGTGGATCCTGGTGATTAAAATGATAACCCGTCTTGTAAAAATCTGTTGAATAAAAAAGGCTCTTAGACTTAATGCAAATGAGGGCTTGAGTGCGGAAAGCGGCATGGCAGCAGTGGAAAGCTGAGGTGCACCAAGGGGCTGGGCCCTGCCCCAATTTGCTTAAAGGATAAAGGTAGCAGTCGGCGCTCTGTTGGACTCCATTATACACTGCTCAAAAAAATAAAGGGGACACTTAAACAACACAATGTAACTCCAAGTCAATCACACTTCTGTGAAATCAAACTGTCCACTTAGGAAGCAACACTGAGTGACAATCAATTTCACATGCTGTTGTGCAAATGTGATAGACAACAGGTGGAAATTATAGGCAATTAGCAAGACACCCCAAATAAAGGAGTGGTTCTGCAGGTGGTAACCACAGACCACTTCTCAGTTCCTATGCTTCCTGGCTGATGTTTTGGTCACTTTTGAATGCTGGCGGTGCTTTCACTCTAGTGGTAGCATGAGACGGAGTCTACAACCCACACAAGTGGCTCAGGTAGTGCAGCTTATCCAGGATGGCACATCAATGCGAGCTGTGGCAAGAAGATTTGCTGTGTCTGTCAGCGTAGTGTCCAGAGCATGGAGGCGCTACCAGGAGACAGGCCAGTACATCAGGAGACATGGAGGAGGCCGTAGGAGGGCAACAACCCAGCAGCAGGACCACTACCTCCGCCTTTGTGCAAGGAGGAACAGGAGGAGCACTGCCAGAGCCCTGCAAAATGACCTCCAGCAGGCCACAAATGTGCATGTGTCTGCTCAAACGGTCAGAAACAGACTCCATGAGGGTGATATGAGGGCCCGACATCCACAGGTGGGGGTTGTGCTTACAGCCCAACACCGTGCAGGACGTTTGGCATTTGCCAGAGAAAACCAAGATTGGCAAATTCGCCACTGGCGCCCTCTGCTCTTCACAGATGAAAGCAGGTTCACACTGAGCACATGTGACAGACGTGACAGAGCCTGGAGACGCCATGGAGAATGTTCTGCTGCCTGCAACATCCTCCAGCATGACCGGTTTGGCATTGGGTCAGTAATGCTGTGGGGTGGCATTTCTTTGGAGGGCCGCACAGCCCTCCATGTGCTCGCCAGAGGTAGCCTGACTGCCATTAGATACCGAGATGAGATCCTCAGACCCCTTGTGAGACCATATGCTGGTGCGGTTGGCCCTGGGTTCCTCCTAATGCAAGACAATGCTAGACCTCATGTGGCTGAAGTGTGTCAGCAGTTCCTGCAAGACGAAGGCATTGATGCTATGGACTGGGCTGCCCGTTCCCCAGACCTGAATCCAATTGAGCACATCTGGGACATCATGTCTCGCTCTATCCACCAACGTCACGTTGCACCACAGACTGTCCAGGAGTTGGCAGATGCTTTAGTCCAGGTCTGGGAGGAGATCCCTCAGGAGACCGTCCGCCACCTCATCAGGAGCATGCACAGGCGTTGTAGGGAGGTCATACAGGCACGTGGAGGCCACACACACTACCGAGCCTCATTTTGATTGTTTTAAGGACATTACATCAAAGTCGGATCAGCCTGTAGTGTGTTTTTCCACTTTAATTTTGAGTGTAACTCCAAATCCAGACCTCCATGGGTTGAAAAATTTGATTTCCATTTTTTTATTTTTGTGTGATTTTGTTGTCAGCACATTCAACTATGTAAAGAACATTTAATTAATTCAGATCTAGGATGTGTTATTTTTGTGTTCCCTTTATTTTTTTGAGCAGTGTAGTTAATGGGGCTGGCGGGCATTGTGTTTACATCCGGCAATGGCGGATCCAGAGAGGTTCGGCAGGTTGTTCTCTGCTGAAACTAGTGTAAAACTAGCGGCCTTATTTTAATCAGAAGGATCAAGCCTACCAGGATAAATTCCTGGTTTTATAGGGTTGATCCTGCTTAAATGTGCTGATTACTATAGTGATGACCTATTTTTAAGATATGCCACCAATATCAGATCGGTGGGGGGTTCAAATTTCAGACAGCCTCTTCAATGGTTATAATTAGTGTAGAGCGAATCGAACCCGACGAAATGGAATTTGATCCGAATTTTAGAATAAATTTGATTCGCCGTGAAGCTGAATATCCTTGTGCTTTTTGTTAGCGAATCGATTTTACCTGAAATAGCGTAAAAAATAACATAAAAAAACATACTTATCTCCTTCATTTGCTCGCGACGGGCTAGGCGCCACCATCTTGATTGAAGATCTAGGATGAAATCCCGTGCGCGGTGACGTATGATGTCACCACGCCGGCCGGTGTTTTGACGTCAACTCGGGTCGCACAACATTTCTTGCCAGATCTTCAATAAGATGGCGGCGGCCAGCCCGTCGCAAGCAAATGCAGGAGGTAAGTATGATTTCATTAATTGTTCTGTTAATTTTACACTCTGTTTTTACCATCACAGGGGACCGGCGCAATCTCAACTCCCTGTCATTGCACCCACTACTTACAAAGAAATGCACTTTGTGACAAAGTAATTCGTCACAAAGCAAAATTGTTTGCAAAATTAGGTGAAGCAGCCAATCCAAATTTTCCAAATTTTCCCTCATCTCTACTGTATAGTAGAGTATAGAATCTGCAGCACTTATATAAAAAGGGTTTGTCAGAATTTGAAAATACCTGGAAAAGTCTCCCTAACTTTAGCTGGATTTCCAATGACAGAATCTGCAACTTTTGTAAAACTTGCACTAGAATACATCTGGATTCTGACTTATTTCCCTGAGCCATGCTTTTCCCTCCACTCCTCCTTATTTTGGAATATTTAAGCACAGGCTGATATTAACATCTGAAGCTTAAGAATTCCCCCCAGAATAACAAGTGTTTAACTGCTGGGATTCCCAACTCATCATAAAAACGTCCCATGTTCCCTTCTTGAATGAAGTGGCAGTCAAGCATGCAGCCTGCAGGTCCATGTAACCTCTATGGGGCTGATAGAGATAACCAAATGCTATACATGCAGTGGTACGTGTCCAGCAAATCAAAAATTCTAATCCACTCATGGCAGGACAGAAAATTCTGTTTAATTATACCTTATTCCCTTACTTTACTGGTCTTCCTCTTTTTTTGGTTCTCCTGTCAACCAATTGGTTTAAAGGGGTTGTGTCACTTCAGCAAATAGCATTTATCATGTAGAGAAAATTAATACAAGGCACTTACTAATGTATTGTTATTATCCACATTGTTTCCTTTGCTGGCTGGATTCATTTGTCCATCACATTATACACTGCTCGTTTCCATGGTTATGACCACCCTGCAATGCAGCAGCGGTGGTCGTGCTTGCACACTATAGGAGAAAACACTAGCCTATTTGCGTTCCCACAGTCCCGGCCACCAGAGAGGTTGGCACTTTTTCCTATAGTGGGCAAGAATGGCCACTGCTGCTGGATTGCAGCGTGTTCGTAACCATGGAAACGTGCAGTGTATAATGTGATGGAAAAATGAATCCAGCCAGCAAAGGAAGCAATATGGTCAATCACAATACATTAGGAAGTACCTTGTATTAACTTTAAATAATAAATGCCAGTTTCTGAAGTGACACAAGGCTTCTCATATGTCCAAAATCATTTAGCTTCAATTTAATCATTTGTGGATAACATTTCGATGTGGCCAGGGATCTCCATGTTTGTTTTGTTCTCCAAGAAAAAATAAACCTTAATGGTGGATGGCATTACAACTCTACATCTATGACACTTCAGTAGTTTGTGGCACAAAGACCACTCCAAGGACAGGTTCTGAAAGAACAGCTCCTTTATCAACCTCCTGTCTAGACTAGCTCAACTTTAGCTGTTGTTATTGTAGTCTACACAAAAGTAGATAAAATGTATTAGAATTTCCTCTCATACATTAGTTCTTGTTTTAATAGAGCTTACAGTTGAATTTCACTCCCATAAAATGTGTGTCTGTCTGACTGACAAGTGTATGGACTGTTTCCAATGACAGTGAGTACACTTATGAATGCAGCTCTGAAGCATAATGCTGACTGTAGCCGAGGATCAGTAATTCATATGATCTCCAATTCAGACCACAAATCAAGAGCTTGGTCATCTATGGAAGTCAGTCTCACCTGTGTGGCTGACTTTCTGTGAACTACAGGATTACACTATTGTCTGTCAAATCTCTCCTGGAAGCTCTCACACTCCTTGCCCTTCATCTTCATAGTTGCACAAAGTACTGCTGAAGATATAATTTCTGCCTTATATAATGGACCAAAAGTGGTATAATATGTTAGGCGAGTCCCTATAATGATTAGCCAAAGAATTATAAAACATCCATAACTCACATTTACTGCTTAAATTATCTGTGTACTGTGTACAGAACCTCCGGTGTATCCCTATGAGGTGCAGCTTCACACTGCTCTCCCCTGTTTCCTGCTAGTGATAGGTTTCTTCTCTTTTTTCTCTTTCAAGCAGGAGGTAGAGGGCAGAAGTGTGTGAATAAAGCAGCAAATCATAGAATACAATGTAGATTATGCACACAGATAGTATGGTACACAGTACACAGATGGTATAGACAGCTAGCGTGAATCAGGGGAGTTTAATGTAAAGAACATCAGAGCAGAGCAAGTGCAGAGTGATCAGAGTTAGCACCCCTTGCCTCTGAAAAGTCAGAGGCATAATGGGATATATAATATGTAACCAAGATGGTAGAGGACCCATAAATAGGCATATCAATTAAAACAGGTCTACACATAAGCCTCTACCGCATTCTTTATTAATAGCCTATTGCTGCACTAAATAGGCAAAATAAATTAGGCTACTTTCACACTCGTGTTTTGGCTTTCCGTTTCTGAGATCCGTTCAGGGCTCTCACAAGAGGTCCAAAATGGATCAGTTTTGCCCTAATGCATTCTGAATGGAAAAGGATCTGCTCAGAATCCATCAGTTTGCCTCCAATCAGTCTCCATTCCGCTCTGGAGGTGGACACCAAAACGCTGCCTGCAGAGTTTTTCTGTCTGCCATGTGGTGCAGAGCAAGACAGATCTGTCCTGGCACACAATGTAAGTCAATGGGGACGGATCCGTTTTCTCTGACACAATCTGGCACAATAGAAAACGGATCCTTCTCCCATTGACTTTCAATGGAGTTCATGATGGATCCGTCTTGGCTATGTTACAGATAATACAAGCGGATCCGTTCATGACGGATGCATGCGGTTGTATTATTGTAATTGATCCGTTTTTGTAGATCCATGACGGATCCGCCCAAAACGTGAGTGTGAAAGTAGCCTTAGCTGAGTGCTTCTTTGGGGGTTTTAAATTATTAGTTTGGCAAATTGATATCCTAAATATGCAATACTCCACTTCACACGCGCATTAATGACCATGTTAGCTCAAGCTATAATTGTATGAAAGCTAATTCACAAAAAAAGAAAAAGTAAGTGACCTAGCGGATGAATCGGGGTCTCTTTCATTAATGTATTTGACCCTAAGATAGGGCTACATAAACCTGGTGATAGATTCCCTTTTCATATGGTATGTTTCTCAGCAAAGGGCACAATAACACATTACCTTGAAAGACAGATGCTTTTGATATTTATACTAAATCTGAAAAGTGGTATTCTGCTCTCTTTAAATGTTTTGTACTTGACATCTTATAAAAATGATGTGGAAAAAGTAATCTCTAGAAAGTAGAGACAGAATGAGCTCTATTAAATTCCCACACCTAAAGTTTGTCACACTGCTGAAGTGCCTGTGACCTTAAACCTGCCCAAGAGACATTATTCCAGGATATATGTCTCAAGAATATAACTGCATTGTAAAGCAAATAAGCATCAAAAACTAGAGATGTCCCGAACTATTCGCCGGCGAATAGTTCCCGGCGAACATCGCTTGTTCGCGTTCGCCGCGGCGGGCGAACATATGCGATGTTCGGTCCGCCCCCTATTCGTCATCATTGTGTAAACTTTGACCCTGTACCTCACAGTCAGCAGACACATTCCAGCCAATCAGCATCATACCCTCCCTCCCAGACCCTCCCACCTCCTGGACAGCATCCATTTTAGATTCATTCTGAAGCTGCAGTGTCACAAATTTGACTAAGTTGTAATCGCAATGCGATTAATACAGGTTATATTAATCGCATTGCGAATTCAACTTAGAGCTGGGTTCCTAATGGTTGGCGTTGCTATGGCTGGTGTCACCCGGTGCAGTAGAAAATGGTGTCACCCCTGCCCCCCCCCCCCCCCCCGAAGCCATAATAAAGAGATAAAGAGAAGAAAAAAAAGAAGTCACTAAGTCAGCTCCAATCAGATATCTGCATAGACCCAGAGTCTTGGTCTATGTGCAGATATCTGATTGGAGCTGACTTCTTATTTTCTCTTTTGCACATAAACGTTTAAACTATATTCTTTAGTAGAAATGACCAGTCCACACCATGTGGGTCTATATTTATGAGGGCCCCCCTGAGCAAAGATTAGTAAATGTGGCCGGGTGGCCCCAGCGATTAATACGGGTTATATTAATCGCATTGCGATTACAACTTAGATCTGAGTTCCTAATGGTTGTATTGCTAGAATTGCTAGAATTGACGAATATAGCACTATAGTCTCAATCTTCGTTATATTCTAGCAATACAACCATTAGGAACTCAGATCTAAGCTGTAATCGCAATGCGATTAATACAGGTTATATTAATCGCATTGCGAATTTAACTTACCACACTCTGCGTCAACTACGTAATTTTCCATGGGAGTTTTGCCATGGATCCCCCTCCGGCATGCCACAGTCCAGGTGTTAGTCCCCTTGAAACAACTTTTCCATCACTATTGTGGCCAGAAAGAGTCCCTGTGGGTTTTAAAATTTGCCTGTCTATTGAAGTCTATGGCGGTTCGCCTGGTTCGCCCGTTCGCGGACATTTGCGGAAAATCGCGTTCGCGAACGGAAAATTTTATGTTCGCGACATCTCTATCAAAAACTTGTCTGAGATGACAGCTGAAGGCTCTTATTTTGAACTTATTTTGCTTTTTTTCTTAAATTGTTGTACTTTTGTATATCCTTCAAACATAGGAAACCGGATAAAAAGTGTTTATAAGTGAGTTCAATGGATTTAGTCTAAATATGTCCATATATTTGTAGCTTTAAGCGACATCATCACCTTTTACCATTATAATGTTTTAAGATTGTGTGCTGATATGTGAGCTGTAATTTGTTAACAAGTTTAAGGTGGATCAGCTCTGTTTTCCTAATGCAGAGCTCCAAATCTTAGTTGGTTGATAAAATACTGACTGCTTGAAGCTACCACTAGAGGAGATAAGGAGCAGGGTCGGCTCCAGGTTCATGTTGGCCCTTTGGGCGATAAATCCCAGTGGGTCCCCTTGAGGCATTTTTGTACATTTACATGTCCCTCTGTGGCTCCCACACGGTATAATGACCCCCAGTGGCCCCTATACAATATAATGACCACTAGTAGCCCTTCACACAGTATAATGACCTCCCAATTCCCCCTTCACACAGTATAATGACCCCCAGTGGCCCCAAACACAGTATAATGACCCCACAGTGGCCCTCCATTAAGAATAATAACCCCTAGTCACCCCCCATTCAGAATAATGACCCCCAGTGGCCCCCACACTGGGGATTATACTGTATGGAGGGGGCACTGGGGGTCATTATTCTGTATGGTGGTCACTGGGGGTCATTATATTGAATGGGGGCTCTGATGGTCATCATACTGAATAGAGGCTCATTATACTAAATGGGGGGCGCCGGGGGTCATTATACTGTGTAAGGGGCCCTTACAGAGTAATGACCCCCCCAGTGGCCCCCTCACATACCTATCATTGCTGGAGCGCAGGGAGCCGGCAGTCCTGTCATTTACTAACCACAGCTCCCTGCGCTCCTTCTCTCCTCCGGCCCGCTGCTGCAGTGAGATACACGTGATGACGTCACTGCTGGGCCGGGCCTGGAGGAGAGATGGAGCTGTGCAGTGATGTATCTAGAACTGACTGGGCCCCACAGAAAATTTTAGTACGCCCTCCGCCCCCAGTGGGTTCACATCATGTTTTTCCTATCGGTTTAATGTATACAAATGTGCAGCACTCCACATTTTTGAGTCCAGTAAAAAAAATGCATACGTTAACGTATATGTTTTTTTTACAATGGAACTGTATGGTGAATGGATGCCACTGTACGGCATCAGTCTGAGGCCTCTGTTACCGTATGCATTTTTGGTATGCATTAAATGGATGGCAAAAATGGGATGTGAACCCAGCCCTAGTGTCAGAATAAGCACCAGTACACAGCTGCACAGCGGGGCGGAGAGGGGAGGCCGCCATGTACTGACAGAGCGCTACCTGGTTATGGTGGTAATGGGTGAGGATTGTGTTTCCCAAGGATCAGTTATCTACTGGGAAATACAGGGCACAGTATAATACACTAAAATGTATATACTATAAAGATATTAGCCCTACCCCTAAATAATAATACCATTAGGTGGTCATTTATTATATAGAAATACGTCTATGTTAGGCGTATTTCTGACACAGATTGTGGCGCAAAGGTCTTTAGCACCGCAATCTGCATATTTTTTCCCGCTCATTCCAGGTCTAAAAAAGGTGGTGTGGGCAGGGAAAGGGGTACAGTTATGGTCATAAAGTTATTGGATACCACCACCATACAGTGACCAGATAACACCTCTGTACAGTGACTGGATAACACTGCCATACAGTGACCGGATAAAAGGGTATAAGAGGGCACAGTACAGGGAATGGCTAGGGGCACTGTACATGGTGTGGTAAGAGGGCACAATGCAGGGTATAAAGGGGGCACAGTACGGGGTGAGGGGCACAGTACGTGCTGGGTGGCACAGTACGGGGTGGGGGGCACAGTCACATGACCCAGTGATGTTAGAAGGTCTTTATGGTGAACGCGGTTCAGACGCCACCATAATGAGAGGCAGAGGAGTGAGACAGGGGCCCAGGGCCCTGGATGGACAGGAGGGTTGAACACAGCAAGTAGGTGGAAGGGGCTCTGAGGGGGATTTATACAAGAAGTAGTGGCAGGAGGTCTGTGTAGGGCAGCAACAGGAGATAGGAGGGTGTAACAGGAGCTCTGGATACATGAGGGAGGAAAAGAGACAGAAGAGGATCCATGAGGATGAGATAGGATAGGATATGGGGGGGGGGGGAAGGTGTCATGGAGGCAAACTGCTTAATGAAGCAGTAAAACAACTAAATAGAATGAAGCAGCATCCAGCAGCAGCTCGAAGAGTTCCCCCTCCTGTCCCACAGAGAAGAGACAGTCACAGTGCAGACTCACTGACAAACTCTGCGTTTCTGAAACTGGTAAGGTAACCTGCTGCTCTGCTGAATGGAGTGAAGAGGGGGCGTGTCTGAAGCTCTGCAGCAGCAGGCCTCATGTGACTCAGAGGGCCCACCAAAGAGGTACTGGGTAAGTGAAATGACAGCAATGAGTGCTTCCATCTGTATTTATGGAAGTGCTGATAGCAGCTCAGTGGGCCCCCCGTGGGTTTGCCGGGTGCTGACGCTGGCCCTGATAAGGAGCTTTTTTCAATGTAATGCTGTAAGCTACTAAGCTCCCTCTAGGGGTAGCTAAAGGCAGTTAGAATGTTATCATTTAAAATTGTCTATTCAGGTAATTTGGACTATCTGACAGCCATATATCTCCCCATACCCTATGGGCCCAAATGACCATTCATGTTAACAGACAAAATGTGACCGATTTAAAACCATGTACAGCAAGGGATTTATATTACAACCTTGTTGTCTATCCAATTAATGCACCATCGTCTCTCCTAGAAGTAATGCTTCTGGAGAATTCCTGTATAATGTGCCATGCAATGCCTTTAAAGGGAACCTGTCATCGGGATTTTGTGTATAGAGCTGAGGACATGGGTTGCTAGATGGCCGCTAGCACATCCGCAATACCCAGTCCCCATAGCTCTGTGTGCTTTTATTGTGTAAAAAAAAACAATTTGATCCATATGCAAATTACCCTGAGATGTGTCCTGTACGTGAAATGAGTCCCGCATCCTCAGAATGCTCCCCGACGTCAGAAAGCCAGAGCTCTGTAATCTCGCAATGCGCAAGTACACTACACAAGCAAGCGCATGCGCAATCTCATCACAGTGTTCCTTCCCTGTGCTGGAATCAGACTCAGGGAAGGAACTGCGCATGCGCTAGCTCGTGCATCGCGAGATTATGGCGCTCTGGCTTTCTGACATCGGGGAGCAAGGAGGAGATTCTGACGATGCGGGGCGGTGCTGAGCTCCTTCACGCTGGACTTATTTCACATACAGGACACATCTCAGGGTAATTTGCATATTGCTCAAATAGTTGTTTTTTTTTACACAATAAAAGCACACAGAGCTATGGGGACTGGGTATTGCGGATGTGCTAGCGGCCATCTAGAAACCCATGTCTTCAGCTCTATACATTAAATCCCGGTGACAAGTTCCCTTTAAAATGAGTCACCCAGATGTACATAGCTTTGTATGGTGCCATCTGATACAGATTCCAAAATACAGCCATGTGCATGGCTAAGGTTTTCATCAAACTTTTTTATTTGCTTAAAATTGCTTATAATTTGGTTGGTATTGTGGTTCAGTGTTCATTCAGGACCAAGAAGCATGGTATATCTCCAGTAAAACATCTTCATCCTCTCCTCATGTTTCCAGGGATTTTTTCCCAATTCTTTGGCTTCTACCCTCTTCTTACTCTAAAAGGTGCTTTGGTTTAATTAGATACTATAGAAACTGGAAGATCTAGGGTACTAATGCAAAATCTGTAAAGAGCCCCCAACTACTACAAGAGATTTATAGTACTGGTCCGTGGTATGTGCAGAGGGACCTTTTAGGTCCCTCAGGCTCCAGAGCGTTGATGTAATTAAAATTGCTGCACCAATGGACCTAGTGTGAACATGCTATTGTAAGAAAACTACAGTAGGACAGGGACTCATCTGGGTACACAGTTTGCACAACCCTAAAGAATAGGCAATGTAAATAGGTAATAAGTAATAAT
Source organism: Bufo bufo (assembly GCF_905171765.1). Taxonomy (NCBI): domain Eukaryota; kingdom Metazoa; phylum Chordata; class Amphibia; order Anura; family Bufonidae; genus Bufo; species Bufo bufo. The sequence goes on from NC_053389.1 coordinate 179,795,083, forward strand.
AATTATGTTATATAAAATGCAGAATTGACTTATCTGCAAAAATTAACTACTTTCAAATGGGATTCTAGAATTTTTATAATAAAATGCTATAAAAAAAAAGGTTCATAAAATGGAAATAAAATAGAACAGTGGAGAACAGAAAGCGTCAGCTTCCCAGAGTTTTCTTTAGAAGGGTTTACAGTTTGACTGTCTGGGGGAGAAGAAAAGAAGCTTTTTTTTTCACTACCCCTCCCATCTTTAAAGCACTATCATTTTCCCACCAAGAATTCCTCCAGTGAAAGAAAAGGGTCCCATTAGCATGATAATGTCTCCTTTATTCTACTAGTGAAGCTTGTCTCCATGGAGACAAAGAGATGGTGGGAGGGAACTTGATATAAAAGAAATATGGAGGGAGAGGAGGTAAATGTCTAGGGAGAAGACCTCTACAGGTCATAGGTCAATTCCCACCACTAGTTCCATGGAAAATGGCAGCATGACGTATAGCTCTTTATGTGAGCACTCTGAATATTTTGTCTAAATAATAACCTTGTTTTTCTCCATTTATTTCTTTAGGATGACAAGTTAAATCTGATATTTTTCTATGTATGCTAAACTTTTTCTGTGTATCATCTGGAACTAGCTAAGCATTTGGAACTTCTAACACCTTAGTGCAATTATTAAAGGGATTGTCTTTTGTTGACAACCCTATTAGGGCTTATAGATGTCATAGATGGAGGTCCCAATAACAACACAGCACCATAGCACCACATAGCTGTTACAATCTCCTCTGATGTAGATATTCTCTTTTCTCATCTTCTCCATTCAGACCAGACCGCCATGATGAATTATGCCAACCAAGCCTGCTTTTTGCAGAGTTTACCACATTTTTATCTTAGGTTCCTCATTTTGCCCTCATCCTCCCCACCTTTCAAAACAAACTCCCCATCCTGGTACCCCAACAAGACTATCCCCTTGTAGTACCAGCAGGGCCAGTGCAAGGATTTTTGCTGCCCTAGGCAAGATAGGGCATTTCTCAGCATTTAAATTAAAAGAACTGCTATGTTTCACTTAGGGTTAATCAAGCTTCTTGTAGCTGTCTCCCTGACAGCCGCTAGAGGTGCTTCCGCGATTCTCACTGTGAAAATGACAGTGGGAATACTCGAAACATAGTTTTGAATGTGTGCGCATTCGCAGCTGAGAGGAGGATCGGAGAAAAGAGATCCCAGTGCCGGCGCTGGAGAAAGGTTTTAACCCCTTCAGCCCAGTGGGAGGGGGACACGAGGGTGCCCCACTCCTAACAACTATATAGTGCCAGGAAAATGAGTTTGTTTTCCTGGCACTATAGTGCTCCTTTACCACCAGTACTGCACAGTGTCTTTTCTCTGCAGGAACAGGCTATAGACACTTGTACCACTACATTAAACTGTACTGGTTCCGGGACTATAGTGTCCTTTTAATGTGAGGTAAATTAGTTTCCAATGTAGTATTAATAACTAAACAATTACATAATAAACATATTGCATTGTCTACTTACCACCAGGACAATAAGATGATCTGGTCTCTGGCTGCAGTCTGGCTCTGGGGACTCTCTTGTCACTCTCTTCTCCCCCCCTCCCTCCCTTGTCACTCTCTTCTCCCCCCCCCCCCCCTTCCCTCCCTTGTCACTCTCTTCTCCCCCCCTCCCTTGTCACACTCTCTTCTCCCCCCCTCCCTTGTCACTCTCTTCTCCCCCCCCTCCCTTGTCACTCTCTTCTCCCCCCCCCCCTCCCTTGTCACTCTCTTCTCCCCCCCTCCCTTGTCACTCTCTTCTCCCCCCTTCCCTTGTCACTCTCTTCTCCCTCCCTCCCTCCCTTGACACTCTCTTCTCCCCCCCTCCCTTGTCACTCTCTTCTCCCCCCTCCCTTGTCACTCTCTTCTCCCCCCTTCCCTGGTCACTCTCTTCTCCCCCCTTCCCTTGTCACTCTCTTCTCCCTCCCTTGACACTCTTTTCTCCCCCCCTCCCTTGTCACTCTCTTCTCCCCCCTCCCTTGTCACACTCTTCTCCCCCCCCCCTTGTCACTCTCTTCTCCCCCCTCCCTCCCTTGTCACTCTCTTCTCCCCCCTCCCTCCCTTGTCACTCTCTTCTCCCCCTTCCCTTGTCACTCTCTTCTCCCTCCCTCGACACTCTCTTCTCCCCCCTCCCTTGTCACTCTCTTCTCCCCCCTCCCTTTTCACACTCTTCTCCCCCCCTCCCTCCCTTGTCACTCTCTTCTCCCCCCTCCCTCCCTTGTCACTCTCTTCTCCCCCCTCCCTTGTCACTCTCTTCTCCCCCCCACCATTGTCACTCTCTTCTCCCCCCTCCCTCCCTTGTCACTCTCTTTTCCCCCCCTCCTCGTCACTCTCTTCTCCCCTTGTCACTCTCTTCTCCCCCCTCCCTTGTCACTCTCTTTCCCCCCCCTCCCTTGTCACTCTCTCTCCCTCCCTCCCTTGCCACTCTCATTTCCCCCCCCCCCCCCCACTCCCTTGTCACGCCCCCTGCTAAATTGCGCACTAGGCGGCTGCCTAGGTCGCCTTACAGGTGGCGCCGGCCCTGAGTACCAGTATATAATGCTCCCCTAGGGTGCCTATATATATATATATATATATATATATATATAATAAGAATTTTGTAGTGTTGTGTGGCATTTTTTAAAGTATTAAAACAGCCAGATGTTTGATGTAAGATAGACAAAAATGAAGTGCACTACAAATATTGTTGATTCTAATGGTATTTTCAACACTTTGGGTATATTTTTGGGGTTGAATGCATTTTTTACAAAAGGAAGCATGCTCTATTGCAGGCATCCCCAAACTGCGGCCCTCCAGCTGTTGTAAAACTACAACTCCCACAATGCCCTGCTGTAGGCTGATACCTGTAGGCTGTTCGGGCATGCTGGGAGTTGTAGTTTTGCAACAGCTGGAGGGCCGCAGTTTGAGGATGCCTGCTCTATTGTGGTGTTTTCATACCGTTTTCAATATGCTTAGTAATATGAAAAATGCATGTCAAAAATGTCTGAATAAAAAAAATTCTGACGTTTCTGACCTTTTTTAACAATCAGAAAATGCCTCAATGTGAGGGAAGCCTGAAGATATTGTAAAGGTGGTGATCCACAATATAGAAAAGCAGTCTACTGCATTTTCCATTACAGTTCAAAAAAATGATAGTACGATGCATACCTGCTTGACAGAGGCCAAAAGGACAGGTTTTTAGTCTCCATATGGTGAATGGGACCCTATGGAAAAGTTCCACCTATGCTTCAGGAACTTCCCCAGCACATACCCTTTAAAAGCACATTATAAACATAGGGGGTCATTTATTAATCTGAAATACGCCCAAACTAGGCTTATTTCAGGAGCAGACTGCAGCGCAACGGTTAGTTGCGCCGCAATCTGTGACTTCTCCCTGCTCACGCCAGGTCTAAAATTGCAGGCGGGGAAGAGGCCGGGCCGGCAGGCCTGTCTCATTTACCATTTTCTACGCCTGTTTCAGGCGTAGAAAAAGGTCTAAATGTAAGACAGCAAGGCAGCTGTCTTACATTTAGAACAGGCGGAGGATCCGCTGAAGTTATGAAGAGGCCTGTGCCATTGCAAAGGCCATGGGTTTATTATGACCAGCGTCTAAAACGCTGGTTTTAATAAATGTGCATCTTAGTGTTGGTTTTGCATTTATTTATAACCCAGAGAGAATCAATGTAAAATCATAGTACAGCCTATTATCAAATTGTAAGATGAAGCCCTGCTTGGTAAGGGTGCTCCAAGCCAGTGGATTATAAGCAGCAAATCATTCTTTCCAATGTCATTGTGCCCCTTGCAGATTCATTTATCCATTCATATGGAACACGTAATGAGTTTTCAGCATCGGTTAGCCCCAAGAAGGAAAGCGTCTGGTTTCTTGATAGGCAATGTACTTCTGTGCATTATTATGTGGAAAATAAATGGAAGTCATGACACTTGTGTGAACAGAGTCTTGCCATCTCAGCGCTCCACTTTTGAAGGGAACAAATGCAATAAACTATATAAGTATTAAGGGAAGGAGCTGTGAGACTACTGTGGTCGGGGGAAGACCTTGCCTTAACTTTCATGGAAGGGCAAGTTCTGCTTTGACTACTGAGGTAGGGGTACATTGCTGTGACTAAGTAAGAAAAGCAGACTGCTGTGAATACTGAGTAAAGTGGGCAGTGCTATGGTTACTTGGGGGAAGAAGAAAAGCTATTGTGACTACTGAAAAAGGATGCAATGCCACAGAAGAAAGACAAGCACGGGGTTTCATAGGGCAATATGTTTGAAAAAGTATAATGGTGTCTGATATCATTGAACAACAGCTTATGTGTTCACCCTGAATTGTACAAAGGCACAACTGGATGCACCAGGTCCAGTGGAAATGCCAGATAATCAGCTCAAAATGCTCCAGACTGCACTTTACCCAAAGTAATGATGTGAAAGCCAGCAGCTTAAGAAGATCACATCTATTATCAAAGGTAGCTATAATGCGTTTCAGGGCATACAATAGCCCCTTCAGATATACTGTAATACAGATCTAAAGAATATCTGAACTGGGTACTGTATGCCCTGAAATGCGTTGTCTGTACAGTAGATAATAAATGGTATGTTCTTAAGCTGCTGACTCTTAAATCATTACTTTGGATAAAGTGCAGTCTGGACTATTTTGGACTGAAAAAGGATGCACTGCTGTGATTTTTGGAAAAATGCATATGGCTTTGACTGTTGTGGAAGGTCCAGATGACCACTGGAGGAAAGGAGGAGGTACAGTTGTGACTATTGGTGGAAAGGATACTGCTTTGACTGATGTGGAAGGTCCAGATGACTAAAGGAGGGGAGGAGGCACAGCTGTGACTATTGGGGAAGTGGACACTGCTTTGACTGCTTTGGTAGGTCCGGGTGACTACTGGAGGAAATGAGGATGCACAGCTGTGATTATTGGGGAAATGGACCCTGCTGTGACTGCTGTGGAAGTTCCAGATGACTACTGGAGGAAAGGAGGGGAGGAGGCACAGCTGTGACTATTGGGGAAGTGGACACTGCTGTGACTGCTTTGGTAGGTCCGGGTGACTACTGGAGGAAAGGAGGAGGCACAGCTGTGACTATTGGTGGAAAGGATACTGCTGTGGAAGGTCCAGATGATTACTAGAAGAAAGAAGGAGGCACAACTGTGACTATTTGTGGAAAGGACACTGCTGTGACTGCTGTGGAAGGTCCAGATAACTACTGGAGGAAAGGAGGTGAGGAGGCACAGCTGTGACTATTGGGGAAGTGGACACTGCTGTGGTAGGTCTAGATGACTACTGGAGGAAAGGGGGAGGCACAGCTGTAAGTACTAGAGATGAGTGAATCGAAGTTGATGGAATTCAATCCAAATTTCAGGAAAAATTCGATTTGTGCCGAATTTCCTCACGCTTCGTGGTAACGAATCCCATTTTTTCCTAAAATGGCTGCTGCACGTGTTAGGACATGGAGCAAAGAACTCTGGGAATGAGGGATCACCCACAATGCCAATCAGCAGGCAGCCAGCCCCTGTGATGTAACAGCCCTATAAATAGCCTCAGACATCTTGGATTCTGCCATTTTCCAGTGTACTTAGTGCAGGGAGAGATGTGACAGGCGCTAGGGACAGTACTAGGAAATAATTTATTGTGCTGAAAAAAACGATTTATAAGTTCAAGGAAAGATTATTCATACTGTAGGGAAGTGATAGGGAGAACAGGGTCCAATAAGGGAGTGTACAGCCTGGGTAATAGTAGCGATTCTATTACACCTTGATGCACTAACTAGGGATCCAAATTGCACTAAATTATAGCTCAGTAATTCCAGCAAACCTTGCTTGTTATTGGGGTGCAAGTGCTGTGTGATACAGCCATTTACGGGGTGTATTAATAGGAAATATATGTACGCTATTGGTTCTGAGACAGTGTCTGCCTCTGCGTCCTCATCCTCTACCGTGTCCTCAGCCTCCACTGCAGGGACAATTCACAGTGCTCCTCCAGCATACTACATGTGCAGGGCAAGGTGGTGTCACGCTGTTCTACACCTAGTTTGCCTGGGCGATCCGAGTCACACAGGGGAGGAAGTGCTCCACGTCCTTCATCAAGAAATCGAATCCTGGCTTTCTCCTCGACAACTCAAAATCGGAACCATGGTGACCGACAATGGGAAGAGCATGGTGTCGACGCTGCCTCAAGGAGGACTACAGGATGAACAACGTCAATCCACTGATTTATGTCCTGGAGCACATGCTGCTAAATCTGGCTGGCCAGGGGACAGGAGACGCGACGACTACATCTCACGGCCACATGAGCCCTGTGGGGGCTGAACTAGAGGAGGAGGAGGAGGACATTCGAGCACAAGCAATGCATAGAGAAATGGGTGGTTTTTCTACACAGGTGACAGGAGAGGAGGAGCAGGAGCAGCTGGAGGGGCTACAGGGCGATGAGGAAGACAAGTCAGATGACCCAGGCACACCATGGCAGTATGCAGTGGAGATGGAGGCAGGGAGTCCCTCCAAGTCACTTATACCTGCTGAGAGGAAGGACAAACTGAGCTACTAACGAGACATCCTATGTAGTCAGTTGGCCGCTGCCTATGTGTGCCATCGCCCATTCACATGCAGGTCTGACCGGGGGGGCCCTCTGCGATCATGTTCCACTGCCATGGCTGCTGGGGAGGTGGGGGGGCAGGAGCAGTACCAGCTCCATCACCTGCCTACTGAAGAAACTACTCACCACCAGCAGCAGCTAGACATAGAGAAGAAACTGAACCAGCAGGTTGTGGCATACTGTACTTGGAGTGCACCCTGCCACCCCACATCAAAGATCCCCTGGACTACTGGACAGCCAAACTCGATTTGTGGCCGCAACTGGCCGAGTTTGCCCCGGACAAGCTTTCCTGCCCAGCCAGCAGTGTGGCATCAGAGCGGGTGTTTATTGCGGCAGGGGCCAGTTATCCCAAGGAGAACTCGCCTATCCATGGTGCCACACCTAAACTTTGTCAAATGAGACCTGTTTCTTCTGCCTACCTGCTTCTGCTACTATTCTGATGCTGCAGCCTGCCACACACCTGCTACCAGGTGCTTCTACAGCCACCCACTATCTTCAGCTGGTACTGGTATTGCCCCCACTCAGCACTATTTCACTGGGCCACTCTGTGGTCTCCTAATGCTGCTGCCACCTCACCACTATGTCACTGGGCCACTCTGTGTTCTCCTCATGCTGCTTCCACCTCACCACTCTGTGGTCTCCTCATGCTGCTGTCATCTCCCCACTCTGCCACTGGGCCCTTCTGTGATCTCCTCATGCTTCTGACACCTAACCTCTCTGTGGTCTCCTCATGCTGCTGTCACCTCAACACTCTATCACTGGGCCACTCTGTGGTCTCCTCATGCTGCTGCCACCTCACCACTCTGTGGTCTCCTCATGCTGCTGCCAGCTCACAACTCTGTCACTGGGTCACTCTGTGGTCTTCTCATGCTGCTGCCACCTCACCACTATGTCACTGGGCCACTCTGTGGTCTCCAAATGCTGCTGCCACCTCACCACTCTGTGGTCTCCTCATCCTGCTGCCAGATCACCACTCTGTCAATGGACCACTCTGTGGTCTCCTCATGCTGCTGCCACCTCCCCATTCTGTCACTGGGCCACTCTGTTGTCTCCTAATGCTGCTGCCACCTCACCACTCTGTGGTCTCCTCATGCTGCTGCTACCTCACGACTATGTCACTGGGCCACTATGTGGACTCCTTGTGC